>NW_022437026.1:8169637-8215254 GCF_009761245.1 Sapajus apella
AAAAAAAAAAAAAAAAAAAAAAAAAGTTTACAGGTCTGCTCACTGTCATTACACAATTTAAGGCCTACTCTAAGTTATAATAAATCCAGTAGGCATCATATTCTGCACTATCAAGGAATCCTGACACTGAGGCCTTTTAAAGAAACCTGGCTATACTGGTTGCTGGGGAGGAGGGAAGGGTTGGGAATCACTTTGTACCCCTGGGACTTTGTTTCCCTCAAGGGAAAAAGAAGAAACTGAAAATAGCCAGTCAACAATTTCATTCAGTAACCTTAACTAAATGTTTACTCTGTACAATACACTATGTTAATCACTAGCGGGGATAAAAAGGTGAATAGGACCTCCAAGTCAACAAAGAATTTATAAAATATTTGATAAGAAAGACGTATATTAAAAACTAAGTCAAACTTTAACGCTAAAAAATGAGCTGTAAACAAAGTGTTGTGGACTATAGGATTAAAACATTATTTGCTAATAATCAACCCACACAAAGAACTGTTCAAATTAGTCCTCATGCCATCTCCAATTAACAATGCAGAAAAGACGTCTAGCACACTGTCTACACAAGAAAAAGCAATGTTCGCAGGGCTGAGTGGCCTTAGACATTTGCTTCTCCTGTTGATCTGTGGGGCTGAGGTCTGGAGAGGGTGAAAGATGATGCAGGAGCTGGAGGGGTGAATGGCTGGGGGCTGTTCAAGGCCAGTAGGATGAGATCCAGATTGTGTCTGGAAGCATTTTAGGGGCCCTGAGGATGGAGTAAGGGATGAGGGACCACCAGAGAATCCTGAAGGAGCAAGGCAGGCAGAGAGTGATCAGGGAGAAGTAAGATCGTGGAACGATCATTTATATCCCATGCACGTGTCAGATGCTCTCTGCACTCACTCAGGTCTCACAGTTCTGAGCTATGAATCCATAGTCACCAATACCTAGAAAGGTCCATTTTACAAAGTGGGGAACTGATGTTGCGAGAGAGGAAGTCTTTCCCACAGTGCGGCTGAGTGGTAGAGCCAGGTCTTGCTTATGTTTGCAGCCTGTCTGCCTCCTCTTGTGTTATTCCGCTTAGTCACACACAGTATCAGCCGCTTCCGACCAGATTGGTAATATTCTGGGGTGGAGAAAATAACTGAGGCATTTGCCCATGTCCTTTGGGTATCTGTTGGACTGGGGCTCAGGTGTGGCGGTTGTGTGAGGCTGGGCCCAGATGGAGAGCTGACCGGAAGTAGGCTATCCGCGTCCCTCTGGAGAGTTCCGCTTCCTGTCCCGTGGCCTTTACCCCAGTGGCAGACAGGCCAGCACATGCTAGGGGGCTGGTTCTTGAGTATCTCACTCTACTGAGAAATTAGGTGCTGACACCTAATTTCCCACAACATATCCCTGCTGAGAACTAGTCAGAGGAAAAAGGGCTGGGCTGAAGGGTGGTCCTCACCCTACAGCAGGGAACAGGGGTACAAATCAGTTCACGTGCCTGAAGGCCAGGACCTGAACAGGGGAGTACCTGAAACACTGGACTGACTCACCTGGACTGAGGTCAGGGCAGCCTTGCCCTGCTCCAGTCACACTCAGGACTGCACCTGCGTGTGTGGGCACTGGAACTGAAATCCAGATTGAGGGGCTGGGCCTGAGATTTTGTGGCTAGAAGGGGCCCACATAACTCAGGTCCAGGGAGGTGAGTGACCTGCCCAAGACTGCAAGGCTGTTAGTGGCAAAGCTAAGGACTGAGGCTCCTCCAACTCCAGGTTACCTTGCTGCCTTCTCAGGAGAGTGAAAAAAACTACTCCTTTCCCAGAGGAAGCAGACATGTACCTAACTGGACAGGGCAAGACTCACTTAAAGATGAGGGCTGTGAAGCCAGGCACAGCAGCTCACGCCTGTAATCCCAGCACTTTGGGGGGGCGAGGCAGGTGGATCACTTGAGTCCAGACGTTCGAGACCAGCCTGGCCAACAGGGTGAAACCTCATCTCTACTAAAAATACAAAAATTAGCTAGACGTGGTGGTGCACGCCTATATGCTTCTCGGGAGGCTGAGGTAGGAGAATCACTTGAACTGGGGAGGTGGAGGTTACAGTGAGCTGAGATCACACCACTGCCTGGGCAACAGAGCAACACTCCATCTCAAAAAAACAAAAACAAAAAACGATAAGGGCTGTGGCTGCTGAGTTTCATCATCCACAGTTCAGAACCCAGGTGGTCGGGAATAACCCACAACTGTTTGACTTCTGGGATTCCTGGATTCTCTCACCACTGGGTTCCCTTGACCCGGCCATACATCTTCACCAGCCTATGTAACGAGATGCAGTAACTGCACTGGGCTAAGACACCAGTGCCTGGTGGTTGGCTCAACTGCATCTCTCTGCTTGTTGACCCACTGGACAAAACCTCCTCCTCCTCTTCAAGCTACTCGTCCATGAGAGACAGGGGAGGAGCCTCCCTTCCCTGAGAGGACTGAGAGCCTAGGTGTGTCTTTGTGTCCTTACCAACTGAAAACTCAAGATTTTTATAAACAGAAAACCATTATCAGACTCTCCTACACATTTGTCATCATTAAGTTCCCAAGAGGAACAGAGTGACCCATTTGGCTGGGCAAAGCAAGAGTGAACATCTTGAGAAATGTGAGCTCCTCATACCCTTCCAGTGCTGCTCAGGTTCCAGGTTAGTGTTCTCCTCTAGCCTCCTTCCCTGGGCTCAAATTCTCAACTGCTGTGGGTGAAGAGTTTGTGGAACACTGCTGACCAGAGTTCCTCCCCTCTGAAGGCCTGTGTAGGGTTATCTGAAGGTGTTTCCACCCACAGTGCAGGAAAGAAACTCTGTGGAAGGCGCAAGGGGCAGCAAGCCCTATAGGCACCCGTGAGAGATGCCCGACACATCCCTGAAGAGCGAAGTTACAGCAGGATGTGAGGGGAGAACCAGCGAGGCAGGTGCTCATGTTCTCACGCCCCAGCCTAGTCCAGCCAAGTGCTGATGACCCGCACCTGCCAGTGCTGACGGTCCCACTGTCCGTACCACGGAGATGTGGGCTTGAACGCTGAGGTATGAAGGCTACATGTGGAAATGAGGAAAAGTGAGAGGGTAACTTCAAAGGAGACAGGAGAGTTTAATTGAACAGGAAAAGATCAAAAGTACAGCCAGCATTCCACTTGGTCTTTTTTCCATTCTCCTTTATTCCATAAACACCTAGTTACAAGTTGCACAAATCAAAAAATAAGGGTGTAGGGAAGAGTCTTGTGATGTGTGTGGGCAGGAGGAGGGAGAAAGAGTTGGGAACCAGTCTGCTCCTTTCACAGCCCTGGACAGGGCTACGGCCCCTCAATGGGGGCTCTGAGGAAGAGGTGGGCAAAGATCCAGGGTAGCTGAGGGATGGAGGAGGCCCCTAAACCCAGAGCTCACCCCAAAAGACCCTTTGCTGCATGGCAGGAATAGAATGGGAAAGCTGAGGGCGTTTGATTTGAAGACGGAGTGGCAGAATGAAAAATCAAGTTAGTAGATGCAGAGGCGGAGTCATCATGGTAAGGGGATTAAAGAAGGAAAGGAAAAAGTAGGGAAAGGGTGCAGTGAAAGGTTCTCCCTGAGACCCCCAGGGAGAGGTGGGGGCCGGCTTGCCTGTTAATTTACTATTAAATTGGGGATGGGATTCAGAGAGGAAAAAGTTATTTCAGGGGATGATTTCTCAGCCTCTCAGCCTGTACCTGGAGGGGGAAAGAGAGAGGAACACAAGTCAAAAGGAAGAAAAACTTACATAACGGCCAGGAGTTGGGGTTTAATCTCCGATTCCAGTGAGAACATTGTTCTCTTTCCAGCCAACTAAGACTTGTACTGTCAAATGCAGCTCTTATGGGAGCCCGGACTGCGCCTGCCTCCTGGCAGAGGACCATCTGCAGGTGCACCCCCGCCCTCCTCACCCTGTTACTTACAAGAGAGGCTGAGGGCCCAGGGCCCTCACCAGTCATAGCGGCGGGACTGTCGGGAAGGGGAGTCCTCAGGTCCCTGGATGGCCAGGCGGGGAGGTCCCTCTGCCCTTCGTCCCCCCGCCCCTGAGGACTCAAGCCGCCGAAACTCCAGGGGGCGCTGCTGCCGGAATCGGGACGTCTCCCGCCGCCACTCGTCATCAAACGCTGCGGCCTCACCTGGAGAGGACAGAGTAGACATGAGGACTGCGTGCAGCCTCACTCCTGGAGGCCGATGCGCGAGCCAGCCACAGCTTCTCCGGCCACAGCCCCGAAGGCTGAGTGTGTGCGCAGGGATGTGGGGCGGCAATTCCATTAGCTCTTTCGGTTTCTAAAGGGTCCCGGGAAGCCATTGGTAGGCCTAAGGTGGCCTACTGGAGGCAGAAATCAGAATGAGATTATTCTTCAGGTTCATAGTCCTAGGTGCACACTAGGTACTTAATAACTGCGGATTTGAAAAAGAGAAAGAGAGGAGAAAGAAAAAAACGGATCCAAATGGAGAAGGGTGTAACACTATCAACACGGAACCTCGGGGACAAAGTCAGCCCCTCACAGTGAGGACACTGCCAGCACCTGACTCAGCCCCACCTACACAGCCCCTGAGCTGAGGAGGCTCCAAATGCGGTAAGAATATGGGGCTGACAGCTGGGCGCGGTGGCTCATGCCTGTAATCCCAGGACTTTGGGAGGCCGAGGCAGGTGGATCACCTGAGGTCAGGAGTTTGAGACCAGCCTGGCCAACATAGTGAAACCCTGTCTCTACTAAAAATATAGAAATTAGCTGGGCGTGGTGGTACGCGCCTGTAATCCCAGCTACTTAGAAGGCTGAGGCAGAATTGCTTAAACCCAGGAGGCGGAGGTTGCACTGAGCTGAGATCATGCTATTGCACTCCAGTCTGGATACCTGGGCAACAAGAGTGAGACTCCATCTCAAAAAAAAAAAAAAAAAAAAAAAAAGCAAAAGAATATGGGGCTGACCCAGAGCTTTGCCCAGAAGTTTATGGGGTAGGGAAGTCTCCTATTAGGGGATGCCAGCCGGGAAGCGGGACGGAGGGCTCACTCTCATCCAGGTTGATATAGTCCTGCCGCTCCTCCTGGTCCCCTGTGCGATGGTTTCGGGAGCGCTGGAGGATGTGAGCCCTGTCCCGGATGTGATGCCCGATGGACATCTGTTCCAGTCCACTGTCTGAATCCCGAACAGTCCTCCGTGTCTCCCGGATCTGGGATGAGGCAGAACATGGCACACTCAGCCACCCCTTCCAAAGCCCTGGCTACACCATCTCAGGATAAACACACCACCCACAACCCAATCCGAAAAAAGCAGCCAGGGATTCTGCGGGTACCACTCAATCCCACATTCTCCGGGATAGGACAGCTCACCCCGCCTGGTGCCGAGCGCATCTCTGATGTCTCTTGGTAAACCTTGGGGGCACCATCGCCGGTATTGGAATAGGAGATGACAGTAGAAGATGAGAAGGTCTGGCAATTGCCTCCAGCTGTCATGTGTTCCTAAGGACAGGGTAGGTAGGGGAGGGCTGAATGGGGAGGCATCCCCCCTGGTGAAGGGTTTTCACCCTTCAGCTCCCTGTTCTAGCCTGTATCTTTCTCACAAAATGTAACAACTGAAAAAACATCAGGACTCATCGTTACCCTCCCAAATTCCTCTGAGTCCAATCACAAGCAAGAAGGACCTGAAGAGACAGAGACTTAATTGTATGCTACATAAAAGTGCTACTGCTGCTTCAGGCAGGCATGACAGCAGATACAGGGTCCCAAGGCTCTCTGCTTCAATTACTTTACCCAGTACTTTACTCTTCACTAGCATACTGTCTCCCTCTTGCCTTAGAGGATTCAAGGTGTTGTCAGCCATCACCGAGAGCAAGGCCAGGGAAGGGTGTGGGGCAAGGCTCACCATGTTACCAATCATGTCGTTCATCATCCCAAACATGTCCATGAAGCCACCCGACTGGAGGAAAGAGATGGAAAATAGAGTCAGGAAATCAAAGTCAGTGTTCAGAGCTGATCCTGTTTAGGAACCCACAAGCCACATGGCTGCACATTTCCTTTCTCATCTTCCTTCACATCTAGCAAGTAGTCTTTCTCATTCTCCCTTAACAGAACCAGAATATTCATGTTTCTCCTCCAGTAAACTGCTGACCCCTCCTCAGTCTCTATGACTGCTCTGATCCAATTTCCCTTCTTCTGCCTACTGTATTCCCCCATCTTTAGGAAGCAAGGCAAAGTTAATGGATTCTAAACTCTAAAGAGATAAGGCAAAGACCAGGTTTTGCTAGACAATTACATCTTCCTAATGAGTATGAACTTCTAGGAGTACGAGAGTTAATAACATCTTTTCTTTTTTCTTTTATTTTTTTTTGAGATGGAGTCTGGCTCTGTTGCCCAGGCTGGTGTGCAGTGGTGAAGTCTCAGCTCTCTGCAACCTCTGTCTCCTGGGTTCAAGCGATTCTCAGCCTCCAGTGTAGCTGGGACGACAGGCATAAACCACTATGCCTGGCTTTCTTGGTATTTTTAGTAGAGACGAGGTTTCACCATGTTGGCCAGTCTGGTCTCAAACTCCTGACCTCAAGTGATCACCCGTCTCGGCCTCCCAACAAGAGTTAGTAACACCTTTCGCCAGGTGCGGTGACTCACACTTGTAATCCCAGCACTCATGGCTATAATCCCAGCATTTTGGGAGGCTGAGGCGGGCAGATCACTTGAGGTCAGGAGTTCAAGACCAGCCTGGCCAATATGGTGAAACGCTGTCTCTACTAAATATACAAAAATTAGTAGGCCGGGCGCGGTGGCTCACGCCTGTAATCCCAGCACTTTGGGAGGCCGAGGCGGGTGGATCACGAGGTCAAGAGATCGAGACCATCCTGGTCAACACGGTGAAACCCCGTCTCTACTAAAAATACAAAATATTAGCTGGGCATGGTGGCGCATGCCTGTAGTCCCGGCTACTCGGGAGGCTGAGGCAGGAGAATTGCCTGAACCCAGGAGGCGGAGGTTGCGGTGAGCCGAGATCGCGCCATTGCACTCCAGCCTGGGTAACAAGAGCGAAACCCCGTCTCAAAAAAAAAAAAAAAAAAAATTAGCTGGGCATGGTGGCTCGTGCCTGTAATCCCAGCTACTCAGGAGGCTGAGGCAGGAGAATCACTTGAACCCAGGAGGCGGAGGTTGCAGTGAGCTGAGATCGTGCCACTGCACTCCAGCCTGGTGACAGGGTTAAAGGGCTTTAACCCACAGGGCTCCTAGCACCCAAAAGGCTCAGAGCTTTGTGAACGTCACGAAAAGAAGATTCTGGGGTTACCCATGAAACTATTCGAAAGAGGCAAATCTGGGAATAATATCTAAGGGTAGAGAGTGTGTCTGAGATGGAAGGACAAAGGGAGATGAGGACTCACCATTCCCAGCATCCCAAAGGGAGAGACAGCTCCAGTCTACAGGAACACATGAGGAAAAGAAATTAGAGACTTCATCCTATCTCCTTACAATCCCAAACCAGGTCCATGGCCTCAATTTTTTTGTTTTCTATCCTCTCGAAAGGGAGTCACAAAGCTCTTTTTCCTGACCCCTTCCCCCACTCCTAGAGCATTTCACTTGCTCAGTTGGCTGTAGGGCAAGAAAACCAAAGTGCTTTCCTAACCACCCTCCAACCTTTGGTTCTCAGGTGTGTCTCAGCACCGTTACCTGCTGCATCCTGCGGCTGGCAGGCCTGGTCCCTGGCATGTTGCCATCTGTGATGCTGAGGAAGGGGCTATATCCAAAGCCACCTGACAACATACGGCTCATATGCTGACGGTGAATAGCAAAGGGGTCCCTGTGAAGTGAGCACATAGTATGGATGGCAGAAGCACCAAGCTGTCAATCCCTCCACCACCCTGCAAAAAAATACGCACAGGGCAACAGTGACACCAATGCCTACTTCCTGCTAGGTGGTAGCGGGGTATCCAACCAGTTCCAACCATTCCCGGCAATGGGAACCCAGATGTCTGCCTGAACTGCTCGGAGATCTGGAGTGGGAGAGCTTGACGGGGAGGGAATACTCACATCAGGAACATGGGATCCTCAGGCTCCACATCCCTCATGAAGCGGAACATCCTGATCTCAGCTCCAGGGGGCTCCACACTGGAAAGGTGTGGAGGCTCAGATACTTGGAGGTGGCCAGGCTTTTGCACACCCGCTCAGCGTAAGGACTCTCAGGGCACTGGCCTTTCCCAAACCTTGTAATTGACCCCCTAAACTCCGGGGAGACCCTACTACAGGTGTTCCACACAACCCTCTAGGGAGAGAAGAGCTCTTCAAACCTCTCTCTCAATTAGGGCCATGGAAAATTTTTCCAAGCCTCTGGGTTTCTCCCTCCCCCACTCAGTCATCCTCTTCCCAAAGCTCTGGCCGGTTGCATACTCTCCCCTCCTCCTCCAACGTCACCGTTCTAGATGAGAATCCCAAGTGCCGGTCCTCCGTCCCATTAATGACCCCAGTCACCCGCCCCCTCCTTACACCCAGGCCTCCCCCAGGCAGGCCTCACTATG
Source organism: Sapajus apella (assembly GCF_009761245.1). NCBI lineage: Eukaryota > Metazoa > Chordata > Mammalia > Primates > Cebidae > Sapajus > Sapajus apella. Next base: position 8,178,117 of record NW_022437026.1, read on the forward strand.
CCCCCTGCGCCCGTCTGCGGCTCCCCCAGCTCCCGCCTCCCTGCCAGGCGAGCAGGAGAGGTAGGCCTGAGCCTCTCCTCTCCCGGCCCCGCATCCCCGGCTTCCAGACCCTGCAGCCCCGCGGGCCCGCTCCCATTCCTGGCTGCTCGCTCTGCCTGAGCCTCACCAGTGCCCGATTTGGGCTCAGCGGCCCATCCGGCCGGTTTCGCTTCCCGGTGCGCTGCAGGGTCAGGGTCGCGGCCCGGGACGCGGGGATTGGTCCGAGCTCGAGCTCCGCGGCCTCCCGCGCCGCCTCCTCCCACAGCTGCCACCTCCGTACCCCCCCCGCGGCCTACGGAGCAAGAACCTCGGCCAGGCCCGGGCGGAAGTGACGTCATCATGCAACCGCCCACCCGGGGCCGGGCCGTGGGAGCCCCGCCCACTAGCGTGGGTGGTGAGACGCCTGTGGCGGCGTCCCAGGGGCTAGGGGCCAGGGGCTAGGGGCCAAACTCAGGGGAGCGGCGCCTGAGGCCGGGCGGGGTTCCCTTTGCACGAGTAAGGGGAGTTCATTAGTAACCCGGATTTGGGTTCTGTGGACTGGAAGAGGCTCGCATAAGGCTCGGGGGGAGGAGAAGAGGAATCCATTCTTCGGGAGGGACCGGGTTGGGGGTTGAACTAAACTGGAGGACTAGGGGCAGGGTCTCTGTGGGCGACCGGGCGGGGCGGATCCCTGGGGGAAGCTTTAAGCAGACTACTGGAGAAGCGTTCTACCCTAGAGGGAGGATGGGCAGCTTTCCTGCGGGTGAGGCGCTTGGGCCTGTCCCCCCTTGAGGAGGAGCGTTCCTGGCAGGGCGGAGTCCCCGGAGTGACGAAGAGGAGGAGGTGAAACTCTCCAGCCCGGATCTAGTTAGGGCTTCAGAAAATCCGATGGGGCAGAGAATCCAGGCTGCGGGATTGGCCGCCAGATGGCGCTCCCTGGCCAGGCTGGAACCCGAGGTCCTTGAGAACTGGCTTTGGAGGGGGACTTGGACCCTTCCCCTTTACCCATCTGTGAAGGGTTGGACCAAGAAAAAGGCTACAGTTCTGAAGTCTATTAGTTTAATGCCAATCTTCCCTTCCTTTTACTCTAATTCTTGCGTCCTCAAGAGTTCCCAGTCCTGCACTGACCTTTCTTGCTTGCTTTCTTAGGTCAAAGGTCTAAAGGTTTTGGGAAGAAAGGAGTGGAGAGCTCAATTAACCTGGATCACCCAGGGGAGGAGCTAAAACGGGACCCAGGAGACCTGCCTCCAAGGCTAGAGACTGATACTTTGACATACTAAATGTCTTGCATAAAATCTGGCTCTGCTGGAGAGAAGGGCCCTCCCACTTGGGGTCAAGGGATTTCGACTGTCTAGCATGGACTTTAACCAGACTCATCCAAACTCCAGCTTTCCCTGGTTCTTTACTCTGGCGCTTAGCCATATTAGTGCTGTGTGGAGCCTGACCCAAGGAGAAAGACTTGTTTCCAGTAATTCCCTGGGGGAGAAGGAGGGGGTCCCTGGTGACTCAGGAAAAGGTGCTAGGAACAGGGCTTCTCAGGTTTCTTTGGACTTGATCATTATTAAAGAGGAAACAACAATAATAGAGACGGGGAGCAGAGACAGATAATTAAGATATAAGCTGGCAGACTGGCCAGTCAAAGGAAAACAGACACAGAATACAAGTAAATTTGTTTTTCATTGCTATTTCTGGGGAAGAGACAGTAAAATATTTTATCTTCCAGATGCTCTATCTCTGGACATCCCACCGTGCAACTTCCCCTTATCCTCTTGCCCCAAACGAAAGCAGTTTGACATGTGAAAAAGAGTTGTTCCTAGTAAAGGCTCTGTGGCTGAAACTTAACTAAGGAGATCCTGTCGACTTTTTTTTTTTTTTTTTTTGGTCCTCTTCCTCTCCTAAAGCAAGTTATTTATTGTCCAGCCAATCAACAAATGTTTAAGACTGGCCACGGTGGCTCATGCCTGTAATCCCAGCACTCTGGGAGGCTGAAGCAGGCGAATCACGAGGTCAGAAGTTCGAGACCAGCCTGACCAACAAGGTGAAACCCCATCTCTACTAAAAATTAGCCAGACGTGGTGGCACACACATGTAATCCCAGCTACTTAGGAGGCTGAGGCTGGAGAATTGCTTGAACCTGGGATGCAGAGGCTGCAGTGAGATGATCACACCACTGCACTCCAGCCTGAGTGACAGAGTGAGACTGTCTCAAAAAAAAAAAAAAAAAAAAAATTAGCAGGCACCTGTATCCCAGCCATTTGAGAGGCTGAGGCAGGAGAATCACTTGAACCTGGGAGATGGAGGTTGCAGTCGAGCCGAGATCACACCACTGCACTCCAGCCTGGGGGATAAAGTGAGACTCTGTCTCCAAAAAAATAAAAAAATAAAAATAAAAAACAAATGTTTAATGAGGCCTAGCACTGTCCTAGGTACACTGTATTAAGCATACATACAAATGTATAAGACACAGTCTACCAATTTAAGGCATACAATCTTCTAGCCACCTTTTTCTTTTTTGGTTACCTGTTATCTTTTTTTTTTTTTTTTTTTTGAGATCTTGTCATTGCACTCCAGCCTGGATGCCAAGAGTGAAACTCTGTCTCAAAAAAAAAAAAAAAAAAAAAAAAAATCTGCTATCAGCGATGTTTAGCATTGAATGGTTTCAAGTCATAGTTAGCTTCTAACTATGAAACAAAACTTAAAACCTGGGTTTTGTCCCAGATTAAAAGGAAATTGTTGGCCAGGTGTGGTGGATCACACTTGTAATCCCAGCACTGTGGGAGGCGGAGGTGGGCCGATCACTTGAGGTCAGGAGTTCCAGACCAGTCTGGCCAACATGTCAAAACCCAGTCTCTACTAAATATACAAAAAAAATTAGCGGGGCATGGTGGCATGTGCCTATAGTCCCACATACTTAGGAGGCTGATGCAAGAGAATCACTTGGACCCAGGTGGCAGAGGTCACAGTTAGCTGAGATCTTGCCATTGCACTCTAGCCTGGGCAATAGAGCAAGACTCCATCTCAATAAAAAAAAATTGTTGGTCAGGCACAGTGACTCACACCTGTAATTCCAACACTTTGGGAGGCCAAGGCAGGAGGCTTGTTTGAGTCCCGAGTTGGAGACCAGCTTGGGCAGCATAGGGAGAGCTCGTCTTTGCAATAAAAAAATTAGCCAGATGTGGTGGTGTGTGCTTGTAGTCCCAGCGACTCTAGGGGCTGAGGTGGGAGGACTGCTGGAGCCATGATCACACCACTGCACTCCAGCCTGGGTGACAGAGCGAGGCCCTGTCTCTCAAAAAGGGGAAAAAAAAAAAAAAAGAAAAACTCTTGAACAGGTGAGGATGAAAGAGGAAATGCAAGAGCTATTGTCAGAGTTCTTGAAGACATACCATATAGGCAGGTGTCTACTCCAGGAATTGAAGGGATGTAATTTTGCAAGTAACCAGAGTTTGTGTCTGTCTTCCTTCTCCCTGTCTTTCCCTCTCCTTCATTTTCTTTCCTCTCCTCTCCTTCACTCCCTTCCTGTCTCCCTTCTGCCCTCCTTTTCTTCCCCTTTCTCTTTTCTTTTCTTCTTTCTTTCTCTCTCTCTTTCCCTCCCTCCTTCCCTCTTTCTTTCCCTCCCTCCCTCCCTCTTTCTTTCCCTCCCTCCCTCCTTCTCCTCCCTCTCCCTCTCTCTTTCTTTCTTTTTCTCTCTTCCTTTCTCTTTCCTTTGCTTTTCTTTCTTTCCTTTCTGTCCAGTGAACTGTGGTGAACAGTGTCCCATAGGTAAGATATAGAAGGGAGAGCAGGCCCTGCCAGGGGTGAGGCTCAATATAAGGCAGATAGGGATTGTTGGGAAGGAAGAGAAACAAAGTTTCTACATTCACTGTTCTATCTGATGGAGCCAAAGTCAGAAAGTCCTTGAGAGGGTGCAGCTGAGCCAGAAAAGGGGCTCTCTCTTCAGATATGAGGTCATGCCTCTGGAGCAATCCCAGGGCAGTTGGAGATTACAGCACAGGGAGGGTGGAGGAGTGATTCAGGACTGAGGGGAGACTGGGTTTCCTGCCTGAGCAGCATGAGCAGGTGTGGCTGAGTGTGCGTGGATGTGATGTGCGTGTGTGTTGGGAGAGAGAGAGAAACGATAAAAAGGAGCTCTAAGGTGTCCCAGGTAGAGAGAGGGGATGCCAACTCAGAGTCAGATGAAAAGGGAATTTTTTTTTAAAGCCAGCTTTTCAGCTTTTTTTTTTTTTTTGAGATGGAGTTTCGCTCTTGTAGCCCAGGCTGGAGTGCAATGGCACGATCTCGGCTCACTGCAACCCCCGCCTCCCGAGTTCAAGCAATTCTCCTGCCTCAGCTTCCCGAGTAGCTGGGATTACGGACATGTGCCACCACGCCTAGCTAATTTGTATTTTTAGTAGAGATGGGGTTTCTCCATATTGATCAGGCTGGTCTCAAACTCCCAACCTTAGGTGATCAGCCCACCTCAGCCTCCCAAAGTGCTGGGATTACAGGTCTGAAACAAGCTGAAGCCACTGCACCCGGCCCTCAGCTCGTTTTTTATAGACACATTCATTCAACAAATATGTACTGAATGCCTACTGTGTGTCAAGTACTGTTCATGGTTCTGGAGACACAGTGATGACAGAAAACTAAAGCAAGGTAGCTGGGCGCGGTGGCCCACATCTGTCATCTCAGCACTTTGGGAGGCAGAGGCGAACAGATCATGAGGTCAAGAGATTGAGACCATCCTGACCAACATGGTGAAACCCCATCTCTACTAAAAATACAAAAAATTAGCCAGGCGTGGTGGTGCGTGCCTGTAGTACCAGCTACTAGGAAGGCTGAGGCAGGACAATTGCTTGAAACCGGAAAACGGAAGTTGCAGTGAGGCGGGGGATCTCACCACTGCCCTCCAGACTGGTGATAGAGCAAGACTCTGTCTCAAAAAAAAAAAAAAAAAAAAAAAAAAGAAAGCAAGGTAGAAGGGGGATAGAGGACAGGTAGGCAAGCTGAGAGGCAGGCAGTGGTTGCTTTTGATACGGGTGATTAGGGAAAGCCTCACTGCTGAGGTGACATTTAAGCAGTACCAGAACAAGGTGAGGGACATAGCTGGAATGAGAGCAGTCTGGGCAGAAACGGTGGTGGCTCACGCCTGTAATCCCAGCACTTTGGGGGGCCGAGATGGGTGGAAAACTTGAGTCCAGGAGTTCAAGACCAGCCTGGCCAACATGGTGAAACTGTGTCTCTGCTACAAAATACAAAAATTAGCTGGGTGTGGTGGAGTGCGCCTGTAATCCCAGCTACTCAGGAGGCTGAGGCAGGAGAATTGCTTGAATCCGGGAGGCGGAGGTTGTAATGAGCCGAGATCACGCTGTCGTACTTCAGCCTGGGTGACAGAGTGAGACTCTATCTCGGAGGGGAAAAAAAAAAAAAAAAGGTGGGAGTAGCAAGCGCAAAGGCCCTAAAGTATGCGGGAAGGCAGAAGTATGCTTAGTATGGTCAAGGAAGCTAATGTTCCTAGACTCGTGTGAAAGAAGGAAACAGCAGCAGTGAAAGACGAGGTCACAGAGGAAGAAGGAAGCCAGGTCATATGGCACTTTATAATGCCTTTGTAAAACCTAAGAAAGGATCACTCTGGCTGTTGCATGGCGGACAGACTGTTGGGGGAGGGGCAACAGCAGAAACGGAAAGCCCTATTAGCATGCTGTAGCCATAATCCAGATGAGACCTAATGGTGGCTTAGAGCAGGTTAGGAGCCGTAGAGGCAATGAGAAGGGGTCGGTTGTATTCTGGATGTATTTTGAAGATGGAGCTAGCAGATTTTCTGACGGATGGATGCAGTGTGAGAGAGAAGAGTCCAGGATGATTCCAGGATTTCTGGCCTGGGCACTGCTTACACTGCCAAGAACTGTACTGAATATGTACAAATAGTGGTTTGCAAATATGTTAAAGCAGTGACTGGTTGGCAACTCCTGATTGTGTGGCCATCCGGGATAACTGACCTGGACACTCATCTCTTGAAGCTAGCCACCTAAGGTAGGAGGAGATGTGGACAACAGGAATGAACGACTTTCATACCCAGCTTGACTATAAAATATTGGATGTTAGACTGTCTTGGGTAGATATGCTATGACTATAAGATATTGGATAGGGCTGGGCGCTGTGGCTAACGCCTGTAATCCTAGCACTTTGGGAGGCCGAGGTGGGTGGATCACCTGAGGTCAGGAGTTCAAGACCAGCCTGGCCATCATGGTGAAACCCCACCTTTAAAAAAAATTAAAAAGTGGTGGCTCAAGCCGGTAATCCCAGCACTTTGGGAGGCCGAGGCGGGTGGATCATGAGGTCAAGAGATCGAGACCATCCTGGTCAACACGGTGAAACCCCGTCTCTACTAAAAATACAAAAAATTAGCTGGGCATGGTGGCGCGTGCCTGTAATCCCAGCTACTCAGGAGGCTGAGGCAGGAGAATTGCCTGAACCCGGGAGGCGGAGGTTGCGGTGAGCCAAGATCGCGCCATTGCACTCCAGCCTGGGTAACAAGAGCGAAACTCTGTGTCAAAAAAAATAATAATAATAATAAAATAAAATAAAAAAGATATTGGATATTAGACTGTCCTGGGTTGATATGCTAATGGTAATAGTTGGCATTAGCACTGGAGTTTCAAATTATTCTTTAATCATTTCAAGAAGACACCCTGTCTGGGCATGGTGACTCATGCCTGTAATCCCAGCACTTAGGGAGGCTGAGGCGAGTGGATCACCTGAGGTCAGGAGTTCGAGACCAGCATGGCCAACATGGTGAAACCCTGTCTCTACTAAAAATACAAAAAATTAGCCAGGCGTGGTGGCAGGTGTTTGTAATCCCAGCTACACAGCAGACTGAGGCAGGAGAATTGCTTGAATCCAGGAGGCAGAGGCTGCAGTGAGCCGAGATCGTGTCATTGCTCTCCAGCCTGGGTAACAATAGCAAAACTCTGTCTCAAAAAAATTAAAGGAAAGAAGACATCCCGAAGAAGACAGTATGTCTTGGGAATAATGGGCATTAAGGATTGAAGTTTCTGCTAACCATGTGGTAGTTCAGATCAATGCACATTGACTGAGCTCCTATTAACTGCCAGTGATACAGCAAAGTGCTGGGGATAAAAAGTCAGACGGGCCCTCTGCCCACGAGGGTTCACAGTCTAGTGAAGATGGCCCACACAGAATCAATTCTAATCCTGTGGTGAAGTCTGTGATTAGAAAAAAAGATAAATAAGGCCGGGCGCGGTGGCTCATGCTTGTAATCCCAGCACTTTGGGAGGCCGAGGCGGGTGGATCACCAGGTCAAGAGATCGAGACCATCCTGGTCAACATGGTGAAACCCCGTCTCTACTAAAAATACAAAAAATTAGCTGGGCATGGTGGTGCGTGCCTGTAATCCCAGCTACTCAGGAGGCTGAGACAGGAGAATTGCCTGAACCCAGGAGGCGGAGGTTGCGGTGAGCCGAGATCGCGCCATTGCACTCCAGCCTGGGTAAAATGAGTGAAACTCTGTCTCAAAAAAAAAAAACAAAAAAAAGATAAATATAAAAAGGGCAAGCCTGGGTAACATAGCAAGACACTGTCTCTACAAAAATAAAAATAAAAATTAGCTGGCTGTGATGGCATGCCTGTGGTCTCAGCTACTCAGGAAGCGGAGGGGAGAAGGTCGCTTGAACCCAGGAGTTTGACGTTGTAGTGAGCTGTGACAGCACCCATGCCTGGGTGACAAATTGAGACCCTGTCTCGAAAATAAATAAATAATAGGGCAAAAATGGTTCAGATAAGGGAGGGAATAACTTGGGGGGGTGGCGAAGCCTTGGCGAACATTCTGGACGAAAGACACAATCAGTACAAAGGCACAGAGGTATGCCCAATTTGGAAGAACTAGGAAGAGTTTAAAAATTTGCTGAAGCAGGCTGCAGGCAGTGGCTCACATCTGTAATTCCAGCACTTTGGGAGGCTGAGATGGGTGGATCACGAGGTCAGGAGTTCGAGACCAGCCTGGCCAACATGGTGAAACCCTGTCTCTACTAAAGATTTAAAAAAAAAAAAAAATTAGCTGGGCATGGTGGCACACGCCTGTAATCCCAGATACTCAGGAGGCTGAGGCAGAAGAATTGCTTGAACCTGGGAGGCGGAGGTTGCAGTGAGCTGAGATGGCACCATTGCACTCCAGCCTGGGCCGCAGGGCGAGACTCTGTCTCAAAAAACGATTGCTGAAGCAAAATTTTCAAGGGAGCAGTGGTGTGAAGTAAAGCTACAGGGGTTAAAATCTACAGACCTTGAAGGGTCATATATTTGCTTCTAGAATTTGTCCTGCAGGGGAAATTACAAAAATCTGTTTATATTTTAGGTAGAAAGGCAGTTTATGCATTTCAGGAAACATTTTTGAGCTTCTACAATATTCCAAGTATGGAAATAGATGGCTGAAGATGTAAAAAAAAATCTTAAATCATGATTGAAAACCCTAAGGCGCTTAAGCTTAAAGTCAGTGAGTGAGCCTCTGAGCAGAGGCAGGGCAGGGATTAGATAGCAGAGAAGGCACTCCAAGCGTGAGGGATCTGGGGAGGGAAAGAAAAGGTGGAGTCTTGGATGACCCCTGGGCAGGAATGAATGGGTGGAGGACAATACCTTTAATTGAAAGAGGAAACACAAGGGAATTTCAGTGGGAACAAGTTAGTGGGGAGGAGCCGAGCTGCTTGGGGGGGGGCCCTGGGTGGGGCAGGGGGAGGGGAACTGAACAGAACGGGAACTGGAATCGTGACTCTGCAGCTCCAGGGAAGCTAGTGCCAGAGAGTTGAAAGTGCGTCCGAGGTGTGTTTTGTCAGTGGGCTTAAGCCCATGGCAGTACAACATGGAATAGTTTAGGGAGTCTGTGAAGATGGAACAGGACCTCTGAAATTGAAGTCACCTGGGAGGATTCAGTGGACACTGTCATTGTCTTCTCCTGGTCATTAAATCCTCCTTCCCTCAGTCTTTTACCTTCTAGGCAAAACAATTCTTTTTATTTATTTATTTATTTATTTATTAATTATATAAAGATGAGGTTTCACCATGTTGGTCAGGCTGGTCTTGACTCCTGACCTCAGGTGATCCGCCCGCCTTGGCCTCCAAAGTGCTTGGATTACAGGCATGAGCCACCACGCCCGGCCCAAAACAATTCTTTACCTGTTACTCCTGGTTCCATTTTTCCCTTGCCTTTTCATTTTTCCTCGTCCCCTGGATCAGCCACACAGTCTGTTTAGTCTGTGAAATGTGAACACTCTGAACAAACATACACCTATGGTAAAATATATGACAGCAGTGGTCCTGATGACCTGAAACACAGCAGAGTTGCTCCCTGACTTTCTGCTTAAGGATTACTGGTGGTAGAGGTGGGAAAGGTGGAAAAAGAGGCAGTTTAGGGGCAAGGTCTAAAGAGGTGCTGTCTCATATGGGACAACAGCCACTAGCCATATGTGGATATTTAAATTTAATTAAAAATTTAAAAAAAATTCATTTACTCAGTTGCACTAGCCATATTTTCTAGGGTTCAGTAACCACATGACTAGTGGCTACTGTATTGGAAAGGGCAGATAAAGAACATTTCCATCATCACAGAAAATTTTGTTGTACAGAGCTGGAAAGTACCCATAAATGTTGCCTTCCTTCTGGACTTTGTTGAGGGCCCCTGAAGACGTTTTGAAGAGTGAATATGGGGGAGAAATTTATGGCAGGACAGGGAGGGTCAGGCAATAGCAAACTATTGTAGGTATAAAAACAAAGGCGAGGCCGGGGGTGGTGGCTAATGCCTGTAATCCCAGTACTTTGGGAGGCTGAGGCAAGTGGATCAAGACGTCAGGAGTTTGAGACCAACCTGGCCAAAGTGGTGAAACCCCCGTCTCTGCTAAAAATAGAAAAATTAGCCAGGCACGGTGGCAGTGCCTGAAATCCCAGCTACCTGGGAGGCTGAGGCAGGAGAATCACTTTAACCTGGGAGGTGGAGGTTGCAGTGAGCCAAGATCGTGCCACTGCACTCTAGCCTGGGTAACAGAGCAAGATTCCATCTCAAAAAAAAAAAAGCAAAGGTGATCCAAAAGGAGGGCAGGGGGAATAAGAAAAGCCAATCAAGACTCTGAAGAAGGACCCATGCAGTGTCATGGTTCATGATCATAATGGAGGCCAAGGCAGGTGGATTCTTTCAGCGCAGGAGTTCGAGACCAGTCTGAACAAGGTGTTGAAACCCCATCTCTAGGAAAAAAAAAAAAAAAAAAAAAAAATTAGCCAGGTGGGTGGGGTGCCTCTAGTCCTAGCTACTGGGGCTAAGGTGGGAGGTTGCAGTGACCTCAGATTGTGCTCCAGCCTGGATGAGAATGAGACCCTGTCTCAAAAAAAAAAAAAAGAGAATCTGAAGGAGAAGTACAAAGGTGAAACCCATTCTTTCTCACTGGGGAGAAAGCTCATGGAGAAAAGCAGGAAGGCCACAGAAACTTTGGTTGTGATGTTCAAAACATAAAAACATAAAACAGACTTCCAACCAGGACATCAGTCGTTATGGGAAGATCTCAAGTCAGACAGAGGGAAGCCAGTATCCAGGCTTCCCTGGGAAAATACCATGTTGTATTTTCCCAGCCTCCTTGAAGAAGGTTGAAAGAGCTGAGAGATGACATCCAAAATGGTGCTCTGGGCCAGGAAATACATGATTTATTGAGCTTTCTTGTTTGTGCCTGGGGTAGATACTATGCTATAGGAACAGCAGAATGAGTTTGGTGTTGAGAATAACATATGGGAAAAATGGATAAGGGTCTGCAAAGTCAGGAGGAATCAGGGAGGCATTCCAGAAAAGGAGTACCCACCGAGACGGGACGCACGATGGATGTGCCTTAGTGCTGCTTGGAAGATGATCTCGCTTTATTTTTCTAACACTCTTGGAGGTAACACACTCAAAATAAACATTATCCGGCTGGGCACGATGACTCACGCCCGTACTCCCAGCACTTTGGGAGGCCGAGGTGGGCAGATCACCTGAGGTCAGGAGTTCGAGACCAGTATGACCAACAAAGTAAAACCCCGTCTCCACTAAAAATACAAAATTAGCCCGGCGTAGTGGCGCATGCCTGTAATCCCAGCCGTTTGGGAGACTGAGGCATGAGAATTGCTTGAACCCAGGAGGCAGAGGTTGTAGTGAGCCGAGATTGTGCCATTGCACTCTAGCCTGGGTGACAGAGCGAGACTCCATCTCAAAACAACAATAACAACAACGTGATAGAAGTTAGGCAAATTTAGGACTTCCTCTAGGAGTCCATTTCCTCTCAACTCTCCACTGACTTTCATTTTGAAACGTTTTAAATTGAAAAAAAAAACAAACAAACAAAGGAAAAATGGGGGAATGGCAGATAGAAAATGAGGTCACTGGGAATGGAATGGGATAAAAAAGTAAAACGAGGAGTGGAGTTAGTCCCCCAACTCTCAGGTTTCTGTCTTTCAAGGCCTTGAATGATAACTGGGCCTTCTTTACCCCTTAACCAATAGGATAAATAGGCACACCAAAAAAAATCCAGTTGGAGAGGGGGAAGAACTCACTGAGAATGAGATGGAAATAACTAGAATTGAACACCTCCCACACGTAGTATCAACGTAAATGTCTAGGATGTGAGGCCAGAAGTCATCGTTTCCAGGGGGCTCAGGCCTTCCCTGTTTTCACCTTTTTCCCACTTGCAGAAAATGTGTAAAAAGCACGTTTCCCCCATTCAACTAGTAGGAGAAATTCTCAATTGGACTGTAGAGTAAGATAATTCTAGGAATAGGCAAGCCTCCACAAAGCCTCGGAAATAGTTCCATGGAAAAGAGCAAACACAGGCATTCAACACCATTGGCCCCAGAGGATCGGAGGTTAACCTAGGACTGTCAGGTGGCTTTCAGATCCCACTCACTCCAGATTCATCCCAAGTCTCGCGTCCAGCTTCCTTCTCATGAAACCAAGACTTCAGAAGACTGGTTTTGTTGTCCAACCAGAGAGAGAAGGCTAAAGGATGCCTCCTCCACGCAGGAAAGTAATTAGATTCAGGCCTCCAGCTTCCTAGATCTTTTCCCTGAGGTCCCCTGGACCCTAGTGTCCAAGCTCTTAGATTCTCAAGGCACTCCCTTGGGCTTTGGGGCAGGAGTCCCATTCTCTGCCTCTCCATCTCTCTGGAATTTTCCACTGCAGCTGCCTCTGCTCCCAGACACCCCTCCCTGGGCAAAATTCCCGGCTCCCTCCGCCTCCCCTTCCCTAATCACACCTCATTCCCACCCCCAGCCCTGAGGCCCAGCCCACAGTCCGGCCCACAGCCCACGCTAACCCTGGTGGTCCCAGTTAGAGAAGTGGGAGGACAGGCCCCTCAAGGAAGGGTGAGAGGGAGGGTCCCAGCCTCTCTTTAGGGCGGGGAGAAGGGACACTGGAGGGGCTGGTCCCCTGTGGGGCTGGAGTGGGGGGAGTGGCCTTCCTCACATCCCCATATAAGGCAGGGCAGGCAGTTAGGCTTCTGGATTGGCTGATTCAAATGAGCATTCCACCTGGCAACAGGGTTTCTATTGGCTCTCAGGAAAAATAGGAGGAAGGTGGATGGAGGTTGTTGGTGGCGGTGATTGGAGGGGGGGAGGGGAATGGAGGTGACCGGAGTGGGGGGCGGTTACCAGGGCAACAGGGTAAGAGCCCAGCAGGGTGTCCGAGACAGCAGGCGGGGCTGGGAGGTGGAGTGGAGGGAAGAGGAAAGGAAGGCGGGAGGGAGAGGAAAGAGCCTGATGGGGAGGGAGCGAGACTGGGAGACGGGGGGGGGGGCGGGTAGCAAAGGCTCGAGGAAAGGGAGATAAACGAGGCAAGAGGAGTACAGAGATGGAGACGGTGAGAGACCGCTGAAGACATCAGCCAGTGAGTCAGAGAGAGAGTGAGAGAGGGACATGGAAAGATCTCAGAAAAGATGGACAGAGTCCGTCAAGGAAAAATCCCGGGTGGGGCCCCAAGATTTTGGAGGAGACTGAGATTGAAATATGGATAGAAAAGTCAGAAAGAGAAACTGGAAGGCGTGTACACCAAGGGACCAAAAGATGGTGTATTTAAGCACACAAACACAAAATAATGATTATGATCATCAACGCTTTTTATTAATAAAATAAAAATAAAAAAGATGAGGAATAATGACAGACAAATATGGGAGTGAACGCACACCAAAGGTCTTTTTCCAAACCCCAGCCTTCCACCCCATCTACCTTCTCCTGACCTTTAATACACAACCCAGCCCCTGTTCCCTTCTGAAATCCCAAGCTTTTCAAAATGACTCAAAGATACCGAGATGGAGGGCGAGGAGCTGAGGACGTCTGGAATAGGGTGGGGCTGGAACTCCAGACCTGGACCTGTATTATATTTGCAAAGGAGACAAGTATAACCCAGAAAGGCTAGGGAAGATGGCAGCAGAGGAATGAGAAAAGCTAAGGGACGGAAAATGTAAAAAATGAGGACAGAAAGAGGAGTTGAGGAAAGCCAGCCAAGAATAGAGGGCCAGGTGCCTGACTCAGATAAGACAAGAGCAGGGCTGTCTGGGAAAGATAGGGACCAGAGGCGAAAGGGCAGAAGAGGGTCAGCGAGGAGTGGAAAAGAGGTGAGAGAAGATGGGAGCGATACGAGTTATAATTGGTTGTGAGGGAGGGGTCTGGGCAGAAATGACGGAGGACGATGAAGGCAAATAGAAGGACCAGGCGAATGAAAGTGAGGTGAGACAGACGAATAAGAGAGGTAGAAGATACAGGAGAGGTGGAAGAGAGCAAAGGAGACCAGGGGGCCTGACTCCCCGCCAACCTCACAGCAAGGGGCCAGGAAGGGAGGCACCCGGCAAGGGTCACAAGTGTCAATCCGGAGGGAGAGAAGCCTGGGCCGCCCTTTCCGCCCTCCCATCCTCCTCAAGGCCACCCAGAGAATGTGGATGGAGGATGAGAGAGGGAAATCCGGCGTGGTGTGAAAGGAGCGCCCGAACCCTCTTCATCTTCTTTCAGCTTTTGGTTTCTCAAATACCTGCCCTGCCTTCCCATCTGCTCCCCTCACCCCACCCCTTGGCAAAATCCCAGGGCTTTTTTTGGGGTCAGTAGGATTCTGGCCACCTCTCCAGTCCGCCCCCAAAAGCCAGACTCTACATTCGCAGGCAGTAGGTTGGGATTTGGAGAGGTGCCTCCCCGCAGGAACCCCACCCCTTTCCACCTCCTCGCCCCACTCTTTCTCCGCGGCCGTCAGTCTCTCCATTTCCCCCTCCTGGTCTCGTCCTCCCTCCCGACTCTCTCGCTCTCCCTCCCCTCGCTTTCATCCTCCTATCCCCACCTCTCCAACCTCCTCTTTCATCCCCCTCCCCTCTCCTCTCCTCCCCGCTCCCGCCTGCCCCACCCCTGGGAAGCCCCTCCCGTCGGGCAGCGCCGCCTTATAAGCGGGTTCCCTTCCCGGGGGCGGCAGCGGCTGGTCGGCGGCAGCTCTGCTGGTGCGGGGGCGGTGAGCCCGGGACCGAGCGACCGCGGCCGAGCGCGCCGGCCACCGCCTGCACCGCCCTTCCGCCCGCCCTCCGGACGGCCGCAGCCCTGCGGGTCGCCGCTCCAGACCCACCCCCGCCCCACCCCGCGCGCCTCTGCCGCCTCTTCCAGAGACCCAGCTTGCCGAGCGGCCGCCGCTGCCGCTGTCGCCGCCGCCGCCGCCACCGCGCCAGGTTCCGGCCGCGGCCACCCTCCGCCGTCCAGGGCCCCTCCGTCTCGGCCCCGGGACCCCGGCTCCCCGCCAGCCCCGGCCCCGGCCCCGGCACCATGTCGGAGAAAAGCGTGGAGGCAGCGGCCGAGTTGAGCGCCAAGGTACGGGCGGGGGCGGCGGCGGCCCGGACCCCGCGCAGCCCAGGGGCCCGGCGCGGTCCTCCGCCCCGGACTGCCCCCGACGGCCCCGCGCGGCCCTCGCGCCCGGGTCCTAGCGGACCCCACTGCGCCCTCCCACCGCTCCCCGGCCCGGCGCTGCCTACCCCGCTCCGCGCGGCCCGCGCCAGCGCCCTCTAGCTGCCCTGCGCGCACCGCGCCGCGGCGCCCGGCCTCGCCGCTCCGGTCGCGCCGGCCCCCGCAGCCGTCCCCACCCCTCTCCGGCCCCACCTCGCCGGCCCGCCGGATCCCGTCCGGCTTCCCTTCCGAGCGCCCCGAGTCTCACTTTGCGGCGCCCCCTCCCTGCGCCCCGCCGCCCCGTCTCTCCTTGCAGCCTGACCTCACCTTTCCTCGCTAAGCGGTTTGCGATCCTCAAGTGTAAACAGGACTCTCCCTGGAGGCCGCTCCTCCCGGCCCCTCCCCGCGGCCCGACCGGCGCTCGCTTCCCTCCCCGGACGGCGGCCCCTCTGTTTTCTCCTTCCTTCCCCTCCGCTGGCCTTCAGCTTTCTTTTCTCTTCGTCGTCCCCTTCCCACATACACACTGGAAGAATCTCGAATTCCTAAAAATTAGAAGCGGGACAGGAATAGCCTTCGAAAAGGCCGAGGCTCGCATTGCATGGCGTTGCGTCGAGCTGTCCTCGCCCTCCTCAGCTCCCTTCCCCGGCCCCATCCGTTCGCCCTTGCCTCTCTTCCAGCCTTCCTCTAATTTCCCCAGGGAACATGCAGAGTGTCGCTTTGGGAAATTAACTCGGCCGGGGTTTGGGGGCTGGGAGCCCTATCTTGTGTGTGCATGGGGGTGGGGGGTTGCTGAGGAGCCGCCACACAGGTCTCCCTGAGGCCTGCGAAGTGAAACGGGGGGAGCCAGGGGGATTAACGGCGGTGGGAGAGGGGCTATGTGTGCTGTCTGCCAAGGTGCGCCCGTGTGGCCCTCCGGCGGGCTGTGCGGTGGCATGTGACTTCACTGAGTAGGTGTCTTTGTATGTCTGAAATCCAGCGAGTGTGTGGGACTGCCCGTGTCAGTTACATGTGTGCATGTGGAGACGTAGATGTTCTGGAGCCATGTTGTCGCTTTGTGAGTGCTGAGTGGTGCTGCTGCGCTCCCGTGCTGTCTCAAGAGTGTGTACCAGAATGGCCCAACGCTGGGCCATGTGTCTCCCATCGCGTGGGTGCTCCTCTCTAGCTGTGTCTGTGCATCGCTGTCGGCCGGTGTCGGTGTGTGTGCCTGTGCTGAGTAAATGAGGCCACAGGGCCGCTTAGCAGAAGACCTGGGGCCCAGGTCACATATTCTCCTGGAAAAGGGATCATAGAAGGACAGTGACCAGAAGGACAGAACAGGGGAGGAGAGGGCCCGGCCCCTTGAACTTTGGTCTCTGGTATTCTCCCTCCCTCCCTCCATCAGCCCAGATGGGAAAGTCAGGCCAGGGCCATACAGACTTGGTGCTGGGGCCCCTAGAAAAGTTGACCAGCTCCTTGCTCTCCTGGCCCAAGATGTTGGGAAAAGCCCACGAGGTGGTGGAAATGCCATACTGACCTTGTGGCACAGAAATGAAGACCTCATGGCGGGTGGAAGGGCAACCTTGCTAGAGTGAAGGTGAAGTGTTCTGAGCTACCCTTAAAGGGAAAAGGGAATTGGGTGCCCCCCAGGCCAGCAGCCGTTCTGCACCAAGCCCCTCTCCTATCCCCTCTCCTGTTCCAGAAAGGACCCCCTCTCCCAGGGTGATCCACTCACACAGGAGTCTTTCATTCACAGGAATCAGATACACAGCATGGCACACCAACACCAGATCAGATCACACAAGGACACCTACCGTGTTACACTGTGCCTACCAAGAAGTGGGTGGGGAGAGGACTGGAATCTGAATTGGGAGGCTAGTGTAGTGTCCAGAAGGGACTCACATGGGCATCTCCCGCTGCCGTATCAGAACAGGACATCAACCTATGGCTGCTAGGATCTTGGGGTGATGGAGAGGGGCCGGCTGGTGGGAGGGTCTACGAGACAGGTCCCTCCCTCTTCTCCATTCCTGTCCCACCCCAGTCACAGACCTTGTTTGTTGCTCTCTCCTTGTCTCCCACGCCTGCTGCTCTTCCCTTCCTTGTTTTCTCTCCTTCTTCACCTACATTTCCACTGGAAATGGCCACCTCCACTCTTCCACTACACCCATGCGTACACCATGGGAAACAGGGAGGAGGGAACTACTTGAACTGTTTTGGGGTGGGGAGGGCAGAAAGTGGGAGGGGTGCTGGGAATGTGCTAAGGTGCTCTCCGTCTCCAGTAGTGTTTGGCCAAGTAGGGGCCTGAGGATTAGGGAGACACAGACCTAGAGAAACAAAGATCTTAGAAGCTGAAGGGGAAGCTGGGAGGGATGCCCTGGAGAGAGTCCTCAGGAAAAGGCCCCAGAGGTAGACAAAAGGCAGAGCTGGGCCGGCAGTGGGGGGGCAGGCAAAGGAGGCGGACGCGGGAGGGGGTGGGGCACTGAGGCTGCCAGCAGATGGAGAGGATTTGCTTTGCTGAGCTGAACTCTTCAGCCAGTGAGGTTTGGGAGAACTTGGGGGTGGGGTGGGGATCATTACCCTGGTTGCCTGCTCCCCCTTCATCCCTTTCCCAGCCCACCTTGGGTCTTCACGAAGGAGGTGTTTGGTCTCAGTCTCTTGGTGGCCCTAATGTAAGGACCCTGGGGCCCCTGTCTGTCTCTAAGCTGTGTCCACCTTCATTTCACACACTTCTAAGCTCACTGCAGAGGGAGAACTGGGGCTGCAGGGACTTAGGGGTTGCAAGCCATTTGTGGTGAGAAAGGTGACCTCTTTCTCCCTTTCAGGACCTGAAGGAGAAGAAGGAGAAGGTGGAGGAGAAGGCAAGCCGGAAAGAGCGAAAGAAAGAAGTGGTGGAGGTGTGGAGGGGTGGGGGGGAGGAGCACACCTGCCCCACCATCTTCCCTCCCAATCATCTCATCCTTCTTCCACTTTCCTTCTGAGGCTGCTGGGTCCTGCCCTTCACTCCAGCCCTCCCATCTTTGCTGCCCCACCCTGAGGCCCCTCCGAAGTCCTTTTACCACCCAGTGCCCCGTCCCATTGGCGGTGATGGTGGGTGAGGCACGAAGCCAGCCTGAGGTTGCTCCCTCTCCTGGTCCCCACAGGAGGAGGAGAACGGGGCTGAGGAGGAAGAAGAAGAGACTGCTGAGGATGGAGAGGAGGAAGATGAAGGGGAAGAAGAAGGTGGGGAGGGGCAGGGGGGGGCCAGGCTGGCAAAATCCAGGCTCAAAGGAGCAGAGTCAGGGTGGGTTTGCAGACCTGAGGCAGGGCTGAGGGCGACCACAGGGGGTCTCTGCCGGAGCTTCCTGCCCTTCCCCAATGACCCATTTCTGGCTCCTCAGATGAGGAAGAAGAAGAAGAGGATGACGAAGGGCCCACGCTGAAGAGAGCTGCCGAAGAGGAGGTTTGGGCTGGGTTGCTGGGCCTGAGGGGCTGTCAGGGATGCAGCCGGGCCGGGCGCCCTTTGGATTTGGACCCAGGTCCCTGTGCGGCAGGGGTGGGGGCTGGAACAGGACCGGGACAGGGGGAGGTCTCCCCTCCCATTTTACAGCTCCCCCATTCTCTCCCTCTCCACAGGATGAAGCGGATCCCAAGCGGCAGAAGACAGAAAATGGGGCATCGGCGTGAGCCCCTGCCAACAGGCTGGGGGTGGGAGGCCTCTTTGGGCCTGGAGGTGGGGGTGGGGGCAGACAAGTCCAGCCACTCTTCACCTGGCTCCCTGCTCTGGGCCCTGCACCAGAGCTGCCACCCTCTTCTTTCTCCCCAGCCTTCTCATTTCCGCCTCCCAGACACTGCCCCCTCCACCCTCACTCTGCCATTGTTCCACCTCCTGACCTGCTCCATCTGAGCTCCCCAGCTGGCCCCCAATTGCTCCTCTCTCTTTGCTCTTTCTCCTTCCCCTCCCAGCCCTGTCCTTCCTCTGGTAGCCTCTCCCACCTAACCTCTGCATCCCCCAGCCTCATGGCCTGCCCCATCCCTATCCTGCCTGACCCCTGGATCTCCCTCAGATCCCCTCTTCTCAGACAGCGCCAGGCCTGGGTGGGGCCGGGGTTGGGGCCGAGCCCCACAGCTGCCCCCCTCCCCTCCCTTTTTTGTATAATTTAATAAAGAAATGGTCGCGCTTCTGTTTTTAACCTGTCTCCTGCTTTCCCGGGGATCCATTCAGTGTGATGGAAGGGTAGAGAGGGAGAAGGGTGGCTGACCTCACATTGTGCCAGGACACTTCCCTTTGATACAAAAGCAGCAGCACACTCCCACCACCCACGACTCAAGAAGACAAGATCAGCCCTTGAGGGGTGGCCTGGAGCCCAGCTCTTCTGAGAGCTGACTTATGTCCTGTTTTGGATTCTCAGGGATGCTCCTCCCCAGCAATACACACTTCCCTGCTAACCCACACAAGACCTAGACACTGCTGAGCCCAGTGGAAAGCTACCAGCTCTATTGTGCTGAACCAGGCACAGAGAAACAGCCCAGAAACAGGAAGTCCTGCCCCTGAGCTGGGAGAGGGCCGGTAGTCCTGGGTCTCAGCCTCCTAGGATCTGGAGTGAGCTGCTGGCATCAAAGATGCCCTCTGGCTGGCATGGAAGCAAGCTCTTTCCAGTGAAGCAGGGAAATCCTGGACTTCGTGTCATTCCCAGGTCAGCTGTAAGTTTCTTCACCTGCCCTCCAACTCTCCCTGGGCTGGGCTAGGGAGCAGGAAGGTCAGTCTCAGGCCTTCCCTAGTCCCACTGCCTCTGTTTCCCCTCAGTTTGATCTTGGAGATTTCTAAGATTCTGCATTTTTCTATCTCCACATGACTCTTGTCCTCTCAGTTCGGAATCTCGATTGGGAGATGCTTCTGAGTGCATGGGGGTCTGAGCTGGAGTGGGGTGGGAAAGGATGTTGACTCATCAAAAGCATCATTCCTCCCAGGAGACACCCATAACCCATCCAAGGTCAGGACTACACACCCTCATACATACACGTAGCTTTCATTTTCACACTCCCTAACTTTGGCAAATTGTTGGATCTCTTTGAGTCTCAGTTTCCTCATCTGTACAATGGGGGAAAATATTAGATTTTTTGAATTACTGTAAGTAAAGTGTCCAATACAGTGATTAACACATAATGAAGGCTCAATACAATGTAGTTACTCTCCACACCCTACAAAGCTGGCATGCTCAGCCTCAGACCTACCATCTTTTAGGGTGCAATAAAGCTTCCTGTCCACTGTGTTCCCAGGAGCCATTGTACTGATGGTGGAAAGGTAGATCTAAAGGGTCATGAAGTTCTGGGAGGTTAAGAGAAAGAGGGAGGAGATGAAGCACCAAGGAAAGAGCTTGCCAAGAAGGAAGTATGAATATTGGGGCTGAAGAGGCAGCTTAGAGATGGGCAAGGGGGCAGTTCCAGAGAGAAACAGTGCTTGGAGGCAGTCGGTCCTTGGGAGAGGGAGCAGTCTGGAGGGTAGGACGGGGTGATGAGGGGGAGGTGGGGAGACCCAGGTCTGAGGAAGTAAACAAGGGGAGTGCCACCACAGAAGTGGAGGGTAATGCTGCTGGGAATCAACCCCCTCAGACTTTCCACTGCGAAGTGAAACCGTGAGCCTTGGGGTGCGGGGGGCGGGCCAGGAGGAGGGGAAGTGGGGAAGGTGGAGGGAAGGCTGGGGACAGGGGTGAGGGCTGGGGGACCAGCAGAACGGCATCCCAGCCTCATCAGCCACCTTGCTCTGTCTGCTCTCTGCCACAGCCCTGCCCTGCTCCCTGGGACCCCCACTTCCCCTCAGGTGGCCTGATCTGCCCAGCTTTCCCTGGCTTCTGGCCTCTGGTCATCCTCTCTCCAAGGCCCCTCCCAGTCTTCCTCTAGATCGCCTTCCTCCACCTCTCTCTCTGCAGAACTTCTCCTTTCCCCACCCCCCCCACACCCCCTTCCTTCTCGGACCTCCGTTTGGAGGGCTCAGCGCTGCCCAGGCCATAGGAGAGATGTGGGAGGCTCAGTTCCTGGGCTTGCTGTTTCTGCAGCCACTGTGGGTGGCTCCAGGTAAAGTGGAAAGCGGGGATGGCGGGAGGGTTGCCTTTCAGCCCCACAGGAGGGGACCAGCGGGGATCTCTGTGGCCACAAAGGTCCTGCAGTCCTTAGCTCTGTGATGGATCCTTCTAATCCTTTTCTTGGGCAGTCCTACCATCCCCAAAGCCTCTCTTGGCAGAGAAGAGAGGGAAACCCAAGCTCCTTCTCCCAGGGGAAACACTCAGGCTCCTTCTCTCCCCCTGTCTCTCGGCTCACGCCCCCTCGCCTCGGCCTCTCTTTTGCTCACCTAGTGAAGCCTCCTCAGCCAGGGGCTGAGGTCTCGGAGGTATGGGCCCAGGAGGGGGCTCCTGCCCAGCTCCCCTGCAGCCCCACAATCCCCCTCCAGGATCTCAGCCTTCTTCGAAGAGGAGGGGTCACTTGGCAGCATCAACCAGACAGGTATGCACCCCAAACGGGCAACAGGACCCCTGAATCCAGCACTCACAACCCAACACCCATGCCGGTTGTCTTTCCCCTGCCCTGAGGTGTCGCTCCCTTTGAAGCCAGTGACCCAGTCTCCCTGCCCTCGCCCGCACCTTTCCTGCCCTTGTCCTGCAAACAGCGCCCCTCAGACCTGCATTCCTTCTCTCCAGAAAGGGATGGTGCCAGTGTCACAGAGGGGTCGGGGGAGGGGGGGCATCTTGGGGCGGGTTTCCTCAGCCTCATCCCGTGGCTGCCTGCATCCTCCGGGGCTTCCAAGCCCTGGAGCTTCTCAACTCCGATTCTCTTTCCTGCCCAGTGCGCCCGCTCCGGTCCCCGGCCATCCCCCGGCCCCCGGCCCTCGCCCGGCGGCGCCCTCCTCTAGGAGGCCGGGGCCCCGCCGCTACACGGTGCTGAGCGTGGCTCCCGGAGGCCTGCGCAGCGGGAGGCTGCCCCTGCAGCCCCGGGTCCAGCTGGAGGAGCGCGGCCGGCAGCGCGGGGACTTCTCGCTGTGGCTGCGCCCAGCCCGGCGCGCTGACGCCGGCGAGTACCGCGCCGCGGTGCACCTCAGGGACCGCACCCTCTCCTGCCGCCTCCGTCTGCGCGTGGGCCAGGCCTCGAGTAGGTGGGGCGGGATACCGGAGAGGGGCTGTGGAGGGGGCCCCCATTCCCCGCCGCCCGGGAGGCAGGAAGGGCTGGGGCAGAGCTGCGCGCCCTAACCCAGGAACGAGAGCTTTCAGAAGAGTAGAGGAAGGGGGTGGGGGAGGCCTGCTGGAGTGAAAGGCGCCCCCCAAGCACGTGTATGGGGGGCCCTGTGGAGAGATTGTGTCACCCCCTGAGCTCACCTTCTCCCACCCACGCGGGAGTGCCCTATGGGAGGGGGGGGAGCGTGGGTCTAGAGTGATTCATTTTAGACATCTGCAGCTCAGAGGTGGGCTTCGAGGGGATCCAGGCAGGGAGAACCGGAAGGGTGGCCTATGCCAAGTAAACTCCAGGCAGGGGACAGGAGGACAGGGGAAAGATCCAGTTTATGCACCTCCAGGTGCTGGGAGCTGAGCTGGGGAGAGGGTGATCGGGAAGAGGAGAAGACAGGTCTAAAGCCGGGTCCCTGTTCCTCCGAGCTTCTAGCTTGGCAGTCCTGCTGTGTGGGGAACTTGTTTCCGGTGTGCTGCTGATCAAGTGTTCTTTATCCTTGCACAGTGACTGCCAGCCCCGCAGGGTCTCTCAGGACCTCCGACTGGGTCATTTTGAATTGTTCCTTCAGCCGCCCTGACCGCCCAGCCTCTGTGCAATGGTTCCGGGGCGGGGGCCAGGGCCGAGTCCCTGTCCAGGAGTCCCCCCATCACCACTTAGCCGAAAGCTTCCTCTTCCTGCCCCAAGTCAGCCCTATGGACTCTGGGCCCTGGGGCTGCACCCTCACCTACAGAGATGGCTTCAATGTCTCCATCGTGTACAACCTCACTGTTCTGGGTAACTACCCCACTCTGCTTCACACTTGACCACAACCCCTTCCTGCCCCCCTTTCCACCTCCCCTGACTTATGGGTCCCTAAACCAGGTTCTTGGCAGTGGCCCACGTCATTGCTGTGGGCCTCACGTTCAACCCCTTTATATTGCGTGGCAGCCTTGCAGCTTGGTCACCCCTTCTAGCTTCCCCCTTGGCCTTCCAGCGTCACTGCCAGCCTCCTCACTCCTGGCTAAGCCCACTTGCTGGGTTTCTGACCATCCTCGGGTCATCACCTTATGCTGCTCCTTAGCACTCTTATGAGCCAGACCATCTCCTGTACTCTTCTGCCTCCCTCCCTTGCAGCCCCAGCACTCCCTCCCCATTGCAGCCCCAGCACTCCCTCCCTTGCAGCCCCAGCACTCCCTCCCCATTGCAGCCCCAGCACTCCCTCCCTTGCAGCCCCAGCACTCCCCTCCTTGCAGCCCCAGCTTTAACTTCGGGTTTTCTTTTCTCTTCAGGTCTGGAGCCCCCAACTCCCTTGATAGTGTACGCTGGAGCAGGTTCCAGGGTGGAGCTGCCCTGCCGCCTGCCTCCTGGTGTGGGGACCCAGTCTTTCCTCACTGCCAAGTGGGCTCCTCCTGGAGGAGGCCCTGACCTCCTGGTGGCTGGAGACAATGGCAACTTTACCCTTCTACTAGAGGATGTGAGCCAGGCCCAGGCTGGGACCTACACCTGCTACATCTGTCTGCAGGGAGAGCAGCTCAGTGCCACTGTCACACTCGCAGTCATCACAGGTCAGCCTCAGGTGGGAAAGGAGGAGCTCCCCTCCCGGGGGAGAAAGGAGAGAGAGGAAGGGCTGGCTGGGGAAAGACTGGGCAAATCCACGCCATGAAGCCAGGCCACTGGGCACAAGTTCCAGAGCCTGCCCACCTCGGCCCCCACTTTTCTCACCCCCATAATAAAAGAACCGAAACTGAAAATCTCCTCTTGAGTCACAAGATAAAGTTCCACCATTCTCTACGGGACTCCCCTGCTCTGAACTGGCGGGAGGGTCTGGGAAGTTAGAAGGAAAGGTGACAAAAAAAATTTCGAATGATTCAAAAGAGGTAGAATATATTTCTAGAATCCTTGGCTACTTTGCGGCCAGGGCTTGGGTTAAAGTTGCAGGAAGTGGCTTGGATTTGGGAGGAGTTAATAAATCCGTCCCTTGGTCAGGAAATATTTACTGAGCAAGGGTTTTCCAAGACAGTACAAAACAAATAAAGAAAAAAGAATACTCAGAATGTATTCACTGGTTGATAACTATCAGCCATGACAGGTTAGCCTCATCTGCAGCACCCACCTTCGGCCACTAAGTAGTAGCACCCCACAGTAGGTGCTTAATAATATGTAGAGGTTGAATGAATATGTGAACATGCTAATAGATAATACATCTTCTGAAGGCCAGTTCTGAGTTTTCGCTTGCTTTCCGGACACCTCTACCTAGATACTATACCGCTTCTCAGCTGCCTCACCCAGAGCCCCATCCTTTTCTCCCACCAATCCCCTTGCTGACTCAGCCTGTCATTAATCCCCTGGTATCCACCCACTTCGAAACCTGGCCTACTCCTCCTCACATCCCATCAGTCACCAAAGTCCACCAGTTCTTTCTGTCCAATATCTTCTTGAAGGTCAACTGTTCTATGTAGACAGCTCCATGAGAGAGATACTGTTACCCCTGAAGACTTTCTCAAAGTCACACAGCTGGGAAGCGCCAGACTCAGGGTTCAAACTCAGGTGTCTGCATCACCAAATCATTCCCCAGGATGCTACTCAGATGCCCTCCACCCTTTGTCTCCTTCCACCCCCCCCTCACTTTACAACTTGAGAATGTAAAGATGAATGGGTCAGTTCCCTGTTCTTTACACATTCAGGAAGGGGGATGGTGTTCATTCAGGGGGCACCACAAGGCAGGAGACACTGATGGGAGCCATATCATGGAAGTTGCAAAATTGTGAAGTAGATGGGGGGGTCAACTCCTCTGACTGATTCTGAGGGTTCTGAGCATTTCAGTAGAAAGCAATGTAAAAGAATATGTAATAGTATTTCTTCTGTGTTGATCTGCCAGGACCAGTTTGAGTGTAAAGGCAGTAGGGAGCCTGGAAATGTTTTGAGCAGGGGAGGGAGCTGACTAGAGCAGAGCATTGTCTGGTTAAGATAAATGTGGCCGGCGGGGCATGGTGGCTCACGCCTGTAATCCCAGTACTTTGAGAGGCTGAGGCAGGAGGACCACTTGAGTCCAGGAGTTCTAGACTAGCCTGGGCAACATGGTGAAACCCCATCTCTATACAATTTAATAAAAAATTAAATAGAAAGAAAAAGATGAATGTGGCCATGACCCCTGATGCCATCTGCCAACCTCACCTGGTCAGAACCCAAGTGAACACAGGGCGATTGAGAGCTGGGGTTGAACCTGTGGTATCACATAAGGGGGCCAGAACCCCAAAAGATCTCTTCCTTCTCTTTTCAGTGACTCCCAAATCCTTTGGGTCACCTGGCTCCCTGGGGAAGCTGCTTTGTGAGGTGACTCCAGCATCTGGACAAGAACGTTTTGTGTGGAGCCCCCTGGACGCACCATCCCAGAGGAGTTTCCCAGGACCCTGGCTGGAGGCACAGGACGCCCAGCTCCTTTCCCAGCTCTGGCAATGCCAGCTTTACCAAGGGGAGAGGCTTCTTGGAGTAGCAGTATACTTCACAGAGCTGTCTAGCCCAGGTCTGAGGCCCCAAAATGCCAGGACCCCAACGCCACAGCAATGACCTTTATCCCCTTCCAGAAGAGCCCCTTCTTTCCTGTCGGAGACCTGACCTCTGGCTCTTGCCCAGGGTGGACCGGTTTCTGCCACTAATTAGCTAAATGACCCTGGGACAAGTCACTTAAACTCTCTGGATCTCATTGCATCTGTAAAGTCTGAGTGAGTGACAAAATATCCTTTCCAGCCCTGAACCTATGCCTTATCCTGTGCTTTCTCCATAGGTGCCCAACGCTCCGGGAGAGCCCCAGGCGCCCTCCACGCAGGCCACCTCCCGCTGCTTCTCATCCTTGGTATCCTCTCTCTGCTCCTTTTGGTGACTGGAGCCTTTGGCTTTCACCATTGGAGAAGACAGGTGAGCCAGGGACGTGCCACCCCCCACCCCAGCAGCTCCTGCTCTTCCATCCTGAGTGCTGATGGCACCCCTTCCTCAGGAAGGCAACCAAAGGGGACCCTGAACATGCCCTCAGGGCCCCCCTTCTTCATAAGCCTCTCACTCCAGGGACGGTTTGTGCCTGGGGAGGCTTTAAGGGGGGTTGAGAGATGGGGAGAGCAGGGTGGCTGAGAAAAAATAGATGTATTCGGTGTCCTTCCTAATCCTTTTCCCTTCATCCTTCTCCTTCCACCCTCCATCTCTCTCTCTGTGACTTCTCACAGTTGCGACCTAGAAGATTTTCTGCCTTAGAGCAAGGGATTCACCCTCCGCAGGCTCAGAGCAAGATAGAGGAGCTGGAGCAAGAACCCGAGCCGGAGCCGGAGCCGGAGCCGGAGCCGGAGCGGGAGCCGGAGCCCGAGCCCGAGCCCGAGCCCGAGCAGCTCTGACCTGGAGCTGAGGCAGCCAGCGGATCTCAGCAGCTCAGTCCAAATAAACTCCCTGTTAGCAGCACGCCTGTCTGGCCCTTTCTTGTCCAAGTGAAGGTTCCCGTCTCTCCCCAGCCTCTGGGGGCTCCCTTCTCCCACCCTAGCCTCCTAACCTACTTTCCCAAGCCAGTCTCCCTCACCTTC
The DNA here is from genome assembly GCF_009761245.1 of Sapajus apella. Lineage (NCBI taxonomy): Eukaryota > Metazoa > Chordata > Mammalia > Primates > Cebidae > Sapajus > Sapajus apella. Next base: position 8,204,759 of record NW_022437026.1, read on the forward strand.
CCCTTTTCTGTTTCTGGCTGCTTTCTTGGTCTCTCTCTCTTGCGCTCTCTCTCTCCCTCTCTCTCTCTTTCTCTACTCTCCCCCCCCAACACCGGGTAATCATTTTCCTGAAGCTCCCTCCAAAAAGTCCTTGCCCCTTGCCTCCGCAGCCCTCTCCGCCGTCCTTCCACCCACCTTCCACCCACCGTGCGCTGGCTGCCCTGGTTTCCTTGATATTTTTGTCCTTTGGGTCCACCCCACCCCGCACTCAGCTGCACTTCAGCACTCGTCCTTGGCCCTCCGGCTGCTGCAGATGCGCACATATGCTGGCGCGCACGTGCACACACACATGCACACACACACACGCACGCGCGCGCGCACACACACACACACTCACGCGCGCGCGCGCGCGCAGAGGACTGCCTTGTCAAGTCTTCCAGGAGATCCGGTCTGGAAACCTCCCTGGGCAGCCGGCTGGGGCTCCTACCTCTGCCCCACCCTCCGCGTTCCTCAGCCCTTGGCAGCTTTTCTGGTCCCAGGCATGAGAACACACTGCCACCCAGTGGTTACTGCTTGTCACACCCAGCGGAGGTCACTCGGCCGGCTGCGGCAGGCCTGAGGAGTCCAACAGTGCAGTGGACCAGGCGGGCACAGATTGCTGCGTCTGCAGGCACTGCCTTTGTAGTGTGCACGCTCTATGTGCAGCATATGAGTGTGCGCCAGTGACTGTCACATGTCCTATGCACCCTTCAGGAGAGGAACTGAACAATGCATGTCTCAGGAGACACAGCCCTGGCTGGCCCTGGCCAGGGTGTAATCTATGCCTGACAAAGGGGAAGGCGGTGAACAAAGGCCTATTCGTGAAGCCAAACAGCCAGCAAGGCGGCTGCAGCGGTGGGAGTCAGGATCCCCGGCTTCTCATTCCAGTTTTGCTGATGTGACTGTGCTCAATCTCCTTGAGCCTCAGTTTCCTCACCTATTAAATGGGACAATGATCATAACCCACCAAAAGGGTTGTCGTGAATGCTGGATAATAAAGGGCTTTGGAAGCTGTGACGTGCTCTGCATGTGTGGCGTGCTTGCCTGATTACCCATTAGTGAAGGAGAAAGCAGACTTGCTCTGGTCATGCTAAGAATGATGTCGAAGACTCCAAGTCTGCCTGCGCCCCTCTCTGTCTGTCTCTCTTGGAACATTCACCTGGGCCATGTCAATGGTCCTCTCAGCAGATTACACACGGCCTCAGCACATGGCACCCTCGAGTCTGGCATGAGACAGAGACCTCGGCCTCCAGTGGGTGTGTGGCCCCGGACTTTGGCCACTGACAGCTCTGTCAGGGGACTTTAACCCCATCCAGGAGAACAAAATATTGAAAGTGAGTGGGTGAGTGGGAGCGAGGCTGCTGGAACAGGGGGGACATGGTGGCATGTGTGGGTGGTGTCCCATTGGGTCTGTGTGCCGGGTGCAAAAAGACTCAAAAAGGCAGACCTGAGGACATGTCCCTGCAGAGACACCATAGTCACTCATTGGAGACAGAGGATGGAGAGGGTGACATCTTTGTTTTGTGCAGAGCCTTAGGGAGAGGTGGCACCCTCTGAAGCCTGAACAATGAACTATTTACAGCAATCTGAGGTTCTGAGCCTCAGGATGGTGGTGACTCTTGCCTTGTCACTGGCAGAGAAACAGTGGCACAGGAAGGAGGAAGCTCTGGCCCTGCCAGAGATGATCACACTGCAAGAGGAAGTCGTGAAGTCCCTTTAGAAGCCTCCAGGCCAGGTGTCATGGCTCATGCCTGTAATCCCAGCACTTTGGGAGGCCAAGACAGAAGGATCTCTTGAGCCCAGGAGTTCAAGACGAACCCGGGCAGCGTAGTGAAACCTCATCTCTAAAAAAAAAAAAAAAAAGTTAGTTGGGCATACTGGCACTCCCGTCCCCATGATCCCGGCTATTTGGGAGGCTGAGGTGGGAGGATCACTTAAGTCCAGAAGGTTGAGGTTGCAGTGAGCCATAATTGTGCCACTACACTCCAGCCTGGGTGAGAGAGGGAGACCCTGTCTCAAAAACAAAAAGTAAGAAGCCTCCAAAGCATCGTTCCCACTCTTCACTGCTGTTCGGAGACTCCTAAGCTCTGTCCCAGGACGCTGCTCCCCACAGCCTTAGTGGGAGCCCTGATATTTTAATAGGGCAGGGGTTTCCTGGAAAGTTCTGTGGGTGGCATTTTTCCTTTCTACTAGCTAACATTCTATGCCCTTTGGGCTTATGAGAGTAGTCATCAGAGATTCACTGAGGCCTATGTGGGGACTTCCCCATGCTCTTTCATAAAGGGGACAGGGAGGGGACAGAATTAGAATGAAGGGTGTCCTTTTTCCTTTACCCCTTAGAGAAAAGCAAAGGGCGAAGGAAGACGCTTGTGGGCTGCATTCCGTGAGTGCTTCTCTGTGGGGTCGCTCCTAAGGGTGACATTCCTGCTTCCACTCCTTTTCCTACAGCCCCCCCACTCTCAGTCTGGCAGGATAACCTCCAGCCCTTTTCCTGTCCTCCAAGGTCCCCTAAGGAGCTTGATTAATTAGTCTGGCATCTCCAAGTTGATCTGTAAACCAGTGTTCCAGGCTGGGGTCCTGGAGGGGAAGGAGCAACAGGAGGCAGGAGCTTAGGGAGCTTCAGTGGGTGGGTGGGTGAGAAACATCTCAGCTCCTTATTAAGAAGGGAGGGAAGTGGGTGACTTATCTATTGGTGTATAACAAACAAATCACCCCAAAACTTAGTGATTTAAAATAATAAGCTGGGTGTGGTGGCTCATGTCCATAATCCCAACACTTTGGGAGACTGAGGCAGAAGGATTGCTAGAGGCCAGGAGTTTGAGACCAGCCTGGGTAACTTAGTGAGATCACATTGTACAATTATTTTTTTTTTTGAGACTGAGTCTTACTCTGTCGCCCAGGCTAGAGTGCAGTGGCTTGATCTCGGCTCATTGCAACAGCCACCCCCCAGGTTCAAGAGATTCTCCTGCCTCAGCCTCCTGAGTGGTCCCCAGTGACTCCTGTCTCCCCCAGTTCACACCCTTGCATTGCGCCCCCTGCTTGAACCAGGGTGGTCTATGTGACTCACAGAATGGGGCAGAAATGATGATATGTTGCTTTCAAGCTCAGATCTAATCTTGAAATAAAGATGTGGTAGCTTTCGTTGTGTCCACGCCGTCCCTCTGGGGCAAGCAGTTCCTGAGTTGTGTTGTGAGAGGCCCCATAAAGACGCCTGCCACCACACCCAGCTAACCTTCACATTCTTTTATTTTAATTAATTAATTAATTAATTAATTATTTTGGAGACAGAGTTTTGCTTTTGTTGCCCAGGCTGGAGTGCAGTGGCTCGATCTCGGCTCACCGAAACCTCTGCCTCACAGGTTCATGCAATTCTCCTTTCTCAGCCTCCCAACTATAGGCGTGTGCCACCATGTCTGGCTAATTTTGTATTTTTAGTACAGTTGGGGTTTCGCCGTGTTGGCCAGGCTGGTCTTGAGCTCCTGACCTCAGGTGATCTGTCCGCCTTGGCCTCCCAACGTGCTGGAACTACAGGCCCAAGCCACTGTGCCTGGCCTACAATTTTTTTTTTACGTTTTGAATTTAAAAATGAGCTGGGCATGGTGGTGTGCACCTGTGGTCCTAGTTATTCAGGAGGCTGAGGGAGGAGAGTCACTGAGCCCAGAATTTCCAGGCTGTAGTGAGCCATGACTGTGCCATTGCACTCCAGCCTGAGTGAAAGAGTGAGACCCTGTCTCTAAAAAGGATAATAATCATCATAATAAACATTGTCTCATACAATGAGGAATACCAGGAGCAATCTTGCTGAGTAGTTCTGGCACAGGGCTGCTCATGAGATTGCTGCTGAGGCATGGGCCAGGCCTGCAGCCATCTGAAGGCTGGGCTGGGGCTGGAGGGTCTGCCTCACTCCGGTGACCGTCAGCCAGAGGCCTGAGCTCCTCCCTGTGTGGGCATCTTTATGGGGCCTCTCATACCACCACACAGCCACTGGCTTCCCCAGACGGACAGCGTGGACAAGACAAAAGCTACCACATCTTTATTTCAAGATTAGATTTGATCTTGAAAGCAACATATCATCATTTCTGCCCCATTCTATTAGTCACACAGACCACTCTGGTTCAAGCAGGAGGGTACAATCCAAGGGTGTGAACTGGGGGAGACAGGAGTCACTGGGGGCCATTTGCAGCCTGGCCATCAGAGTAAGGGGCAGTGCCAGAAAGAGAGGGGAAGGGGCATCTCTGAGCATCTCCATCCCCAGCCCTCTTTTCTTGTCCACTCTCTAGAAGTTCTAGAAGCCAAGTGAGGTCCAGGGCCTTGGCAAGTCAAGTGTGTGAGGCAGGAAGCCATACTGCACATATCCAGCCCTGGAGTCGGGTTTGCCAGTGACTCCCCTACTCCTGACCTGATCTCAGTTCCAGAGGAGGAGCCTCTGCAGGTCCAGAAATTTCCCTGCCCACCTCCCCCATCACGTAGAGATGTTAGGGTTCAGGCCTGAGCCCCCTGCTGCTATCTTTTCTTCAAAGGAGGAGAGCAAGGAGCTAAGGGTCCCCCGCACAGGCCCACCCCAAGATGGAGTTCTTCCTTTGAAGAGAATGGGTTTGGGGTCGGGTCGGTTCTATCTGCTCCACTCTGTGGCTGACAGTTTCTCCAAGGGGGCTGCAGGTGTCAGCTGCCAGCCCAGGCTGAGCTCTGAAATGTGCCTACTCAGACTTCCCGTGGGGTGGGGGAGGCCCAGGAACCGCCTTCTGAGAGTGGCAAAAGTGGTCGTGGAGCCAGGGGGACTGTGGATGGGGTAGAGATGGCATGGAAGCTCCTAGACTTTGCTTCCCAGAGAACAGCCCCAAAGACCCCTCCCCTGCTCCCCATCCTCAAACCCTGCCCCCAGCCCCCTTTGCGAGGTGTCAGTGCTGCCGAAGATACTTCTGGTAAGGAGGCCACCGCAGAGTTGCACCTGGGGCTTTCAACTTTCCTATAGCCCTGGCTGCCCGAGGCCTCTCAGATCGTCTAGTCTCCAGCTCTCTGTCTGTAGCCTCTGACACCGGCTTCTCTTCCCCATCACTTTTTCCCTTTCTGCAGCCTAGAGACACAGAAAATACATGCAGCAAAAATAGCCTCTGGAAACCCCCCTGTTCCATGCTTTCAGATATGTGACGGGAGCAGATAGCTTGACTTCAATTTCTTCTTCTGTAAAGTGAGGATAGCCGGGTGCCGTGGCTCACGCCTGTAATCCCAGCACTTTGGGAGGCCAAGGTGGGCTGATCACGAGGTCAGGAGTTCAAGACCAGCCTGGCCAAGATGGTGAAACCCCACCTCTACTAAAAATACAAAAATTATCTGGGCGTGGTGGCACGCATCCGTAGTACCAGCTACTCAGAAGGCTGAGGGAGAAGGATCTCCTGAACCCAGGAGGCAGAGGTTGCACTGAGGCGAGATCATGCCACTGCACTCCAGCCTGTGTGACAGAGCGAGACTCCATCTCAAAAAAATAAAGGTGAGGATAGTAACAGTAACATCTACCAAAAAGGTCTGGCACGTGCAAACGAACGTGAAAGTGCTTGGAAAATGGAAACCCACTCTATAGATGTGAGGATCACGGTGCAGCTGAGCCTCAGAAGCTCCAGATGAGGCGGTGGGCCTCATAGCCCCCTCCATTGCTATGGGAGAAGACTTCTCCTACCTGTCATCCTGGCCTTTCCTCTTATTTTATTTTATTTTATTTTATTTTATTTTATTTTATTTTTTTGAGACAGAGTTTCGCTCTTGTTACCCAGGCTGGAGTGCAATGGCGCGATCTCGGCTCACCGCAACCTCAGCCTCCCGGGTTCAGGCAATTCTCCTGCCTCAGCCTACTGAGTAGCTGGGATTACAGGCACGCACCACCATGCCCAGCTAATTTTTTGTATTTTTAGTAGAGACGGGGTTTCACCATGTTGACCAGGATGGTCTCGATCTCTTGACCTCGTGATCCACCCGCCTCGGCCTCCCAAAGTGCTGGGAGGTGTAAGCCACCGTGCCCGGCGTCTTTTTTTATTTTTAATTTTTTTTTTAGAGGTGGGGTCTCGTTATGTTACCCGGGCTGATGTGCAGTGGCTATTTACAGGCCCACTCCCACTACTGATTAGCATGGGAATTGCGACCCGCTGTACTTCCATCCTAAGCTGGCTCACCCCTCCTCAGGCAAACCGGTGGTTCCCCACTCCCGGGAGGTCACCATGCTGAAGCTGATCTTAGTGTAGACACCTGATCTGCAGAGTGCACTACAGCCCAGAACTCCTGGGCCCAAGACATCCTCTCTCTTGAGCCTTCTGAGAAGCTGAAACTACAGGTGCTCAGCACTGCACCCCACCTGGACCTCCTTAATGCCGAGGAGAGGCAGTGCAATGAGGGAGATCACCCAGAGACTGGGATCCAAGTGGATCCCAGCTATGGTTACTAGCACTGTGACCTTTGACAACTGAAACTCTTCAGCTAGGGGCAGTGTGACTCATGCCTGTAATCCCAGCACTTTGGGAGGCTGAGGTGGGTGGATTGCTTGAGCCCAGGAGTTTGAGATCAGCCTGGGAAACATAGCAAAACCCCATCTCTAGGGAAAAAAAATGTTGAGCTGGGTACAGTGGCACATGCCTGTAGTCCCAGCTACCTGGGGGGCTAAGGCGGGAGGATAAATTGAGTCGTGGAAGTTGAGGCTGCAGTGAGCTGTGACTGTGCCACTGCACTCCAGCCTGGGTGACAGAATGAGATCCTGTCTAAGAAAACAAAAACAAAACACTCTTCAAGCCTCGGTTTCCTCATCTGTATGGCCTGGACAATAATGGCTATGCTTTTTCACTCTTGTGAGGATTAAACATACGACCGCATGAAGCACATGGCAAGGCCAAATGTGTCCTATACACTCACACACTCTCTCTTCCTCTTTTCTTTTCCTTTTTGGAAACTCCAGAGAGAAAGCCAGGTTCTCAGGGCCGTTGACTTCTAGGCCACAGACTCACAGAGCTGTAAGTTCTTACACTACCCATCTGGTCCAGAATCTGCAAACCAGTGGGCTCAAAGCTAGAGCCGGCCCTTGGAATGCTTTGTTTGCCCTACCCAGTGTCACAACAAGATAAAAAATTTGTTGCCAATATTAAATTTAGGAAGTATTACATAAATGTCTGGTTTTCTACCTTCCTTTTTTATTTTTTTTTTTTGAGACAGGATCTCGCTCTGTCGCCCAGGCTGGAGTGCAATGGTGTGATCTCGCTCACTGAAACCTCCACCTCCCACGTTCAAGCGATTCTCCTGCCTCAGCCTCCTGAGTAGCTGGGATTACAGGCGCATGCCACCACACCTGGCTAATTTTTGTATTTTTCTTTTCTTTTCTTTTTTTTTTTTTTTTTTGAGACAGAGTTTCGCTTCCGTTACCCAGGCTGGAGTGCAATGGCGCGATCTCGGCTTACCGCAACCTCCGCCTCCTGGGTTCAGGCAATTCTCCTGCCTCAGCCTCCTGAGTAGCTGGGATTACAGGCACGCGCCACCATGCCCAGCTAATTTTTTGTATTTTTAGTAGAGACGGGGTTTCACCATGTTGACCAGGTTGGTCTCGATCTCTTGACCTCGTGATCCACCCGCCTCGGCCTCCCAAAGTGCTGGGATTACAGGCTTGAGCCACCGCGCCCGGCCAATTTTTGTATTTTTTAGTAGAGATGGGTTTTTTCCATGTTTGTCAGGCTGGGGTTTTCCACCTTCTCTAGAAATTTTGGCAGAGCTGGCAACTCTGGGCTCACATGCCAGGATAGCCTCTATGGGCAACTCAGACAGCTATGCAGGGAGTGGCTGCCCTACTAACCAAGGTGGGTACCCTCTCCTTTCCCTCAGTCCCCACCCATCCCTATTGCTCACCCCCAGCCTGTGTTTCTCACTTGCATTACCTATATAATTTTTGAATGGATAAACGGAGAAGCTTGGACAAGAGCTGGAGAACGGGGCTCCTGTAAGCATTTAAATTTGTGGCCCCACTCTCCTGCTCTTGTCCAAACCTCTCTGTTTATCCATTAAAAAATTATTTGGCCGGGTGCAGTGGCTCAGACCTGTCATCCCAGCACTTTGGAAGGCTGAGGCGGGTGAATCACTTGAGATCAGGAGTTTGAGACCAGCCTGGCCAACATGGTGAAACCTCGTCTCTACTAAAAATACAAAAATTAGCTGGGTGTGGTGGCACATGCCTGTAATCCCAGCTACTCGGAAGGCTGCGGCAGGAGGATCGCTTGAACACGGGAGGCGGAGGTTGCAGTGAGCCGAGATCACACCATTGCACTCCAGGCTAGGTGACAGAGCGAGACTCTTGTTTCAAGAAAAAAAAAGAAGAAAAAGAAAAAGAAAAAAAAATTATTCAATAGCTGGGGGTTGCAGGGGGCAAGAACGGAGTCAGCATTTAATAGCACAGAATTTCAGTTAAGGAAGATGAAAAATTTCCACATGGTCGCATAACCATGTGAGTGTACTCAATCCCACAGAGCCGTACATTTAAAAATGCTTAAAATGGCCGGTGTGGTGCTTCGTACCTGTAATCCCAGCACTTTGGGAGGCCAAGGAGGGTAGATGGGATCACTTGAGGTCAAGAGTTCAAGACCAGCCTGGCCAACATGGTGAAACCCGATCTCTACTAAAAATACAAAAATTAGCCAGATGTGGTGGTGGGCGCCTGTAAGTCCCAGCTACTTGGGAGGCTGAGGCAGGAGAATTGCTTGAACCCAGGAGGCGGAGGTTGCAGTGAGCCAAAACTGTGCCATTATACTACAGCCTGGGTGACAGTGTAAGACTCTGTCTCGGAAAAAAAAAAATGCTTAAAATGGAAAATTTTATGTTGTGTGTATTTTACCACAATAAATTTAATATCAATAAAATTTAAGATATTAGGAAAATATTAAACAAGGATTAAGGGTCTTCCAGGGTCAGGGCATCTGTGAGGGTGCTGGGAGCATAGTGCTAAGACAGACAGGGTCACCACTCTGGGCTGCGGGCTGGACACTCAACAATGAATAACTTCATCACAACTGGAAAAGAGCTACAAACGGAGAAGCACAGAGGACTGGGAGATCTTATCACCAGGAAAGCTGATTTCAACGGAGGAACCTGAGCAGCCTTCTGAGGCTCTCGGGAGGAAGTCCTGTGCAGGAGGATGGTAGAGCCACAGAATAAAAACAGCCCCGATCCAGGCCCTGGAGGACGGCGTGCTGCTCCCTCGCCGCCGCGCCACCCACCTCCACGCTTCCTACACGTGAAAAATAACTTCAATCTTGTTGAAGCCTCTATTATTTTAGGGTTTCTTTCACTTGTAGCAGAACCCAGTGCTTACCGATAGTTCTCCCGGTTGAAAGAATGTTCTCTTGTGATAAGATCTCCCAGCACCCTGTGCTTTTTCCTTTGTAGCACTTGTCGCATTGTAATGAAGTTGTTCATTGTTGGGTGTCTACGTCATAAGCTGGAGTGGTGACCATATCTGTCTTATTCAACATCACATCCCCAGCACCTAGCAGAGTGCCTCGGGCCGGTACACGCTTAGCACGTGTTGGCTACACAGATGAATGAATGGAGAGGCTTGGACTGGAGCAGGGTTCAAAACATCAATGCCTACAAGAGCCTGCCAGGTAGTGTAAATGGGAAAAGCAGGCTGGCTGTGAACAATAGGGAAGGTGTTTTCTTTCCAGTCGGAAGGAAGAAGGCCTGAGGATGGTAAGTTCCCCCCACTATGAGGAGCAACCCAGAGGCTGCACCTAACACATTCACTTATATCCATTAACCAAAATTGAGTCACTTGGACACATCCACCTGTGAGGGAGGCTGGGAAGTATATTTTAAATCTAGGTAGCTAAGAGCTCAGCTAAAAATTGAGGTTTCCATTAGTAAGAAGAAGGAGAAAATAGACTTTGGGGATGGCTAAAGCAATTGTTGAGATCTGAAGAATGAATAAAAATTATCTAGATCTGGTTCTCAGAGGTAAATGTGGCCTGCAGACCCCTGGGAGTCCCCAAGACCCTTTCAGGGGATCTTCAAGGTCAAGCTATTTTCATTAAAAAAAAAATACACGCTATTTTCCTTTGTCAGTATGTTGACATTGCAATAATGTTGCAAAAGCAATCTGGATAAAACTGCTGCCTTAGCATAAATGAAGGCAGTGGCACCAGACCACACGACAGTCATTGCATTCTTCACTGCCAGGTACTTACAGTAAAAAAAGAAGAAAAAAATTAATGCCAGTTTTACTTAACAATGCCCTTGATGAGGCCAGGCACAGTGGCTTATGGCTATAATCCCAGCACTTTCGGAGGCAGAGGTGGGCAGATCGAGACACAGTGAAATCCCATCTCTACTAAAAATACAAAAAATTAGTCGGGCGTGGTGCCACATACCTGCAGTCCCAGCTACTTGGGAGGCGGAGGCAGGAGACTCACTTGAATCCGGGAGGCAGAGGTTGCAATGAGCAGAGATCACACCACTACACT
>NW_022437026.1:8215354-8224940 GCF_009761245.1 Sapajus apella
CCGAGACTGGGCCATTGCCCTCCAGCTGGGGCAACAAGAGAGAAACTCCACCTAAAAAAAAACCAAAAAACGAAACAAAAATTAGCTGGGTATGATGGCGCGCCTGTAGTTCTCAGCTACTTGGGAGGCTGAAGCAGAAGAATCCCTTGAATCCGGGAGGCAGACTTTGCAGTGAGCTGAGATCTCGTCACTGAACTCCAGCCTGGTGACAGAGCGAGACTCCATCTCAAAAAAAAAAAAAAAAAAAATGCCCTTAATGATGAAGTAGTAAATACTAAACTATTAAATCTCAACCCTTGAGTGCAGTATGCCATGAAATGAGAAGAGCACACACTGTATGCCGTGGGTTTGGAGGGTGTTGGTATGTTGGTATGTTTAGTTGGGGAGGTGTGGAGTTTGCTATGTCCGGTGAGCATCCCAATGGAGATGTCTAATGAGCTGATGGATACCCACATCTGGAACTCACGACAGATATGGGCTAGAGGAAAGCATCTGAGGCCCGGCCAGAGACGCCTAGAGGAACAGAGTCTGGTTCACAGTCACTCCTGGTGTCTCAGGTATCCTCTGCTCAGCCCACACCCTCTCTTCCACACTGGGCCATCTATAAAGCCTCCACCAATATCGCTGGAGACACGCACTGAACACAGGCCCTCAGGGCCCCGCAGCGAGGAGCTATTTGTGGACTTGCCACAGCTGTTCCCACGTGCCCACCGCTGCCTCCCACTTCTTTCCCCACAGCCTGGCCAGATATGGTAGTGTCACTGGTGGAATCTTTCTTGCAATTCTTTTCTTGCCACTTAACAGTGGCAGTGGCACTGTGCCTCCAGCCTGATTCTGCTGAACTTTTTCCCTTGACTTTGGCATTTTCACTTTGAGATGTTTTCTGAGAGCCGGGGGTGGGGACCCCAGCTCCAGGTGGTGACGTTGAGGGCCGGCCCAGGCCTAGGGTGTGGAGGAGCCTCCCCATTGGGCTTCCTGTCTCTTCATTTAAGCACGACTCTGCAGAAGAAACAAAGCACCCTTCCCATTGGGCTCCTGGCTGCAGAACTCCAAGTCCTCACACAGAGACACCTTTTTGAGAAGCAGAGGGCAAGAAAGACGCAAGGCCAGAGGTAAGATGGTCAGACTCGGCTTCTTTCCCTGGAGCTGGGAGGGAGGAGAACGTGGGGCAGATGCATAGGAATGTGCTCTGCCCAGATGTCTGCCTACCTTCTCTTGCATTTCTCTCGGAATGGGTCATGAGCAGCGTTCTTCCACTAGAACTGCGAGCTTCAGACGTCAGGGGCTGTGCCAGACTCCTCTCTGCAGTCCTGGTGTGCACGGCTCAGGGCCCAGAGCAGTGGGTGCTCCTCAGAGGAGTATTGACCTGACTGGCAAGATCAGAGAGACAGTGAGGGCTGGAGACTATCCCAGGCTGGGAAAGGTGTGGGAGGTAACTAGTTGCGTGCAGCGGAGGAGAGAAGACTGGAAGAGGGGAAAAGAGGAGAAAAAGAGTGAAGGAGGGGAGGGAAACATTAGAAAGAATAAATATAAGATGGGAGGAAACCCATAAAAAAGAAATGATGAGGAAAAACGATAAAAGCAAGGAAAAGAGAAAAAGAAGCGGAAGCTAGTCTAGAGAGAATTCTTGCAAAATCAATTTTCCTAATGGCGCAATCTCCAAAAATTTACACGAAATATCATACGTGCAGCATTTCCTAAGTCACGTGACCGATGTAATAGTCTCTTTTAACTACCTTTTGTGCTTACGTGCGTATTTTTAAGTTTTTGTCTACTTTTTTGCTCTTTTAAGAATTTTGAACAATGTCTAAAGACACGTCTACTCTAGATAGCTTTAAAATGATTCACGAAATAGGAAAGCTAAAATTCTCAGAAGGTGTTCAAACTGACCTCTTGAGTATGAAATGCCGTAAATGTGACAGATGCGTATCTTTAGATGAATATGTCAGTTAAGAAATGGATTCGAAGAGAATTGGCGGCGGGGGTCTCCCGAGGCCAGGAGAGTTAAGAAGGGTGTGGAGCCCCTCCTGGGCCTGGCCGGGTGTGAGGAGAGGGAGGACTCCTGTACAATCTCAGCCTCTCCACCTCAGAACTTTCCAGCCCCTGAGACCTCAGGGCCTTAAAGCCAGGCTCTTCCCAGTGCCCTCTGCTTTTCCCTCATAAGTGTTTTCTGGGAGAGAGGGTTCCTGGGGCACAGTCTGATCCCTTAACATGGAAAGCTTTCACTCTGAGTGGGATAGTGCTTCCTGAGTGCCCTGCTTTTATGGGGCACATTTTTAGCTGGCTAAGAGTAGGACCTGATGGCAGAGGTCACTGCTACTTCACATTTTGACAGATAATTCCTTGTGCTGTATCAGATGCTGTAGGCTGATACAAAATGGCTGCCGCCCTCAAAGTCAGATGAAAGAGCCCCTGAGGACAGCATTAGAGACGCTTGAGAGATGATTTCCCTCTTTCAATGTGGGAGTGCTTATATGGAAGAGAGCTATCTCTAGATAAAAACTCCTCACCACGGGTGCTAGGCAGAGCCTTGAGGGCCGCCCTAGGCCCTGGCCCTGGCCGTAATGCCCGGATGGTGCTGAGGGGAATTGGCTAGATCAATTGTTTTGCACATTTTATTTATTTATTATTATTATTATTTTTGAGATGGAGTCACACTCTGTCGACCGGGCTGGAGTGCAATGGTGTGATCTTGACTCACTGCAGCTTCCGCCTCCCAGGTTCAAGAGATTCTCCTGCCTCAGCCTCTCAAGTAGCTGGGATTACAGGTGTCTGTCACCACGCCCAGCTAATTTTTGTATTTTTAGTAGAGACGGGGTTACGCTATGTTAGCCAGGCTGGTCTCAAACTCCTGACCTCAAGTGATCTGCCCTTCTTGACCTCCCAAAGTGCTGGGATTACAGACGTGAGCCACCACCGGGCCAGTCTTGCACATTTTAGACACTCAGTAAATATTTGTTGAATCAAATAACTTTGATGGGCTGGGCCGGTTGGCCCACACCTGTAATCCCAGCCCTTTGGGAGGCCAAGGCAGGAGGATGGCTTGAGCCTAGGAGTTTGAGACCAGCCTGGGCAACATAGTGAAACCCCCATCTCTACAAAAAATGCAAAAGTTAGCTGGGCATGGTAGTGTGTGCCTGTGGTCCCAGCGACTTGAGAGGCTGAGGTGGGAAGATTGCTTGAGCCTGGGAGACGGAGGCTGCAGTGAGCCCTGATTGTGCCACTGCACCGCGCACTATTGTGGGCGAGAGCGAGGCCCTGTCTCAAAATAACTGTGATGAAGGTGGGGAATCAGAGATAGACGGGCAGGGGTCTGGGTTTGCACAGCTCTGAGGTTGAGCTCCGTTCTGTACCTTTGCGGGGATGAGGGGATGAGGCGAGGAGGGTGGGCACAGTTCCCTCGATGTGGGTGTCTGAGGCGAAGAAGAGGATGGCGGAGGTTGCAGCCACCAACCACAAGAGTTCCTTAGAGGGGTCACAGTCTCCAGGAAGTTTCTAGGAAGCCAGTCAGCAGTAGAGAGGGTGAACATGGTGGGGCGCATCCCGTGGCTGCGCTTAAGTGGGCTGCTTGGGGGTTAAGGGGAGAAGATAAAAGTGTCTGCAGGACCACAGACTTTTGCTGTGGCAGAGCTGGGCTCTCTTCCTCTCCCAAGTCTCGCTCCTCGTCCCCTCCCTGAGGGGCCAGGGGTGAGGGTGGCGGGAACCTCAAGGCTCTGCGAGAGTGCGTGGAGCGTGTTGCCATTTTGGTCTCGTCTCTTCCTCGGTCTCTCATTGCCTCACTTTGGGTCTACGCTCTGTGCGTCTGTCTTGCTTCTCGGCATGTCTTCTTTTCCTCTTTTTTGTACTACCCTGCACTTTGCATGTGGTTGTGGATTGTGTGTGTGTAGCTGTTGCTTTAACAAGCTGCTCCAGGTCTCTCCCTCCCACATCTAGTCCTCCCCTCCTCCCTGGAGGCCTCTGTGCATTCTGGGGAAATCTGTCCATTTCCCTTTGTCCACAGTGTCCCTCCCACCCTGCAGCCAGCTCCCTCACATCCACCCTGGGCTGCAGGCGTGCTCAGCAGGCTCCCCGAAGATCAAAGCTTGTCCAGGGCCCGCACTGCTGCCAAAGGCCAGAAGGCCTGTGTGCAGGCCGGAAGAAGCTAGAGCTTAGTGGCAGCTGGAGAGGGGAAGATGAAAAAGGAGAAGAGGCGAGGGGCATTCCAGGGGAGCCCGGGAGAGCCAGCACGGCCTCCTGGTGCATGAAGCAAAGAGGAAGACAGACACAGGCACCGGGAGCTGCAGGCTGGGGGCATAAGCTGGGGGCTGGGAAGCACAGATACAGAAATGCACAGATGTGAGCTGAGAAGCAAGGGGGAAGAGAGAGAGAGAGGGAGAGAGAGACGTGCCAGCGCTTTGAGGGTCCAGACAGCCCTCCCTGCCTCTCCGAGTGCTGGTACACTGGTACACAGGATGCTACTGTACTAGGGTAAGGCACCTCTGGGGACGCTGAGGTGTGGGAATCAAAGGCCAGCTCTCTGGGGTGGCAGCGGAAGCCCAAAGCAGCAAAGTAAGCATGCTGGAAACCCACAGCCTCCTCCACTTAGCGGAGCCTTGCTGTGAGATGAGGCAGCACAGGGAGCTGGAGGCAGGGAGGTGGCTCTCTGCACAGACCTCAGGACCATGGAGCAGAGGGAGTCAAAACAGCCACCATATGGGGAAGGGTCAAGAATGCCTCTAGTCTTCCCAGGCATTTTACCAGGGTAAGCTAAATTTGGGGATATCCTATATGGAGACGTCCTCCCCTTCACACCCTGCTCACCAAGTCTGGGATAGGGGACAGTGGGAACTACTCTTGGGTATGAGGCTCCCCCTATTCCACCCTTCTCACCGCCGCGTTTCCCTAAATACTTCCTGTGCCGCATGCTAACCTAATCACCACCTTGACTGGTGGCTAGTCTCCCTTCTTGTTTTCTCAGAAACCTCCTTGCTGACCTCTTTTCTTCCTACTTCCCTAGTGTTTTTTTGTTTGTTTGCTTCTGTTTGAGATGGAGTCTTGCTCTGTTGCCCAGGCTGGAGTGCGGTGGCGCGATCTTGGCTCACTGCAACCTCCGCCTCCCGGGTTCAAGCGATTCTCCTGACTCAGCCTCCTGAATAGCAGCTGGGACTCCAAGCACCCGCCACCACACCCGGCTAATTTTTGTATTTTTAGTAGAGACAAGGTTTCACCATGTTGGTCTGGCTGGTCTCAAACTCCTAACCTCAGATGATCTGCCTGCCTCAGCCTCTCAAAGTGGTGGGATTACAGGTGTGAGCCGCTATGCCCGGCCCCTACTTTCTTAGATTTTTTTTTTTTTTTTTTTTTTTTTTTAGACAGAATAGATGGAGCCTTGCTGGGTTGCCAGGCTGGAGTGCAGTGGCGTGATCTCGGCTCACTGCTGCCTCCGCCTCCTGGGTTCAAGCGATTCTCCTGCTTCAGCCTCTCGAATAGCTGGGACTGCAGGCGCCTGCCACCACACCTAGCTAAGTTTTGTATTTTTAGTAGAGATGGGATTTCACCATGTTGGCCAGAGTTATCTCAATCTCTTGACTTTGTGATCTGCCTGCCTCGGCCTCCCAAAGTGCTGGGATTATTGGAGGGAGCCACTGCGCCCGGCCTTTTTGTTTTTGTTTTGTTTTAGACAGAGTCTTGTTCTGTCACCCAGAATGGAGTGCAGTGGCTCAATCTTGGCTTACTGCAGCTTCCGCCTCCTGGGTTCTAAGCGAGTCTCCTGCCTCAGGCTTTAGAGTAGCTGGGATTACAGGTGCGCACCACCACACCCCACTAATTTTGTATTTTTGTTTGTTTTTGTTTTTTTGAGACGGAGTTTCGTTCTTTGTTGCCCAGGCTGGAGTGAAGTGGCACAATCTTGGTTCACAGCAACCTCTGCCTCCTGGGTTCAAGTGATTCTCATGCCTCAGCCTCCCAAGTAGCTAGGATTACAGGTGCCCGCCACCACGCCCAACTAATTTTTGTATTTTTAGTAGAGATGGAGTTGCACCATGTTGGCCTGGCTGCTCTTGAACTCCTGACCTCAAGTGATCCACCCGCCTCAGCTTTGCAAAGCGCTGGGATTACATATATGTCTTTCTTATCTATCTATCTATCTATCTATCCATCCATCCATCCTTTTTTTTTTTTTTTTTTTTGAGATAGAGCCTTGATCTGCCACCCAGGCTGGAGTGCAGTGGTGCCATCTCAGCTCACGGCAGCCTCCACCTCCCGGGTTCAAACAATTCTCCTACCTCAGCCTCCCGAGCAACTGGGATTACAGGCGTGTGCCAGCACACCCAGCAAATTTTTGTATTTTAGTAGAGACGAGGTTTCACCATTTTGACCACTGGTCTTGAACTCCTGACCTCAGGTGATCCACCCGCCTCGGCCTCCCAAAGTGCTGGGATTACAGGCGTGAGCCACTGTGCCTGACTTAATCTATCTTTCTGTCTATCTTATTTTACCTGTCTATTTTATTTATCATCATCTGTGTATCTATCTAATCTGTCTGTATATCTAATCTATCAATCTATCATTTAATCTATCTAATCTGTCTGTGTAGCTAATCTATCTGTCTGTCTGTCTGTCTGTCTAATCTATCCATCCATACATCTATCTACCTACCTGTCTATCTCAAGCACCTACCACATGGCAGGCCCTGGCTACCTCCTCTTCCAGGCAGATGGAGTACTTGAGGGAGCTAATGAAGATGGAGTCACTTTTCTATCTTCTCCTAAACCTCAGCAGGAGGACCAGGCCCCACCCCTTCTGAGTGCTCCAGTCCTCTCCATGGGTTGTGTCTTCGTGCCCAGGAGGAAACACAGCCCACCTCCCATGGGTCAGGAGACTGTAAAAAGGGGGTTATTCACAGAGGTGAAGGGAATCAGCCAACTTGTTGAAGCACAAGCACTATAAACAGCAGGAGGAGTCCTGAAGAAGTGAAAATGGTGTTTCTGGAACCCAGAGAGTGTTTGCGCTCTGGATAAGGGGCCACCCCACAGGAGCTGTAGAGGCGCAGGGCTGCAGGTGGGGATGAACACACGCTATTGACAGAAAACATGCCTGGGGCAGGGAGGGAGTAGGGAAAATATCCCAGCCTCTCCCCCCACCCTTCCATCTCATTTCTGAGAGGCACTTCCCACTGGCCGGCCCCAGCTGGTGCTGGAGGGCAAGAGAGCCCACGAGCTGTCTGTGGCTGTCAGCCCTTGGTGGAGAGAGCCGCAGACAGGGTGGATGGGGAGTGGCTGGTGGGGCCCCGTGGGGACAAACAGCATGGATTGGGACAACGTGGCTTCATCCAGGCCAGGGCTGGGTGTGTGCACACACTCCAGTGACCCATTTTAGAGACAGAATTAATATGGTGAGTACAGAAAGAAGAAATCAGTGACGTTTCCTCCTCTATACAGTTCAATTTGGCGGAAGTTAAGCAAAGCCACCCCAAGCCCTCACTCTATGCTTCAGCGGCTGCCAGGCTTGGGGCGGCCGCACAGCTGGCTGGCCTGTCATCTCTGCCCTCACGGGGCTCAAGCTGGTGGGAGAGCTGGGAAACCAAATCACTACACATGAGGTAGAAGGTGGACAGCACCTGGGAGTGTGTCAACAGGGTGCTGTGGGACTTCAGAGTAGGCAGATCACCATCAAGCTCCAACGGCAAAGGTGCCACTGGGGGAAAGAAGGACCAAGCTTGGGAGGCAGAGTGAGTCTGGAGGCAAGATCTGGTCTCACCAGCAGGGACCAGATCCATGCTGACTCCTTCCCCAGGCAGTCACCTCTCTAAGCCCGCTTTATAGCCTGGGGCTGGATTCAAACACACTTGAGCCCGGCGCTCGCCCTCCTTTGAGGTGCTGTCTCAGTGGCCTTCCTATAATCACTGTTCTAATCCCATGGCATCTCGTTCCCAGTACCACATCGAGCTTCCCAAAGCTCTGCATAGACCATGTCACATCTCTGCTCAAAAATCAGCAGTGGCTCCCATCACCTCCAAGACAGAGCTCCAGCTCTTCAGCCTGCCTGTCAATGTTTGCAATCACGACCTGCAAAAATTAGCTGGGTGTTGTGACGGGAGGATTACTTGAGCCCAGGAGTTCCAGGCTGCAATGAGCTGTGATTGCACCACTGCACTCCTGCCTGGGTGACAGAGTGGATCCTGTCTCAAACAAACAAACAAAACTAAAAATAAAAATAAAAAGATTTATTTACAGTCAAGTGCGCCCCAAATGCTTGTCCCATACCTTATTCCACTGTCTCCTCCCTGAGCCCTCTCTTTCCTCCAAAGCCTCCTTGTACATCCCTACCACCTTTGCGCATCTCAGAATGGGGACGCCTCTACCCTTTCCTTTCCATCTAACTTACGATTTTCAAACTTGAGCGTGATCAGTCACCTGGAGATTTATGAAAACCCAGCTGACTAGACCCACCCCCAGTTTCTGATTCCGCAGGTCTAGGGTGGGGCTGAGGATTTGCATTTCTTTTTCTTTTTGTTTTTGAGATGGAATTTCCCTCTTGTTACCCAGGCTGGAGTGCAATGGCGTGATCTCGGTTCACCGCAACCTCCGCCTCCTGGGTTCAGGCAATTCTCCTGCCTCAGCCTCCTGAGTAGCTGGGATTACAGGCACGCACCACCATGCTCAGCTAATTTTTGTAGTTTTAGTAGAGACAGGGTTTCACCATGTTGACCAGGATGGTCTCGATCTCTTGACCTCGTGATCCACCCACTTTGGCCTCCCAAAATGCTGGGATTATAGGTGTGAGCCACTGTACCCAGCCAGAAGATTTGCATTTCTAACAAGTTCTCTGGTCATGTTGCCGCTGTTGCTGATCCAGGACTTTGGAATCCCTCCTCTAACATACAGCTGTCCATTCCCCATGGTCCATTCAGAGCCTCTCTGCCTTACCCCCTCCACCCCCAGCCTTGCCTGTCTGCCGAGCTCGCAGGAACCTCTCCTTCATCCAAACCCTGGACAAGCACCTTCTGCTTGGTCCACTCAGACTCGTCTGATATTGGATAGGGAAATGGCCCTCTGCTCTTTCTTCCCAATCTCTCACACTGTATCAGGTTCCAACCCTTGGGAATCTAATCTCAGAACTGTCCCACACGTTCCCATAGCCACTTAGCTCAGACCCTTTGCTCACTGGGATGGTTACAGTCCTGCCTTTGATGCCTCACCTCCTCCAGTTATTTCGCCTAGCAGCTGCAGAGGTCCACGTGGCAAATATAATCACCTTCTTCTCTATAAAAAATCATCTACTGTGGCTGGGTGAGGTGGCTCATACCTGTAATCCTAGCACTTTGGGAGGCCTAGGTGGGTGGATCGCCTGAGACTGGGGGTTCGAGACCAGCCTAACCAACATGGAGAAACCCTGTCTCTACTAAAAATACAAAATTAGCCAGGTGTGGTGGCACATGCTTGTAATCCAGCTACTTGGGTGGCTGGGGCAGGAGAATCGCTTGAACCCGGGATGCGAAGGTTGCGGTGCGCTGAGATCATGCCATTGCACTCCAGCCTGGGCAACAAGAGCAAAACTCCATCTCAAAAAAAAAAAAAAAAAAAAAAAAAAAAAAAAAAAAAAAAAA
>NW_022437026.1:8225040-8263489 GCF_009761245.1 Sapajus apella
TGTCATGTGCCCGGGATTCAGTCCCAGCATCTCACCACGGCCTTCAAGCATTTCCATGTCCTGGCCTGGCTCCATGGCCTCCCCACGAATTTGCCACCTTCACCACGCATCCTTTTCTGATTCCCTGCTCACTCATCCCAGCAAAGAACCCCCTCCTGGCCTGGGCATAGCATTTCATGGTGTGTATCTCAGAGCATTCAGTTAGGGGTGTGCAAGTTCAGTTTGTTACCGGCTGATGTTGTGAAGTCCTAAATTGTTGGTGCCACAAACAAAGAATTGGACACAACACACACACACATAGAAAAGCAGCAGAAAGTTTATTAAGCACAGTACGATCTGCTATGGATCGGGGACAACCTGCAATGGTATCAGCATCAACCGATATTTCATGGCCTTTTCTATGTGTGTTTTTCTCTTCTTCCCCGAGCGGCCTAATTTTTAGCCAGCATGTGTCTTTTGATTGACAGGAAGGTTGCTTAGTTTCCTGGCCTCTGTGTGCTTGTGTGTCACTTCCATCCCATAATTTCAAGCATATGCATGATATAGACTCTGTATGCATGAACCTTAAATAGCTACTTGCTATACGGGGTTATTTTAAGGATGTATTTTCTCTGCAGTACATGCCCATCTTTCTTCCAGGCTGGAGTGCAGTGGCGAGATCTTGGCTCACTGCAGCCTCCACCTCCCTGGTTCAGGTGATTCTCCTGCCTCAGCCTCCTGAGTAGCTGAGACTACAGTTGCATGCCACCATGCCCGGCTAATTTTTGTATTTTTAGTAGATACGGGGTTTCACCATGTTGACCAGGCTGATCTTGAACTCCTGACCTCAAGTGATCTGCCCACCTCAGCCTCCCAAAGTGCTGGAATTACAGGCGTGAGCCACCTCACCCAGCCTAGTACATGCCCATCTCTTAGGAGCTACTCCTTACTGGTTTGGTTTGGATCTAGCCAGCCATGGGGCTCCTTATTCATTTATTTATCTTACTTCTGTTTTTGCTCACCTGCCTCTTTATCTTGCTTCTGCTCCTACTCATTCCATCCTTCATCCAAGCTCCAATTCCCTCTGCTACTCCCCTGCCTCGAGTTCACTAGGTGGGCTGCAAGGGTCCTGAGGGAGAGGTTGCGTATCGCCCATGTATACTTCAGGTCCAATAAATGCTTGCTGACTAATGATCGGTATTTCCCTCAGGCCCTGCGATTTCTCTGGGCTTAGGTCCCTACTGGCTCAGGCCCCTGCCTCCCTCAGCAAGGCTACAATGAACGGGGGAATCCCTTTTAGGCACTTGCTCCTGGTGCTGCAACTGGGTAAGTTCTCAGACCTGGGGTCTCAGTGCAGATGGCATGGGAGGAAAGGCAAAGGTGGAGGCTGGGGTAGAGGGGGACAGCGGCAGCATTGAGACCTGACTCCTTTCTTTTCCACGTAGCGCTACTCCCAGGAGTCACTCACGGAAAGACAGTGGTGCTGGGCAAAAAAGGGGAGATGGTGGAGTTGCCCTGTGAAACTTCCCTGAAGAAGAACACACAATTCCACTGGAAAACCTCTGACCAGATAAAGATTCTGGGAATTCAGAACTCCTTCTTGACTAGAGGTAGGGTTGCCTTTCTTCCATCGAAGGAGGAAAACACACTATGCATTTAAAGACTTTGGTGTCTGAGATGTGCTCTTAGTAAACTCTGGGATCCCAGAGGGCTTGGGTTGATGGAAACTCAATGGTATTCTTATCCAGAGTTTCTCTACATCAACTGCTGGTGGCGCAGGGAAAGGCTTTTGGTGGTATGTTAATTTGAATATTTTAATATTCATGAATTTATTTTAGTGAGTTTTATAAAAATCACTGTCACTTAAAACCCATGATTTCTTGAGTATTGTTGCTACAGACCCATGTAGATAATATTTTGCACAGCGGCTCATGCCTGTAATCCTAGTACTTTGGGAGGCCAAGGCAGGAGGATTGCTTGAGTGCAGGAGTTCAAGACCAGCCTGAGCAAAGTAGTGAGACTTTGTCTCTACAAAAAAAAAATTTTTTTTTTTGAGACAAGTTCTGATTCTATCGCCCAGACTGCAGTGCATTGGTGTGATCTCGGCTCACTGCAATCTCCGCCTCCCAGGCTCAAGTCATCCTCCTACCTCAGCCTCCCAAGTAGCTGGGACTACAGGCACACACCACCATGCCCGGCTAATTATTGTACTTTTTGTAGAGACAGGGTTTCACCATGTTGGTCAGCTGGCTCAAGTGATCCATTTGCCTTGGCCTCCCAGAGTGCTGGGATTACAGGTGTGTGTCATGGTGCCAAGCCGAAAAACAGTTTTTTTTTTAAAAAAAAGACTGAGGCGTGGTTGCTCACACCTGTAATCCCAACACTTTGGGAGGTTGAAGTGGGCGGATCACCTCAGGTCAGGAGTTCAAGACCAGCCTGGCCAACATGGTGAAACCTAGTCTCTATCAAAAATACAAAAATTAGCCAGGCATGGTGTCAGGTGCCTGTAATCCCAGCTACTCGTGAGGCTGAGGCAGGAGAATTGCTTGGACCCAGGAGGCAAAGGCTTCAGTGAGCTAGGATTGTATCACTGCACTCCAGCATGGGCAACAGAGCAAGACTCTATCTCAAAAAAAAGAAAAAAAAAATAGCAGAATTTTGTTTTCCTACTTTTTTTTTTTTTTTTAAGAAAGACTCTGGCTGTGTTGTGCAGGCTGGGGTGCAATGGAATGATCTCAGCTCACTGCAAGCTCTGCTTCCCGGGTTCAAGCGATTCTCCTGCTTCAGCCTCCTGAGTAGCTGGGATTATAGGCATGAGTCACCATGCCTGGCTAATTTGTATATTTTTAGTAGAGGTAGGGTTTCATCATATTGGCCAGGCTGGTCTCGAACTCCTGACCTCAAATGATTCGCCTGCCTCAGCCTCCCAAAGTGCTGGAATTACAGGCATGAGCTACTGCACTTGGCTTTTTCTTCTGATTTTAAAAGTATTGGCCGGGACTGGAGGCTCACGCCTGTAATCCCAGCACTGTGGGAGGCTGAGGCGGGTTGATCACTTGAGGCCAGGAGTTTGAGACCAGCCTGGTTATATTGGCAAAACTCTGTCTCTATTTTTTGTAGAAATGAGATGTCACCGTGTTGCTCAGGCTGGTCTCCAATTCCTAGGCTTAAGTGATCTTCCTGCCTTGGCCTCCCAAAGTTCTGGGATTATAGGTGTGAGCCACTGAGTGTGGTCTATTTTCATCCACTCTTGTTCAGTGTGAAGAATACTATATATATAATTATGTAAATGATATCATACTATGTATACTTTTTATCCCACTCCCTCCTTATATCATAATGAGACTGTCAATTTTTATTAAACTAATTTTTTTTTTTTTTTTTTTTTTGGGACGGAGTTTCACTCTTGTACCCAGGCTGGAGTGCAATGGCGCGATCTCAGCTCACCGCAACCTCCGCCTCCTGGGTTCGGGCAATTCTCCTGCCTCAGCCTCCTGAGTAGCTGGGATTACAGGCACGCGCCACCATACCCAGCTAATTTTTTGTATTTTTAGTAGAGACGGGGTTTCACCATGTTGACCGGGATGGTCTCGATCTCTTGACCTCGTGATCCACCCGCCTCAGCCTCCCAAAGTGCTGGGATTACAGGCTTGAGCCACCGTGCCCGGCTATTAAACTAATTTTTATTTTTATTTTTTTGAGACGGAGTCTCGCACTCTTGCCCAGGCTGGAGTGCAGTGGCGTGATCTCGGCTCACTGCAATGTTTGCCGCCTGGGTTCAAATGATTCTCCTGACTCAGCGTCCTGAGTAGCTGGGATTACAGGTGCCTGCCACCACGCCCAGCTAATTTTGTATATTTTTAGTAGAGACAGGATTTCACCATGTTGGCCAGGCTGGTCTCAAACTCCTGACCTCAAGTGATCCACCCACCTCGGCCTCCCAAAGTGCTGGGATTACAGGTGTGAGCCAAGTTATCTGGCAATGTTTAATAAGTACAAAATTCTAAAACCCTTGGACCTTAGCTATTCTGGAAAGTCTACTTGACAGAAATAAAATTGTGAATACTCTTTTTGTTGTTGTTTTTTTTGAGACAGAATCTCATGTGGACGTCCAGGCTGGAGTGCAGTGATGTGATCTCTGCTCACTGCAACCTCCACCTCCTGGGTTCAAGTGATTCTCCTGCCTCATCCTCCTGTGCAGCTGGGATTACAGGTGTGTGCTACCATGCCTGGCTAATTTTTGTATTTTTAGTAGAGGTGGGGTTTCACCATGTTGACCAGGCTGATCTCGAACTTCTGCCCCTAGATGATCTGCCCGCTTCAGTCTCCCAAAGTGCTGGGATTACAGATGTGAGCCACTGTGTCTGACCAGCGAACACTTAATAATATCTGTGCAAAGGTGTTATAAGAATTGCTTGGCCTGGCGCAGTGGCTCACATCTGTAATCCCAACACTTTGGGAGGCTGAGGCTGGTGGATCACCTGAGGTCGGGAATTTAAAACCAGCCTGACCAACATGGTGAAACCCCATCTCTACTAAAAAAACAAAAAATTAGCTGGGCGTTGTGGCACATGCCTATAATCTCAGCTACTTGGGAGACTGAGGCAGGAGAATCACTTGAACCTGGGAGGCAGAGGTTGAGGTGAGCCAAAATTGTGCCATTGGACTCCAGCCTGGGCAATAACAGCAAAACTCTGTCTCAAAAAAAAAAAAATTGCTTGTAATATCAAAGGACAGAATTCAACCTGAATGTCTATCAGTGAGGGAAGAGTTTAACTGTGGTACACTGTGGGAAATTCAGGAAAATGGAGTAGATGAATGTATTAGTCTATTAGGAATGCCATTACAAAATACCATAGACTGGGTAGTTTAAACAACAGACATTTGTTTATCACAATTCTGATTTCAGGGTGTTAGCATGGTCAGATTCTAGTGAGGAATCTCTTCCTAGCTTGCAGGCAGTTGCCTTCTTGCTGTGTCCTCCCGTGGTAGAAAAAAGCTTTCTTTTTTTTTTTTTGAGATGGAGTTTCGCTCTGTTGCCCAGGCTGGAGCATAGTGATCTTGGCTCACTGCAACCTCCGCCTCCCAGGTTCAAGTGATTCTCCTGTCTCAGCCTTCTGAGTAGCTGGGACTATAGGTGCACAACACCACACCCGGCTCATTCTTTTGTATTTTAGTAGAAATGAGGTTTCACCATGTTGGCTAGGGTACTCTAGAACTCCTGACCTCAAGTGATCCTCCTGCCTTGGTCTCTCAAAGCGCTGGGATCACAGGGGTGAGCCACCTCACCTGGCCTTTTTTTTCTGAGACAGAGCCTCACTCTTATTGCCCAGGCTGGAGAGCAATGGCACGATCTCAGCTCACTGCCACCTTTGCCTCCCGGGTTCAAGCAATTCTCCTGCCTCAGCCTCCCAAGTAGCTGGGATTACAGGTGCCTGCTACCATGCCCAGCTAATTTTTGTATTTTTAGTAGAGACTGGGTTTCACCGTGTTGGCCAGGCCAGTCTTGACCTCCTGACCTCAGGTGATCCATCCACTTTGGCCTCTTAAAGTGCTGGGATTACATGCATGAGCCACCATGCCCACTGAGAAAGAAAGCTTTCTGATGTCTTTTCCTATAAGGACCCTATCCCATCATGATGGCCCCACTGTCATAACCTCACCTAAATGGAGTGACCTCCCAAGGGCCACATATCAAAATACCATCACACTGGGGGTGAAGGCTTCAACGTATGAATTTGTGGGGGAACCCAATTCGGTCCGTAGTATTCTGTTCTGTCCCCTCAAATCTATGTCCTTATTACATGAAAAATGCATTCATTCCATCTCAATATTCCCCACAGTCTAAACTCATTCCAGCATCAACTCCAAAGTCTAATGTCCAAAGTTTCATCTAAATAGCATCCAAGTCAGGGCTTAGTGGCATGCACCTGTAGTTCCAGCTACTTCCTGAGTAGCTGAGGTGGGAGGATCATTTGAGCCTAGAAGTTCAAGATCAGCTTGGTCAGCATTGTGAAACTCGTCTCTAAAAAAAAAAAATCAATCAATAAATGGAATTTTAAAATGTCATCTAAATCAGATATGGGTGAGACTTGAGATACGGTTCATCCTGAGGCAAGATTTCTTCCCAGCTGTGAACCTGTGAAATCAGGCAAGTTATATGCACATAAAATACAATGGTTGACAGGCATAGGACAGATGTTCCTATTGCAAAAGGTTCACTGTGATGGCAGTGTTATCTCCGTGGTTCTCCATGCCATTTTCACAATTTTTCTATAAATCTAAAACTGTTCTTAAGAAGTTTGTTACAAAAAGTTATCCAAATACCCCCCAGGAAGGCAGGAAAAAGAAACAAGAAAGCAGAAAACAAAAATAAAATGACAGACTCAAGCTCTAACATATCAATAATTACATTAAATGTAAATGGTCTAAATACATCTATTAAAATACAAACATTGATAGAGTGAATTAAAAAGCATAACTCAACAATATACAATTTACAAGGAATTCACTTCAAAAATAATGATATAGGGCCAGCCATGGTGGCTCATGCCTGTAATCCCGGCACTTTGGGAGGCCAAGGCAGGTGGATCACTTGAGGTCAGGAGTATGACACCAGCCTGGCCAACGTAGTGAAACCCCGTCTTTACTAAAAATAAAAATAAAAAATTATCCAGGTGTGGTGGTGCATGCCTGTAGTCCCAGCTACTCAGGAGGCTGAGGTGGAAGAATCGCTTGAACCTGGGAGGTGGAGACTGCAGTGAGCTGTGATTGTACCACTGCACACCAGCCTAGGTGACAGAGCGAAACCCTATCTCAAGAAAAACAAACAGGTTGGGCAAGGCAGCTCACACCTGCAATCCCAGCACTCTGGGAGGCTGAGGCAGGCAGATCTCTTGAAATCAGGAGTTAAAGACCAGCCTGGCCAACATGGTGAAACCCTATCTCTGCAAAAAATACAAAAATTAGCTGGGTGTGATGGTGTGAGTCTGTAATCCCAACTACTCAGGAGGCTGAGGCACAAGAATTGCTTGAACCCAGGAAGTGGAGATTGCAGTGAGCCAAAATCACACCACTGCACTCCAGCCTGGGCGACACAGCAAGACTTTGTCTCAAAAAAAAAAATAAGAAAAACAAACAAACCAATAATAAAAAAATAGGCTGGGCACCTGTAATCCTAGCACTTTGGGAGGCTGAGGCGGGCAGATAACCTGAGGTCAGGAGTTCAAGACCAGCCTGGCCAACATGGTGAAACCCCGTCTCTACTAAAAATACAAAAATTACCCGGGTATGGTGGTGGGTGCCTGTAATCCCAGTTACTTGGGAGGCTGAGGTAGGACAATTGCTTGAACCTGGAAGATGGAGGTTGCACTGAGCTGAGATCATGCCATTGCACTCCAGCCTGGGTGACACAGCAAGACTGTGTCTCAAATAATAATAAAATAAATAATAAAAATAAAGTAAAAAATAAAGACCAGGTGCAGTGGCTCATGCCTATAATCCCAGCACTTTGGGAGACTGAGGTGGGCGAAGCACAAGGTCAGGAGATCGAGACCATCCTGACTATCACGGTGAAACCCTGCCTCTACCAAAAATGCAAAAATTAGCCAGGCATGGTGGCATGCACCTGTAGTCCAAGCTACTTGGGAGGCTGAGGCCGAACAATGGCCTGAACCTGGGAGGTGGAGGTTTCAGTGAGCTGAGATCGAGTCACTGCACTCCAGCCTGGGCGACAGAGCAAGACTACATCTCAAAATAGATAAATAAATAAAATGAAAAGCACCAACCAACCAAACAAGCAAAAAACCTGGCTCACTGCAACTAACGTTATATTTAATGGTAAAAAACTGAATTATTTTTCCCTAAGGGCAGGAATAAGACAGAGATGTCTGCTCTTACTACTCTTATTCAACATAGTACTGCAATCCCTTGCCAGTGCAATAAGGCAAGAAAATGAAATAAAGGGAAAACTGGTCAGAAAGGAAGAAATAAAACTGTCCCTATTTGTGGATGACATGATTACACAGAAAATCTCAAAGAATCTATAAAAAATCTCTGAGAATTAATAAATGAATTCATCGAGGTTGTAGAATATGAGATAATGATATAAAAATCTATTTTATTTCTGTATATTAGCAAGGAACATGTGTACACAGAAACTAAAACTACAATACCATTTATAATTGCTCAAAAAGGCCAGGCATGGTGGCTCACACCTGTAATTCCTGAACTTTGGGAGGCCAAGGTGGGAGGATTGCTTGAACCCAGGAGTTCGAGACCAGCCTGGGCAACATAGTGAGACCTTGTCTCTACAAAAAATAAAAAATTAGCTGAGCATGATGGTACATGCCTATAGTCCCAGCTACTGGGGAGGCTGAGGTGGGTGGATTGCTTAGCCTGAAAGGTCAAGGCTGCAGTGAGCCATGATCACACCACTGCTCTCCAACCCAGCTAATACAGCAAGACCCTATCTCACCAAAAAAAAAAAAAAAAAAAGCAAGAAAGAAATACTTAGGTGTAAATCTAAAAAACATGCATAGGGCCGGGTGTGGTGGCTCATGCCTGTAATCCCAGCACTTTGGGAAGCAGAGGCAGGCGGATCACTTGAAGTCAGGAGTTTGAGACCATCCTGGTCAACATGGTGAAACCCCATCACTACTAAAAATGCAAAAATTAGGCCAGCCTTGTGGCACACGCTTGTAATCCTGGCTACTTTGGAGGCTGAGGCAAGAAAATCGCTTGAACCCAGGAGGCAGAGTTTGCAGTGAACGGAGATTGCACCACTGCACTCTAGCCTGGGCAACAGAATAAGATTCTGTCTCAAAAAAAAAAAAAAAAAAAAATATATATATATATATAGCATTGAATTTGTATAACAAACAATGCTGATTAAAGAAGTCAAAGAAGATTAAGTATATGGAGAGACATACTGTACTCATGGATTGATGGATTGGAAGACTCAACATAATAAAGATACCAATTTTCCCCAAATTGATATACAGGTTTAATCTGATTCCTATAAAAATATCAGCAAGATTTTTTGTAGATATAAACAAGTTGGCCAGATATAGTGGCTTACGTCTGTAATTCTAGCACTTTGGGAGGCTGAGGTGGGAGGATCACTTGAGCCCAGGTGTTCAAGACTGCAGTGAGCTATGATTGTGTCACTGCATTCCAGCTGGCACTCCAGCCTAAGTGACAAAGGGAGACCCTGTCTCAAAAACAAAATCAAAAGAACACAACTTTTGCTCTGCAAAAAACCCTATTAAGAAGAAGAAAGGGCCAGCGTGGTGGCTCACACCTGTAATTCTAGCACTTTGGGAGGCCGAGGTGGGCTGATCACCCGAGGTCAGGACTTTGAGACCAGGCTGGCCAACATGGTGAAACCCCGTCTCTATTAAAAATACAAAAATTAGCCGGGTGTGGTGGTGAACACCTGTAATCCCAGCTACTCAAGAGGCTGAGACAGAAAAATCACTTGAACCTGGGACAGGCAGAGGTTGCAGTGAGCTGAGATCTTGCCATTGCACTCCAGCCTGGGGAACAAGAGTGAAACTGTGTCTCTAAAAAAAAAAAAAGAAAGAAAGAAAAGAAGAAGAAATGGGCACGGTGGCACATCCCTGCAATCCCAGCACTTTGGGAGGCTGAGGAAGGCTGATCACTTCAGTGCAGAAGTTTGAGAACAGCCTGGGCAACATGATGAAACCCTGTCTCTACACACACACACACACACACACACACACACACACACCACGAATAGCTGGGTGTGGTGGAGTGCACCTGTAGTCCCAGGGATACAGGATGCTGAGGCTGAGGTGGGAGGATCGATGAACCAGGGAGGCAGAGGTTGCAGTGAGCCAAGATGTTGCCTGGCAAAACAGCCAGACTCTGTCTTTAAAAAGAAGAATAAGAATAAGAAAAGACAGTTTACAGAATATAAGAAAATATACCCGTAATTCACATACTCACCAAAGGAATAGTATCTAGAATATATAAACAACTCTCGAAACTCAAAACGAAAAAAAAAAAAACCAATTCAATTAGAAAACAGGCAAAAAAGGACACACAGCTGGCAAATAAGCACATGAAAAGTTGTTCAACATCATTAACCATTAGGGAAATGTAAATAAAACCACAATAAGCTATCACTGCACCTATCAGAATGGCTAAGATAAAAAATTGGAACACCACCAAATGCTGATGAGGATGTGGAGAAATTGGGTCATTCTTCCAGCATTGGTGGAAGCCTAAAATGGCATAGCCACTCTGGAAAATAGTTTGACAGTTTCTTATAAAACAAAACATGCAACAGCCCAGCAATTGCACTCCTAGACATTTATCCCAGAGCAATGAAGACTTATGCTCACACAAAAAGCTGTCCACAAATGTTTATAGCAGCTTTACTCATGATAGCCAACAACTAGAAACAATCTAGATGTCCTTCAACTGGGGAATGATTATGTCTATACCACGAAGTCCTTTTCAGCAGTAAAAAGGATGAATTACAGTTCACACCACAACCTGGATGAATCTCCAGGGAATTATGCTGAGTGAAAAAATAGCCAATCTCAAAAGGTACTACACTGTATTAATCCATTTACATAGCATTCTTAAAATAACTAATTATAGAAGTGGAGAACAGATGAGTGATTGCCAGGGGTTAAGGGGCTCAGGGATGGGGAGGGGAAGGGCATGGCTATAAAAAGCAACAACCTTATGGTGCTGGAAATGTTGTGTCCTGACTGTGTCAATGTCATCTTCCCGGTTGCGATATAGTACTATAGTTTTGCAAGATGTTACCATTAGGGTAAGCTGGATAGAGGGTACATAGAATTGTTCTGCATTATTTCTTACAACTGCAAGTGAATCTACAATCATCTCAAAATAATAAGTTTAGTGTAATGCCCGCCGTGGTGGCTCACACTGTAATCCCAGCACTTTGGGAGGCTGAGGTGAGTGGATGGCTTGAGGCCAGGAGTTCAAGACCAGTCTGGCCAACACGGCGAACACTGTCTCTACTAAAAATACAAAAATTAGCTGAGCTTGGCAGCACCTGACTGTAGTCCCAGCTACTTGGGAAGCTGAGGCAGGAGAATTGCTTGAACATGTGAGGTGAAAGTTTCAGTGAGCCAAGATCACGCCACTGCACTCCAGCTTGGGCGACAGAGTGAGGCTCTTTCTCAAAAAAAAAAAAAAGCAGGCAGGCAGGGCCAGGAAAGTGTTGAGTCTGTATAATTTTTGTAGCTCAAATGACTAATCTAAAAAGTGAGGACTGGCCGGGCACAGTGGCTCACGCCTGTAATCCCAGCATTTTGGGGGACCGAAGAGGGTGGATCATGAGGTCAGGAGATGGAGACCATCCTGGGTAACACAGTGAAACCCTGTCTCTACTAAAAATACAAAAAATTAGCCAGGCGTGGTGGCACGCGCCTGTAGTCCCAGCTACTAGGGGAGTCTGAGGCAGGAGAATTGCTTGAATCCAGGAGGTGGAGGTTGCAGTGAGCTGAGATCGCGCCATTGCACTCCAGCCTGGGCGACAAGAGTGAGATTCCATCTCCAAAAGAAAAAAAAAAGAAAAACATATTGTTAGTATTTTCTATTTCATTATAAATTATTTGTAAATATTGGTTTTGGTGCTAACCTAGAATTCCATCAAATTAATTGTCCTCTAATATATAGCCATTATCATTTTGTCTAACATTGTATTCTATTAACAATGCTGTGAGTATTGCTTTTGTACCTAAATTTGATTTGCATTTTAAAATTAATGTTTTAAGGATAAAGTTCCAGAAATAAAATTAAGGATATGAATTTTTTGAGCACACCTTGTCAGCACTAAGTAGTATTATTTAAAACGTTTTTGGGGGGGCAATTTTATAATTGAAAAAAATATCATCTTAATTTGCATTTCTTTCACTGCCTATGAGATTAAAACAATGTGCTACTTTCTAAAAATTCTTAAGTCTTTTGTGTTGATGCTTTTGTTCTGTTTGTATGGATCTGATCTTCCTTCAGAACAGCTCCCCTTCCCAACTTCCTGATTTCTTTTTTATTTTATTTTACTTTATATTATTTTTTGCACTCAGAAAATGATTCGGTTCCAATGCACCAACTTCCTGATTTCTAACAACGACAGTATCACCCTCCTTCTTCCCGCAATTTCTGAAACACAGAGTCACATTTTTTTCTCTACTTCAATCCCTGGTTTCCCATTTTGGGCTGGGCATGCTGGCTCGCACCTGTAATCCTAGCACTTTGGGAGGCTGAGGCAGGTGGATCACTTGCCTCAGGAGTTCAAGACCAGGCTGGGCAACATGATGATACCCTACTTCTACAAAAAACACAAAAGTTAGCCGGGCATGGCGGCACATGTTTGTAGTCCTGGCTACTTGGGGGGCTAAGGTGGAGGGTCGCTTGAGCTCAGGACTCCAGCCTGGGTGACAGACTGAGACCCTGTCTCAAAAAAAAAAAGTGTTTTAGCTTCATCCCACTGCACTCCAGCCTGGGTGACAGACTGAGACCCTGACTCAAAAAAAAAAAAAGTGTTTTAGCTTCATCCTCTTTGTTCCCATGGGAATGCCACCATCAACCAGCCAAGGCCCACACACCTCCCACCTGGATTACAGTGAGCTTCCGGGTAATTTGGCCTGCTACTAGTCTCTCTACTTGGATTTCCCTTCCTCCTGCTGCAACATTGCCTTCCAAAGCCATAAAAGCAAAGGCGCATGCCATGCCCTAGCCACGCCCTAACCCGTTAGACTAAGCCTAGAAGCCCCTGTAGGACATTCACCCTCTCAGCGCCACGGCTCACAGTTTCCCAGTGGAAAACTGTGAGGTTTCCCCACAGCCTGCCAGTGCTGTCTCTCTGGAGCTTTCCCCCCTTCCTGGAATGTCCTTGCTGCCCCCCACTCCTCCGGTCCATTACCTGTAACCTTTTTTTTTCTTTGACAGAGTCTCTCTCCCTGCCCCCTGCCCCCCTCAGGCTAGAGTTCAGTGGTGCAATCTCGGCTCACTGCAACCTTCCTCTCCTGGGTTCAAGAGATTCTCCTGCCTCAGCCTCCCAAGTAGCTGGGATTATAGGCAAGTGCCACCATTCCCAGCTAATTTTTGTATTTTTAGTAGAGACAGGGTTTCACCATATTGGCCAGGCTGATCTTGAACTCCTGACTTCAGCTGATCTGCCCGTCTCAGCCTCTCAAAGTGCTGGGATTACAGGTGTCAGCCACTGTGCCGGGCCACAGGCCTAGACCTCTTTTAAGTCTTCATTCAGTACTGGTTGTCCCATGAATTTGTCCCAGACTCACCCATACGCTTAGACCTTTCAAATTATCTAGGGATAGCTTTTTGAAAGTATGGGACAGCATGGACAAGTAGGCCTTGGTTTTCTTCTTAAGAGAAAAAGGGAAGCAAGGAGGCAGTTATTTTGCCTAGGAAGGAGGGTGATACATTTCATTTTGAACAAGTTGCATTTGGAGTGATGGCAGGATCCTAACATAAACTTATCTCTTGGACCATTGCGTGTGTGCCTAGAACTGAGGAGAGGGGCCGGGGACTGGCAGTAACAACTTAGCCACCATCTGCAGAGCTGACTGGGCATGCGGTGGAATTTAGAATATCTGTAGAAACGGGGAAGAGGACCAAAGACAGAGTCTGGGACAACACCTGAATGTAGATGTCAGAGCAAGAGTTCAGGATGAAGAAAAACGAATCATACTTAGAAATGGAGGAAAACGGGGCAGAAGCAGAGTAGGCCACGCTTTTAAGAAGTTTGGTAAAGGAATTGTGAAAGGAATGTAGTTGAATTTCAGGATAAGCGGGGGAATTAAAACAGTGTGTAGATCCAGGGGAGACAGCAAGTAGGGCAGGAACCACTGAAGGTTGAACAAATAAAAGGGGAGGTTGGGTACAAGTCTTGAGTAGGGACATTAAAAAAAAGTGTGGGCTGGGCATGGTGGCTCACGCCTGTAATCCCAGCACTTTGGGAGGCCAAGGCAGGCAGATCACGAGGTCAAGAGATCGATACTATCCTGGCCAACATAGTGAAACCCCGTCTCTACTGAAAATACAAAAACAAATTAGCTGGGCATGGTGGCGCATGCCTGTAGTCCCAGCTACTCGGGAGGCTGAGGCAGGAGAATTGCTTGAACCTGGAAGGCAGAGGTTGCAGTGAGCTGAGATTGTGCCACTGCACTCCAGCCTGGGTGACAGAGCGAGACTCTGTCTTAAATAAAAAAAAATGTGAAGCTGGGGGTGGGGGTGGGTGGATTGGGCGCCCACCGTGCTCCGGGGAAGCTTGGGGCAGCTGTGTGCCCTGGCTGCGAGGTTGTCTGGAAGGGGCTCATGGACAGGGGGAGCTGAACAGTGGGGAAGAGGAGAGAAAGGAGAGCAAGTGGCTGAGCTGGTATCCAGGCTCCCACACCAAGGCAGAAGGAGGGAGAGGGCCTGGGCATCTCAGGAGGGTAGGGGCAGTGCCAAGCTGGGTGAGAGACTTTAGTCTGACCCAGCCTTTGCCTCACTCCTCCAAATATACATTCTTTTTTTTTTTTTTTTTTTTTTTTTTATAAAGACGGGGTTTCACCATGTTGGGCAGGCTGGTCTTGAACTCCCAACCTCAGGTGATCTGCCCGCCTTGGCCTCCAAAGTGCTTGGATTACAGGCGTGAGCCACCACGGCTGGCCTCCAAATATACATTCTAAGTAAAAACAAAACAAAACAGAAGGGTTGGCTATGTAAATTTAGCTTCTAAAGCCCTCTTCTACAGGGATTCTGGAGCTGCCACTGCACCCAGAAAATGGGCAGCTAAAGAGAACTTCCCCTTGGTGATGGCTGTTAGATTTTACAAGAGGAGGCCAAAGGAGACACATACCTATGTCAGAAGAACCTTCCAGAGATAGCATTGCATAGTGAAACAGCCTGAATTATTTTTTCTTTTTTCTTTCTTTTTTTTTTTTGAAACAGAGTCTCACTCTGTCTCCCAGGCTGGAGTGCAGTGGCACGATCTTGGCTCACTGCAACCTCTGCCTCCTAGGTTCAAGTGATTCTCCTGCCTCAGCCTCCCAAGTAACTGGGATTACAGGCACATGCCACCATGCTTGGCTACTTTTTGTCTTTTTTTTTTTTTTTTTTAGTAGAGATGGGGGTTTCACCATGATGGCCAGGCTGGTCTTGAACACTTGACCTTGAGATCCGCTCACCTCGGCCTCCCTAAGTACTAGGATTACAGGCATGAGCCACTGCATCTGGCCTTAATGGCCTCATTTTCTTATGTTTAATTCGAGAAATATTCTTTTCATATACAAGGCACATATTTCCCCTCCTTTAAAAACAAATAGTAAATTGTTTAATATCTTGCTTTATTCAATTAATGATATTTCTTAAATACGGTTCCAAATCAGTATACAAAGCGCTTCCTAATTCTTCTCTTATGGCTACACAGCAATTTACTGAAGGGGTGGGCAGCTACACAGCTATGATCTATTTAACCTATTCTTTTATTTTTTTTTTTTTAGATGGAGTCTCGCTCTGTGGCCCAGGCTGCGAGATCTCAGCTCACTGCAACCTCTCCCTTCTGGGTTCAAGCCACCACTCTCAGCTAATTTTTGTATTTTTAGTAGAGATGGGGTTTCACCATGTTGGCCAGGCTAGTCTTGAACTCCTGACCTCAGGTGATCCACCCGCCTCAGCCTCCCAAAGTGCTGGAATTACAGGTGTGAGCCACTGCGCCCAGTTTATTTAATCTATTCTTTATTGGTGGACATTTTGTTTTGTATATGCATTTGTAATTCTGATACGTATTACAAATTACCCTCCAAAGAAATTGTGCTGGTTTATTCTCCTCCAGTGTGTGAGAGTTGGGCAATTACTTAATCTCAGTGTGTGAGAATTTGGGCAATTACCTAATCTCTCTGAGTCTCAGTTTCCCCATCTGCAAAATAAGCAAAACAGTGTTGACAGTATCTATTTCTTGAAATTTATTGTGGAGATTACTGAGATGACGCCTGTAAAATGTTTGGCTTGTAGGAGTTAGTGCTCTCCAAATAAGGATATGGTTTGGCCGGGCGCGGTGGCTCAAGCCTGTAATCCCAGCACTGTGGGAGGCCGAGGCGGGTGGATCACGAGGTCAAGAGATCGAGACCATCCCGGTCAACATGGTGAAACCCCGTCTCTACTAAAAATACAAAAAAATTAGCTGGGCATGGTGGCGCGTGCCTGTAATCCCAGCTACTCAGGAGGCTGAGGCAGGAGAATTGCCTGAACCCAGGAGGCGGAGGTTGCGGTGAGCCGAGATCATGCCATTGCACTCCAGCCTGGGTAACAAGAGTGAAACTCCGTCTCAAAAAAAAAAAAAAAAAGGATATGGTTTTATTTGTATCTGGGAGCTACTGTCCCAGCCAGGTAAATGGATATGATGGGACCTCCTTGCCAGACTGGAGTTCTCAATTAGAGCGAGGAGCAGACGTTGCAGGAAATTAGCATCTGAGGTCAGAAGAGCCTCAGCCTCCCCCGTTTGTCTTCTACTCCCAGGTCAATCCAAGCTGGCCGATCGCATTGACTCAAAGAAAAGCTCTTGGGACCGAGGATCCTTTCCCCTGCTCATCAAGAATGTTCGGGTAGAAGACTCAGAGACTTACATCTGTGAAGTGGAGAGCAAGAAGGAGGAGGTGGAATTGCAGGTGTTCGGATGTGAGTGGGGCAGGTGGGGCTGAGGATACCTCCCGCCTGGCTCCCTTCCCCACTGCTCCTGCTACTGCACCAAATCCAGCCTGAGCTGGTGATACCGCAGCAGGCCCAAGAGGACCAGGCTGCCAACCTGGCCTCCAAATCTCTTAGAACCCTCCTTGATCAGGTGGGGGATGGTGGTGGGGCGGAGGAGGGAAGAGGCCTTGGGAAAAGAAAAGACAAGGGAAGGAAACAAGGGAAGGAAGGAGAGAGACTGGGGAAGAGAGGATGAGAGGAGAGAAGGAAAGAAGACAGAGAGGAGGGGAGAGGGAAACCCTATCTTGGCTAGGGGTGGGCAGCTGGGTGCTGGGAGGAAGGTCATGTCGGGATGGGGGTAATGGAGAGGTGATCTTGGTCTCCTGTCCTCTGCCCTTCTCCTTGGGGATGTGTGTGACACAGCTGGCCTGTTCCCTCCACAGTGACTGCCAACCCTGACACCCACCTGCTTCAGGGACAGAGCCTGACCCTGACCTTGGAGAGCCCCCCTGGTAGTAGCCCCTCAGTGGAATGCACGAGTCCACGGGGTAAAAGGATACAGGGGATGAAGACCCTTTCCTTGTCTCAGCTGGAGATCCAGGATAGCGGCACCTGGAAATGCACGGTCTCCCAGCACCTGGAGCTGGTGTTCGAAATCAACATCGTGGTACTGGGTAAGGGAAGCCCCTCTCCCCGCAGTCTCCTCCCTGCCCCAGGGGCTGACAGGCCCTCCTTCTGCTTCTGGGTCTGGTGCTGGGAGGTCAGAGTGGCAAAGGCTAGGTCCCCTAGAGCTGAGGTCTGTCTTGAGGGACTCACTGGGGCCCTCGTCCCCAGGGGTGGATTGACAGGAACCCCTCAGTGTGGTGGACATGGAGAAAGGAAGGGCCAGGGAAGGTGAGGATGGGAGAGGCCCCAGAGGCTCCTGGAGCCCCCAAAAGGGGAGTGTCAGCGCGCTTACTTTCTTTGTCGCCTCAGCTCCCCACCCCTACCAAGTTGGCAAATCCATTTACTCAGGGGCACTAACACCAGCAAGCCAGCCCTGATGAGGCTCTATGTTGTACCTCTGAACCCCTGAGCCAGGCACTGTGAGGAGACAAAGGTCCTACCCCAGATCCTGTCCCCCTGGGTGCTTATGTGACATAAGGTAGTGTAGTGTGCCAATTTAGTGCATGGACCCTGATTGAAATCCTGGTTCTGCCACCACCATGTGACCTTGGGTGAGTTACTGAACCTCTCTGTGCCTTGGTTTCAGCTTCTGTGAAATGAGGATAATGTTAAGTGGCATAGTGGCTACCTTGTTGTATTAAGGTGAGGACTGATAGACACAAGGCACTGAAAACGGTGCCCGGCACAGAGTAAGCCCGAGTTAAGTGTTCCCTCTTAGGTTGTGAAGCGTGATGAATTATGCCCCTAAGGAGTGGAGGCCAAGTGGCCTCTGTGTCCAGGAATCCTAAAGACAGCGAGGATCCCCTATGGCTGAGCTGTTCTGTGATGGCTTCAGGGAGGAAGGAGGTGGTCTGCTGTAGGAAAATGCTGGGTGGAAGAGGGGCGAGAAGGCTGGAGAGGCAGGAGGGAACGGAAGTATCTGAAATGATGAGGTGGGTGTCTGGGCCACCTGGTCCTTCTCCATCGCTCTGCCGCCCCCGCATGCCGGCTGCACCCGTGCGCCCTCATCTTCCTGACTCCTCACCCAGGGTCTCTCCCTTCCCACCTCCAGCTTTCCAGCAGGCCTCCAGCACAGTGTATAAGAAAGAGGGGGAGCAGGTGGAGTTCTCCTTCCCACTCGCCTTTGCAGCCGAAACGCTGACGGGCAGTGGCGAGCTGCGCTGGCAGGCGGAGAGGGCATCCTCCTCCAAGTCCTGGATCACCTTCAACCTGACGAACAAGGAGGTGTTTGTAAAATTGGTTACCCAGGACCCCAAGCTCAGGATGGGCAAGAAGCTTCCGCTTCACCTCACCCTGCTCCAGGCCTTGCCTCAGTATGCTGGTTCTGGAAACCTCACCCTGGCTCTTAAAGGGAAAATGGGAAAGTTGCATCAGGAAGTGAACCTCGTGGTGATGAGAGGTGAGGGGCCAGGCCAGGGAGGGGAGGGTCAGGGAAGGAGGTGGAGGGGCCTGGCCCAGGGCTCCTTTGAGGCAGGCCAGGCCCCAGGAGGGGATGCCTAGGCCCTGGCCACCTGGATGAAGGGAGGGAGGGCCCTCTGGGTTTGGGGCTGGTTTTGAACTGCCACCTCCATGAGCCAGCTTGGGGCTGGCTTCACTGAAGATCCCCAAAGCACTTGGGCTAAGAACCAGGGTTTCAGTTCTGCCTGTGACCAACCCTTTGTGACCCTGGCTAAGCCGCCTCCTACTTCTGGCCTGCTTCCTGACCTGTCTAGTAAGGATAATGAAATCTGTTCTCTGTACGACAGTAATGATGAGAATGTCAAGCTCCAGATTGAGTTTCTGGCTTCCTCATCTCCGTATCATCGTCACAACTCCCACAAATAATAATGGCTAAGCCTTGTCGCTTAGCACGTGCCAGGCCCCATCCAAACACTTTACATGTACGCAAGCCTTTAACTACTGGCGGGCACAGGTTAAGTCCCTTGTCCAGAGACACACAGCTGCTAAGCAGTGGAGCTGGGATTCAAATCCAATACCACTGGACCCCAAACGCTGTTTTTCCTCATACGACTGCATGAAAACCTGCTCTAAAAGGCTAAAAGAAGGCCGCCCATGTAAAGTGTCATTTAATTGTCCTACTGAACCTCCTTAGAGCTTGAAGGTGCTGGGAACTCAGAGACCCAGGCTTGCGGTCTCAGCCTCTGCTTCCTCTGCAGCGGCTCAGCTCCAGAGCAATCTGACCTGTGAGGTGTGGGGACCCACCTCCCCTAAGCTGTTGCTGAGCTTGAAACGGGAGAACCAGGAGGCAAAGGTCTCCAAGCGGGAGAAGGCGGTGTGGGTGCTGAACCCGGAGGTGGGGGCGTGGCAGTGTCTGCTGAGTGACTCAGGACAGGTCCTGCTGGAATCCAAG
This sequence comes from Sapajus apella, assembly GCF_009761245.1. Lineage (NCBI taxonomy): Eukaryota > Metazoa > Chordata > Mammalia > Primates > Cebidae > Sapajus > Sapajus apella. Next base: position 8,244,731 of record NW_022437026.1, read on the forward strand.
GTCGAGGGTAAGGACCCAGGTTCCATGGTCTCTGCCTCCTGCCCTGTGGGACCTTCCTGTGGTTGGCAGAGACCATCCCAGAGTTCCAGCCTCCCAGTGCCTGAGTTGGGGGGTTATGGGTATGGTGTCCTGGAGGCATAGAAGTGATGGGGTGTGGTGGGTGTGGTCCTGGGCTCTAGGCTACCAACTGCAGTTCTGCAAGTTCCCACTCTCTCAGATCTACAGCTGAGGAATGGGGCCCACCTGACCAAGAGCCCCCTCCCTGGCTCCTGGCTTTTCTCCAAATCCAGACACACACACACACACACACACACACACACACACTTTCTCACACATTCACATATGCGTTCTCACACACATGCACTCTCACACTCACACACACACACAGTCATACACACACATCACACACACATGCACTCACACACGGACACATGCATACACATACTACACACACCCACACACACACTCACATCCATGTACTCACATGCGCTCACACACACGTGCATTCTCACAATCACACTCACATGCACTCACACACACACTCACACACATATACTCACACTCACACATTTACACACATACTCCTACCCACACACTGTCACGCACACTCACACACTCTCAGACACACATAATCATAGACACATGCACTCACACATTCACACTTACTCACACACACACACACACACCAGGGTCTAGGACACTGTTTCTTCATCTCCAGAGTGACCCATGGTCTCTAAAACATAAAACTGCTGCCCCTGCCCTGGCAGCTTTTGAGAGGCCCCAGGCACCCCACCCCTCTCTTCCAACCCCAGGATCAAACCCAAAACCGCTGAGGAGGGGTTGGGGGGCAGCCTCCTGCTCCCCGGAGAAAGGTGGTGCATTGAGCACATTTCTCTTTCTGCAGTTCTGCCCACATGGTCTCCCCCGGTGCAGCCAATGGCCCTGATTGTGCTGGGGGGTGTCGCGGGCCTCCTGGTTTTTACTGGGCTAGGCATCTTCCTCTGTGTCAGGTGCCGGCATCGAAGGGTGAGTGACCCCACACCCGGTCCCCACAGGGTCCTCAACCCTCAAGCCCCGAGTCCTGTACCAGGAGATCCTTGCCTGGCTCCCTCTGCCCACCCCTTAAGCTCCCTTGCTGCTGTCCCAGATCCCTCTCTAGGGAGAGACAGGAAGGAGCAGAGAGTTAATTCCAGGACAGATAGCCTGAGCCAGGTAACTGCTTCTCCTCTCCCAGCTTCCGCAACACCCCCACCAAAGGGCACCTCCCTTCTGGAGGCTGGGGACCCTCATGACTCCCTTCCTTGTCCCTGGACAGCGCCAAGCAGAGCGGATGTCTCAGATCAAGAGACTCCTCAGTGAGAAGAAGACCTGCCAGTGCCCCCAGTAAGGGTCTGGGAGGAGGGGTTGGGGGAGGGGAAGGGGGAGGGGAGGGGGAGGGGAGGGGGAGGAACGGGAACAAACGGGGCAGGAAGGGAGGATGGAGAGGAGGAAGGAGTGCAGGAGGGAGAGGTAGGTGGGGGTGTGGAGGCGAGCTGATGGTGGCTGAAGGGGTATGGTGGAGAGGATGGAGGGGCGGGAAAAGATGGCCAGGAGCTAGGAAGGAGGCAGGAGTGGGAGGGCAGCTGAAGGAGCAGCAAGCCAGGGACTTTCTGGACTCGTTCTGCAGCTGTGGTCCAGAGGCTAGCACTGTGTTGGAAAAGAAAAGTCATGGAAGTGTTAGAACACAAAGGGGTTGCATCAGGGACAGACCTCCTCCCCTTCTTTGTTCCTGCAGCCGGTTTCAGAAGACATGTAGCCCCATTTGAGGCATGAGGCCCGGGAGATCCCACTCGCAGCCTCCCCAGGGGTCTGCCCCACGTTTCCCAGTGGGCTCATGGCCTGTGGACCAGATGAATGTAGCAGATCCCAGGCCTCTGGCCTCCTGTTCGCCTCCTCCACAATTTCTCATTGTTTCTCCTCGTCTGTTCCCAACCCCTGGGTCAGGCCCCAGCTTTATCGGTTGAGTGTTGCTCTCAATTTTCCAGAGGCTTAATCACACCATTCTTCCCCCATTTTCTTTCCCTTCAAGCCCTAGCTCTTCTCTCATTATTTCTCTCTGACCCTCTCCCCACTGCTCATTTGGGTCCCAGGGGAGTGTCCAGGGCCAGCTCTGCCTGGCATGGAGGGTGAGGCTGGGTGTCTGGAAGCATGGAACTCGGGACTGTTGTTTTACAGGACAGGACCCTGGGACCACAGAGGGCAGGAACTTGCACAGACTCACACAGCCAAGCCAGTCAAGGTCGGATGCAGATCCAAAGGTTTCTGACAGCCAGCACCTCCTGCCCCACGCCACCCGCCTCTCACCCTGTGTGGGCAGGGCCACAGACTCACGTCCTGACCTTGCACAAACAGCCTCTCTGGACATATCCCCATGTACACAGCCACAAGAGATGTTTCACATCCTCTGTCTATTTGAGACTTACAAAAACCCTACAAGGCTGGCAGTAACAGAATGAAAACGATCATCTCGTTTATAGACCAGAACCAGAACTTGGAGAGGCTAGACGATTGATTACCCAAGATCATACAAACGCTGGAGTTGGGACTAACCCAGGCCCCTTGTCCCAAGTTCCACTGCTGCCTCTTGAATGCAGGGATAAATGTTACATGACTCTCAGCAGTGGCTAGTGGTGGGTACTCAGTGAGTACTTTTGGGTTCACAGGAGCACAGCACCCATGGGAAGGCCCATCTCAGAGAGTTTATGAGCATGGATGAAGCCTCCCTGTCTAAAATCTCTCCTTCATCACCTTCTGGTGGCAGAGTCCTGTTACCAGAGGACAAAGCCTTTGGCTCTCCTAATCAGAGTGGAGGCTGGGAGCACAGGCCCTGTGGGAGAGAATGCCCAGTGACCAGCCACTCACCCTGTGCAGAACCTTCTGGAAGTGAGCTTTGCTGGGAGACGGGATGGCTAGCCTGAGAGAGAACCCTCTGAGGGACCACAAAGGTGATTGTGCCAGCCTCTGTGCCTGCCCCACGCCCCTCTTTACCCTCCTCCAAGACCATCAGGATACAGGGAAATCAGGGTTACAAATCTTCTTCCTCTTCTTGATCCATTTCGCTCAGGATCCCCTCTCTTCCTACCCTTCCTCACCACTTCCCTCAGTCCCAACTCCTTTTCCCTCTTTCCTTCTCCTCCTATCTTTAAAGCCTGCCTCTTCCAGGAAGACCACCCTGTTGCTGCTGGGGCTCCCAATTTGCTTACTCTGCATTTGTACCCACTCTCCACCCCTGCTCCCCTGAGCTGAAAGAAAAATACAATAAACTTACTATAAAGAAGATGCTCCTCGTGTGTGTGTGTGTGTGTGTGTGTGTGTGTGTGTGTGTGTGTGAGAGAGAGAGAGAGAGAGAGAGAGAGAGAGAGAGGGAGAGAGAGGGCCCTTCTCTGGGGATCAGGAATCTTTTGATCTTTGGGGTCAGACCCAGAGGAGAGTTGCCTGCAGTGTGTGTCCCAGGAAGGAGATGAAGTTTCCCTGGAGAGGGAAACATTCTGTGGAGGCTGGCTGCCCACCTCCACACCCCAAAGGGCTCTACGTGGGCCTGTGCGTGTGTGAGGCTGAGAGTCTGTAATTACACGTGTGTGATATGCCGTGGGGGAGAGACTCAGGGTGGTGTGAGCGCTCCTGGTGTATGTGTGTGTGGCAGAGAAAGGGCTATGAGGAGCTGTAACGTGTGTGCAAATTGCATCCCCAACATGTGTGTTTGTGTTCCAGGAGGAGGAAGCAGAGTGTGTGTGTGTGTGTGCGCGTGTGCCCACATCCTTTCAGCTCGTGTACACCCACCCCCAACTCCACAAGCAGCCTCAGCGTGCACTGTGAGCCCCTCGCTCCCAAACCCAAGGCCCAGCCCTCGCACAGATGCACACGGCGACACACGCTTCCTCCTCCCCGAACAGCCGGCTCCTCAGTCCCCAACACCACCGGCTGCCTCTAGGAGCTTGTGTTCGTGTTGAAAACGGGGAAGGGTGGGGGCAGGACGTGAACCATTTCACCAATGAAGCCGGTTCCCAGCCCTCCTCCGCACCCTCTCCCTCTCGGCGCCTTCCTCGCCCCTCCTCCCCTAGTCGCCACCGTCCAGTTCCCCACCCTACACGCGTTCCCCCCACAAAGCCGTCCTGCAGTCCCGCCAGCCTGCGCTCACTGGCAGGATGACCCCAGGAGAGAGGGTCCTGGAGAGTGAGAGGGCAGAGACTGAGCGAGCCTCGAGCTGAGCCTGGGAGGCCGAGACTGAGGGGGGAGGAGGGAGGCCGGGGGGGAGGGAGGGAGGGAGAAAGGGAAGGAGGGAGGAGGGCGGGCGAGCTGGAGCCGGCAGGCAGCGGGAGCCCGAGAGAGCCGCGTCGGGAGTGCAGTCTTCAAGGCAGTGCTGGGTGCAGCCCGAGGTAAGACTACCCCTGACCCGTCCCCTCGTCGCCTCCCCTTTCCACCCCCCAGCTGCCTCCTCTCCCCTTGGCCAGCCCCTCCTCCCCAGCCACCTGCTGTTTCTGCCCTGGAGAGCCTGGGGGGGACCCGAGGGAGGAGCTGCCCGACCTTACCACTTTACCCCAAAGGGCGAGAGACCCTGCTGGCCAGGGAACCTCCCAGATCCCCCTCCTACCTTCCTCTGCTCTCTCCCTGTCCTTCACCTCCCTCTCTCTGTCCTTCACATCCTTCCTGCCTCCTTCCCTCTCTGACTCCCTATCTCTTTCTTCCTGAACCCACCAGCTGTGCCTGGGTGGAGGTGGGTGGGAAGGGGTCCGAGGCTGGAGGAGAGGACACTGGGGGCTGCTCTTGGCCAAGTCCCTCCACCTCCCTCTGGCTGGTCATTGCCATGGCAACTAGGGTGTACTGGGCTCCGGAGGGAAGCCAAGGGTGGGGGTGGCAGGACTTCTTGGAGAAGGCAAGGGTCTGAGCTGTTTCCACGGGAAACAGACCCTTTCACTGCTGTGCCCCATTTTCACCCCACTTAGCCTAAAGCCATTACGCCCTTCCTTACAGCCCCTCTCTGTTCAGGGTTTCACCCGATTCCCTCCTACCCCCTTCCCAGGGCTCACTGAAGCTCAGCATCACCCACTAAAACTGGGACCATCCTTCCTCCCATCAGAGGGAAACTGAGGCTCTGGGCCAGGGAGGAAAGAGGCCGTCTCCCCGTCGGAGTCGGCACCTTACTGAACATTTGGCTGTTCTTCTCAACCCCCTAGCCCTGCTCCCTCCCTCCCTCCTCCAACCCTCCTCCCTCCAAAGCCTCCTCTCCAGGGGGTTTGAGCTTTTCCTGCTATTTTCAGATACTACCACTTTGCCCCCTCTTTCTCTTCTGCTCAAACTCTCCTCCTTCTCCCTAGTCCCCCCTCTTTCCATTTCTGGATGCTTCTGATGTCAGCGGTCTCCCCGCCTTCAGGTTCCCTAGCACCCCCTTCAGTCCCAGACTCCTTATTCCCATTTTCCCAGATCTGGGTAGCTGGAGGGTGATCAGCCAGGCTTGGGGAAGTTGAGGCTAAGCACCAAGACCCCCGCATCCAGCACACCGGCAGGTTGGGGAGAAAGGCTGTGATGTCACATCCCAGTTTACGTGAACCCTTAAGGGGAAACCAGTCATGTGTCTCCCATCAGTAGCTCTGAAGAGACATTTAGGGACAGGAAGATAGGGGTGGAGTAGTGCTGAGCAGGGGATGTTTGAAGAAGGAATCTGGGAGTTCCAGGGTGGAGGAGAAATGGCTACAGGAGACAGGGAGGTGGGAATACCCTCTTCCCTCAAGGTATGGAAGAGTGGGGCTCTCATCTGTGCTAGGTGTTTGGCTGTCTGATTTAAGGCAAAGGAATGTTCTGAATGACCCCCGGGGCCCTAGTAATCAGTCCTGCTTATAGTTTCAAGAACGTGGGCACAGGAGGCTGGAGAACAGCCTAGGCCCTACCTCTGCCCTCTCCCTCCCACATCTCATCTTTCCCTTGCAGCCTGTCCAGGGGGCTGAGCCCCACCCCCAAATCCCGGGGGATCCAGAAGATTCCTGACTGGTCAAGAACCAGAGGAAAAAGAGACCTGGAAGTCCCAGCATGGGGACCAGAACCCCCCAGCCAGCCTCATAGTTGGGAAAGTAGCCAGCTTGCCTATCAATTGCAGGGATGCTTAAGGAAGGCCCCGCCCAGTATGAAAGCTGAGGACTGCCTCTGCTGACCCTCAGTCTCCTCCCCTGCCCTCCACATCTGCCCTCGGCTGGGTCGATCATGCAATGCTGAGCACTGGGGTGGGCCTGGGGGTGGCCTGCCTGCCAACAGGGCAAGGATTGTGGGCACCATGGGCGTGTTTGTGAGTGGGGCTCCTGGGTGAGACCTAGCCCCCACCCCCACGGAGCTCAAGGGGGTGGGGGGCTGAGGATAGGATGGCTCGGGGCGGGGTGGGGGCAGAGGAGGCCTCCCTGCGCTCCAACGCACTGTCCTGGCTGGCCTGCGGGCTCCTGGCACTGCTGGCCAACGCCTGGATCATCCTCAGCATCTCGGCCAAGCAGCAGAAGCACAAGCCGCTGGAGCTGCTGCTCTGCTTCCTAGCGGGCACACACATACTCATGGCAGCTGTGCCCCTCACCACCTTCGCGGTGGTGCAGCTACGGCGTCAGGCTTCCTCCGACTATGACTGGAACGAGAGCATCTGCAAGGTCTTCGTGTCCACCTACTACACCCTGGCCCTGGCCACCTGCTTCACGGTCGCCTCGCTCTCCTACCATCGCATGTGGATGGTGCGCTGGCCTGTCAACTACCGCCTCAGCAACGCCAAGAAGCAGGCGCTGCACGCCGTCATGGGCATCTGGATGGTCAGCTTCATCCTCTCCACGCTGCCCTCCATTGGCTGGCACAACAACGGCGAGCGCTACTATGCCCGCGGCTGCCAGTTCATTGTCTCCAAGATCGGCCTCGGCTTTGGCGTCTGCTTCAGCCTCTTGCTACTTGGGGGCATTGTCATGGGGCTGGTCTGCGTGGCCATCACCTTCTACCAGACACTGTGGGCCCGGCCCAGGAGGGCTCGGCAGGCCCGGAGAGTGGGGGGTGGTGGGGGTGCCAAAGCGGGTGGGCCAGGGGGCTTGGGTACCCGGCCAGCTTTTGAGGTGCCAGCCATTGTGGTGGAGGATGCCCGAGGGAAGCGGCGGTCCTCACTGGATGGCTCAGAGTCTGCCAAGACGTCCCTGCAGGTCACCAACTTGGTCAGCGCCATCGTCTTTCTCTATGACTCACTCACAGGGGTGCCCATCTTGGTGAGATCGGGGTCCTCCCCACCTGTTCTCCCCAATATCCAGGCCCCAGCATCATCACCTGACCTCCAACTTCATCAGCCATACAGCAGCTCCGTCATCCCTCCTCCAGTTCCATCATCCATCTTCCTCTCCTCTGTCCATCCGGCACTCCATCTGTGGCCCCCATCTTTATCATCTGTCTTCCAGTTCCCACTACCCTGTCTCCTGCAGCTCCAGCACCTGCTTCAGCTCCCACTCCTCAGCTCCATCATCGTCCTTCAGTTTCACTACCTGTCCTCCAGCTCCGTCATCCATCCTGCAGCCCCAAGGTTCAGCCGCAGACCTCTCATCCAGCTGCTGGGCTCCACGTTCCATTCTCCGTCCCCTGGATGCCACATGGTCACTGAGCACTCCTGGGGAGAAACCCCATAGGGCTCACCCCACCAGCCCATCAAGTCCCTGTTCCTGGGTTCCTCCCTGTCTCCATGCTTCCACCTCTGTTCCTCTCCCTCCTGACCACAGGGCTCTGTCTCCAGCACTCTCCCCGACCTTCCTCTGAGTCAGTCCCTTCCCTCTGTTCACTCCATCTCCACCTCCAGCTTCACCTCTGTTGGATCACAGGGATCAGGCATCACTTCCGGCGTCTTTCTCACCAGCCGCATTAGGATATGGGGGTCAGGTAGGCTCCTCGGCTCTGACCCTGACCCAGCCCGTTCCCACCCTTCCCCAGGTGGTGAGCTTCTTCTCCCTCAAGTCGGACTCGGCGCCCCCCTGGATGGTGCTGGCTGTGCTGTGGTGCTCCATGGCACAGACCCTGCTGCTGCCCTCCTTCATCTGGTCCTGCGAGCGCTACCGCGCCGACGTGCGCACAGTGTGGGAGCAGTGCGTGGCCATCATGTCTGAGGAGGATGGCGATGACGGTCAGAGGAGGGACTGGGCTTTGGCTTTCCTGGACATCTGTCTATTCCCTTCTCAGCCGGAGGATGGGCTGCCCTGGAGTGCCCCCTACTGGACAGAACCTGCGCCACCCTGGGCTCCCTTTTCCCTAAGCCGGCACCCTGCTGTCACTGCTTCCTGCAGCACTCAGGGCTCCCTTCACTGGGCCTAGGCTCCCCTCCAGAAGCCCACACTGCCCAGCTCTGGCACTAAGGGGAAGCTGAGCTTCTTGAGAGAGGCCCCCAGCTCTAGGGACAGCTCTTGGGGGAGGGCAGGTAATTGTTTCAGTAACTTCATCTGTATGTATGAAGCACTCCACTCAGGATTTAGCACTGAACTCTCACTGTCCTCTTGAAACATACAGGCTAATGGGAACTAAAGGGGTCTCTGGGAGCTTATAAAGGCAGTGGGGAGGGGGTAGGCGTTCCCTGCCTGTAACCCCTCTGCCCATTTTCTCTCCTAGATGGGGGCTGTGATGACTTTGCAGAGGGCCGAGTTTGCAAAGTTCGCTTTGATGCCAACGGAGCCACTGGACCTGGGAGCCGGGACCCCGCCGAGGTGAAGCTGCTGCCTGGAAGGCACATGCTCTTCCCCCCTCTTGAGAGAGTCCACTACTTACAGGTATGGAACTGGCGGATACATCTCCTACCCTTGGGACCCTTATCACTTTTCTCCAGTGTCTGTTACGCACCCAATCCCCTCTTCCCTAGCCCTGGCTTTCAGGGCACCATAAGAGCTGGGTGAAAGAAAGCTATAGCAAGAGAGGCAGCCCTTCAGACCTCGTGGGGCTGTTTGACCACCAGAGCAAACGTTTTGAAGAAGGTTAAGAAGGTGGCACTGTCTTGCGGAGTCCCCACTTGGTTCCTGCCTCTGCCTCTGTCCCTGCAGCACCTCCAGGTCTTACCCGCTCCTCTTCCCAGGTCCCCCTATCCCGGCGTCTGTCCCATGATGAGACAAACATCTTCTCTACCCCTCGGGCACCAGGCTCCTTCCTGCACAAGTGGTCATCCTCTGATGACATCCGGGTCCTGCCAGCACAGAGCAGGGCCCTCGGGGGCCCTTCTGACTACCTGGGACAAAGACACAGGCTGGAAGATGAGGAGGATGAGGAGGAGGCTGAAGGTGGGGGGCTGGCCAGCCTTCGCCAATTCTTGGAAAGTGGGGTTCTGGGGTCAGGTGGGGGACCGGCACGGGGTCCTGGTTTCTTCCGGGAGGAGATCACCACCTTCATCGATGAGACACCTCTGCCTTCTCCGACTGCCTCACCAGGGCACTCTCCTCGTCGGCCCCGGCCACTGGGCCTCTCACCCCGCCGACTCTCCCTTGGGTCCCCTGAGAGCAGAGCCATTGGACTTCCTTTGGGACTAAGTACAGGGAGACGCTGCTCCTTGACCGGGAGTGAAGAAAGCGCAAGGGTTTGGGGAGGATCCTGGGGCCCAGGCAACCCCATCTTTCCCCAGCTGACCCTGTGAGCCCAAGCGGGCCTGCTGAACTCAGGGGAGGAAGCCTGAGTAACACCTCATTCTGGCCCTGAGAGTAGGGCAGCTGCCTCCAGACTCTGGGGAGACGGGCGCTAGATCTGGGGCTCAGAAGGCCCTGCTCTCTCCCATCCAAGTGACCAGATGTCCTACTACCTTCCATCACCCCTAGCAAAATGTATTAAAGGCTGAAGTGTTGCCATGGAAACCTCAGTGACCAGTGTACTGCGGTGGAAAGGGGCTTGGAGGGTGGAGCGGCTCACTGAGGACTCCACAGGGCAGGGGCAGCAGAGGCACAGAAGGACACAGGGAGAAATGATCACATGCTCCGCCTAGCACCCTCGCGCCGGGACAGGCTGGGAGGAGCAGATCCTGCTGGGGGCGGGGCTTGAGGACACACTGGACTTTGTTGGTTTAGGGTGTGAAGGATCTCGGTTCAGATTTGCTGAGGTGGTTTTAGAGCGTGGCCAGCACAGTGCCCAGCTCTCCTTCTAACCCCAAATCCATCCAGGGGCTCACTTTATGGGAGGGAAATGGCTCGGGGCTGACGTGGTGTCCCAGGCCTGGACACCTCCTCCCTGCTGCATTTTAAAGCTCTTTCTCCAAAGGAGTGCAGGGGTGGATGAGTGTGTGTGGGGGGAGAAGGGGAGGCGGCTTCCACACTCCTTCTCCTGGACCCAGAAGCGTGTCTGTGGAGGGAACACAGCCCCAGTAGTTACCCCCAGGCCTCAGGGGCTGGCGTCACCGCTGGTACTCCATGGATGCCCAGGCCTGCTCCAGTTCCCGCCTTTTGCCCTACTCCTCCGCCCAGTTTCTCCCTGTCATTCCACACTAGACCAGCTTTCTCCACTCAGCACTCCTCTCTCTCCATCTCTCACACGGGCCTCTCCCACCGTCGGGTCTCAGCCCCCCCCCCACACTCCCTCGGCCTCCCCCCTTCCTTCTCCCTTCCTCTCCCTCCGCCTCTCCTTGCTTTCATTCCCTCCCCCTTCTCCCCTTTCCTCTCCCTCCCTCTCGTCTCCCGCATTTCCCCTCGGCGGCTCCGACACCATGCTCCGGCTCCTCCGGCCGCTGCTGCTACTGCTGCTGCTGCTTCCCCCGGGGTCCCCCGAGCCCCCCCGGCCTGGCCCAGCTGTCCCCAGGGGCGCCCCCGCAGGCCCCGGACTTGCTCTACGCGGACGGGCTGCGCGCCTACGCGGCCGGGGCTTGGGCGCCCGCCGTGGCGCTGCTGCGGGAGGCGCTGCGGAGCCAGGCGGCGCTGGGCCGGGCGCGGCTGGACTGCGGGGCGAGCTGCGCGGCCGAGCCTGGCGCTGCGCTCCCCGCCGTGCTTCTCGGCGCCCCGGAGCCCGACTCCGGGCCGGAACCCACGCAGGGTTCCTGGGAGCAACAGCTCCTCCGTGCCGCGCTCCGCCGCGCAGACTGCCTGACCCAGTGCGCGGCGCGGAGGCTGGGCCCCGGGGGCGCGGCGCGGCTTCGCGTGGTGAGAGCGCTCCGGGACGCTTTCCGCCGTCGGGAGCCCTACAACTACCTGCAGAGGGCCTACTACCAGGTGGGGGCCGCGCCGGGCGCTCCGAGGGTCCCAGCGCTCACCACCACTCTGCCCTACTTTGCGCTGCCCGGGAGTGGGCGGAATGCTGCTGCCCGGGCCCCGGGCGGGGCGGGGGCGCGTACCGCGGGCCTCTGCCTTACAGCAGGCTAAGCGACCGTGACGACCTGCTGAGATCCCAGAGGAGCAGCCGAGGGGAGTGCGAGCAGAGTGGGAATGGGGCGGGGGGGGGGGGCGTGAGGCGGGACGGGAGCAGATCGAAGAGGGAGGGACCGGGCCGCCTCTCCCGGGGTGAAACCGGCCGTCGGACGGGAAGTGGGTGGGTGGGTGGGGGGGTGTCGGGAGTGCTGGTGAGTATGAACCTTTGCTTGGGGCTGTAGGGAGCCTCGGAAAGGAAGGAGCAGAGGGAGGCAAGGTTGGGGGTCCCCGAGGCCGGACCTCTGCGGGCGGGCAGGGGACGCTGCCGCTACTGGTACCGCAGCAGCTGCCTACGTGGCTGGGAAAGCGGGGCGCCGGTTGCACTCACCTCAGCCCAGGGTCCTAGAGACCTGCGGGTTTGCCTAGTCGCGCAGGTCTCCCCCACTTCCCCACCCCACTTAAGCCATCACTTCCACCTGGTCTCCCAAACTGAGGTCCTGAAGTCCCGAGGCCCATGTCCCACCCAACTCCAACGTCTTCAGACCCCCTTTCCTTCGGTGCCAGCCTTCTGAGAGTCCCAAAGTTCTGGCTTCTAGGGGGTCTGCAGTTTGAGAGGTGGGCGGTGCTGATTGGCCAGTCTACCATGAGGCTCTTGGGTGCCCAGAGTGTGTATCTGGGGTAGGATGGGGCGGCTGGCCAGAGGGCAGAGGTCTGACCCCCGTCCCAGGGCTCTGATGCCCTCCTCCCTCTGCCTCCTCAGTTGAAGAAGCTGGATCTGGCAGCGGCAGCAGCACATACCTTCTTTGTAGCAAACCCCATGCACCTGCAGATGCGGGAGGACATGGCTAAGTACAGACGAATGTCAGGGGTTCAGCCTCAGAGCTTCCGGGACCTGGAGACGCCCCCGCACTGGGTGAGATCCCCAGCACTATGTCAGTCTTGCCCCCAGCCTTTTCCTGGCTGGATACTCAGGCCTCACCAAACTGCGGCCCTGTGTGGCTTGAGCATCCAGAGATGGGGTAATGATCCTCAGCGACTCTAGGCGGGGAGTCCTTCTCCAGGACTTTGCTTTCTTCCTGGATGATCACTGGAGTCTGATGTTCCAATATCATGATTCTGAGGCCCACCCTTATTCTTCCCCACGGTGAAGGGGGACATGGAATCCTTGCCCCAAATGAGGCCAACACTCCCAGTCTCCTTTGGCAACTCCCTGGATCTCAAGTGACTGACTGTTCGCTTCCCCAACAGGCAGTCTATGACACCAGCCTGGAGCTATTGGGGCGCCAGGAAGCAGGACTGGCACTGCCCAGGCTAGAGGAGGCCCTGCAGGGGAGCCTGGCCCAGATGGAGAGCTGCCGTGCTGACTGCGAGGGGCCTGAGGAGCAGCAGGGGGCTGAGGAAGAGGAGGAGGATGGGGCTGGGAGCCAGGGGGGCCTCTATGAAGCCATTGCAGGTAAGGGGCTGGGAGTGTGTCGGAGGAGGGTTGGTGCCAAGAGAACGGCATGCACAAGCTGAATGGCTCATGGTCTCCTTTGTAGGACACTGGGTTCGTGTCCTGCAGTGCCGGCAGCGCTGTGTGGAGGAGACGGCCACACGCCCTGGTCGAAGCTTCCCGGTCCCAGACTTCCTTCCCAGCCAGCTGAGGCGGCTGCATGAGGCCCATGCTCAGGGTCAGTTGGGGAAGGGTGGAAACAGGGAGCAAAGATTTGCCTCTGTTGCTGTCCTGAGCTCCATCTCTCTATCCCTCCCATCTGTCTCTGCATTTGTAGTTTCACTGTCAGGGCTCCATGGGAATCATCACTTCACAAGGACTCTAATTTGCTCTCCTTTGGCGCCTGTGACAAGCTCAGGATATGAGCTTCCTTCTGCCTTGCTGCTTCTCACCTTCCTTTATTTCCCCCCCTTCCTCTTCTTTGAACTCTCCAGCTAAGGTATGTTTGAAAGAAGCAGCAGCTGAACTTGTCTGCCAGTGGGAGGGGGGCTTGTGGAGTTGGCTGGTTGGCCTCCGGAGACCACCTTCTCCAGCACTGCCTCTGCCCAAGGATCAATGCGCTCTAAGTCTTCATCCCCCTACCGCTGACCTTGTCCCTCCCTCTCCAGTGGGCAATCTGTCCCAGGCTATAGAAAATGTCCTGAGCGTCCTGCTCTTCTACCCGGAGGATGAGGCTGCCAAGGGGGCTCTGAACCAGTACCAGGCCCAATTGGGGGAGCCGAGACCTGGCCTTGGACCCAGAGAGGTAACCCCCTCTCCACACTTAACCAGGAGGTAGCCCCAAATCAAATAAATAGACCCGAGAAGTCACCTGGGCCCCTGTCCCCCGCTGGCCTCTTACCCAAGCACTCTAGTCACCCAAAGGACCCCAAGTCCAGCATCTGACTTTCGTCCCCACTCCCTGCTCCCCACGACAGCCTGGAGTTCTGATTTCAGCCCCCAGCCCTGTCTCTCTTGCCTTTACCTCACTCCTGCCTGCCCCCAGCCCCCGAGCTCATGCACACACACATACCCCCCCACACACTACACACACAGCCACTCCATACAGCCTTTCCAGTTTGAGCCCAGACACTCTGAAGCTGCTGAGGGGGAACGTTGAACAAAGGAACCAGGGGGCATGGTGCCAGTTTCAAAGAGCATGGAGCATGCAGGCAGTGCCCGAGAGCCTGGGCTTTCCTGCTGTCCAGCCCCTCTTCACTGCTCTCATCTCACCCTCAGGACATCCAGCGCTTCATCCTCCGATCCCTGGGGGAAAAGAGGCAGCTCTACTATGCCATGGAGCACCTGGGGACCAGCTTCAAGGATCCTGTGAGTCGCTCCACTTCTGTCCCATCCCACCGTTCCGCGCTCCCAGGAGGGATGGCCTTCAGTTTGCAGCAGTGTTTCCCATTTTCCCACCAAGCCATGAGGCTTGGAGAAGAGTCTGCCATCCCAATTTTACAGGGACGGAGGCAGCGTGCCCGTAGTTAAGGGCAGCTTTGCGGTCACGCAGGCCTAAGTGGCAGTCCTCCTCTGCCCCAAACTTCTCTGAACCTCAACTTGCCTCTGCCTCAATTTCCTTACCTGTAAGTTGGAGTAATCGCATCTATTTCACAGGGCTGTTGAAACCACATCATTTGATAACAAAATACAGAAAGCTCTGTTACTGCTGCTTTGATTTCTCCTCTTGAAGTTATGAGAGGAACCTGAGGGGCAGAGGCTGTCTATGGCTAGGACTAGAGCATAAAGCAGCCGTTCTCAGCCTTCCTGGCACTACTGATATTTTGATCTGACATTTTGGATAATTCTTTGTTGGGGCTGAGGGCAGGGCCTGTCCTATGACTTGAGGGTGTTCAATAGCTTCCCTGGTCTCTACCCAGTAGAGATCAATAGCACACTGACAGCCCGAGTCATGACAATCAATAACGTTTCTGACTCTGCCTAATGATCCCTGGGGAGCAGAAGCGTCCTGGTTGAGAACCTCTGGTTAAATGTGAGAACTCTGAAGCTAGTTTATTTTTATTTTTATTTCTATTTTTGGAGACAGAGTCTTGCTCTGCCGCCCAGCCTGGAGGATAATGGTGCGATCTCTGCTCACTGCAACCTCTGCCTCCCTGGTTCACACGATTCTCTCCGCCTCAGCCTCTATAGTAGCTAGGATTACAGGTGCCTGCCACCACGCCTGGCTAATTTTTGTATTTTTAGTAGAGACAGGGTTTCACCATGTTGGACAGGCTGGTCTCGAACTCCTGACCTAAGGTGATCCACCTGCCTTGGCCTCCTAAAGTGCTGAGATTACAGGTGTGAGCCACCATGCCCGGCCTGAAGCTAGTTTAAAACCTAACTCTGACCAGGCATGGTGGCTCATGCCTGTAATCCAGCACTTTGGAAGGCCGAGGTGGGTGGATTATGAGGTCAGGCCAAGGTGATGGCCAAGCCTGGCCAAGATGATGAAACCCTGTCTCTACTAAAAATACAAAAATTAGCCGGGGGTAGTGGCAGGCACCTGTAATCTCAGCTACTCGGGAAGCTGAGGCAGGGAATTGCTCGAACCCGGGAGGTGGAGGTTTCAGTGAGTTGAGATCGCGTCACCGCACTCCAGCCTGGGCAACAGAGTGAGACTCCGTCTCAAAAACAAAACAAACAAACAAAACACCTAACTCTGCTTTGGGAGGCTGAGGCAGGCAGATCACGAGCTCAGGAGTATGAGACCAGCCTGGTCAACATAGTGAAACTCTACTAAAAATGCAAAAAATTAACCAGGCGTGGTGGCAGGTGCCTGTAGTCTCAACTACTCAGGAGGCTGAAGCAGGAGAATCGCTTGAACCCGGGAGGCGGAGGTTGCAGTGAGCCGAGATTGTGCCATTGCACTCCAGCCTGGGCAACAGACCGAGACTCTGTCTCAAAACAAAAAAACAGAACAAAAAACCCCCCTAATTCTATCACTTGTAGCTGTGTGATCTTGAGCATGTTACTTTACTTCTCTGTGTCTCAGGGCTCTCAATTACAAAATGAGCACTTTAATATTGTCTGTTTCGTGAGACTGTTGTGAACTTTAAAGGTTAAATTCCATTTCCATGAATAAAGCTCTTAGAATAGCATCTAGCAGATAGTAAGTGCTGTCTGAGTTGTAGCTGTACTCGCTACAGAGTTTGGTCCACTGCCCAGGGCTCTTTGCATTGAGTCCAGGGCTTTTCCTACCTCCATCTTCCCCTCTGGAAATAGGAGGACCTTAATGAGGTATTTCAGCTCTAATATCAGGGATTCCAGGGGCTGAGCTTAGTGGGTGATGATGCTTTTCTGGACTACCACAGGACCCCTGGACCCCTGAAGCTCTCATCCCTGAGGCACTTAGAGAAAAGCTCAGGTAAGAGATGCCCTGTGGTGGGAGGGGCTTGGCCCGAGCTGGGAGGTCAGGTCTGGGCTGTCCTGTGCACCCACTGAGCACATCTCTCACCCCTGAGAGAGGATCAAGAGAAGAGGCCTTGGGACCATGAGCCCCCGAAGCCAAAGCCCTTGACCTACTGGAAGGGTGAGTTCCTGGGAGGGAGGAGGCAGGAGCCTCGAGGGTCTGGGTGCTGCCAGCTACTGGTCTGCCTGCCCTTAGGGGATCCTCAGCCACCTGTGCTCTGTCTTTTCCCGGGCAGATGTCCTTCTCCTGGAGGGTGTGACCTTGACCCAGGATTCCAGGCAGCTGAATGGGTCGGAGCGTGCGGTGTTGGATGGGCTGCTCACCCCAGCTGAGTGTGGGGTGCTGCTGCAGCTGTCTAAGGTAGGAAGACCTGCAAGTTCAGCAACTCGTTCAAGAGCCTTGGGTACAGCCACCTGTTCTCTTGGTCTTGGCCTGTCCCCCTCATTCTGCCTGTCATGATTATCCATCCGGGGCTGCGCTTCCCACTGCCTCTCAGCTGCGGATAAGTTCCTTCACCTATCTCAATTTAGCTGACATGGGATGGATGTTCTTTACAAATGAATTTTGCTAGAAATTGATAGGAAAGGCCGGGCGCGGTGGCTCAAGCCTGTAATCCCAGCACTTTGGGAGGCCGAGGCGGGTGGATCATGAGGTCAAGAGATCGAGACCATCCTGGTCAATATGGTGAAACCCCGTCTCTACTAAAAATACAAAACATTAGCTGGGCATGGTGGCGCGTGCCTGTAATCCCAGCTACTCAGGAGGCTGAGGCAGGAGAATTGCCTGAACCCAGGAGGCGGAGGTTGCGGTGAGCCGAGATCGCGCCATTGCACTCCAGCCTGGGTAACGAGAGCGAAACTCCGTCTCAAAAAAAAAAAAAAAGAAGAAATTGATAGGAAGAACAACAAAAAAAAACCCCAAAGCATCAAAATGGATGAGTGAGCAGGTAAGGACTGCTTGATAAGCCAAGAGCTTAGTTATTGGCTTGGCTGATGGCTCAGCAGACACACAGGCTTTTCTTCTCCTCCTTCTAGTTTGGGTTGAATGACTCATACTCACCAGGTGGAGGCGACCATTTTTTTTTTTTTCTTTCTGAGACGGAGTTTCTCTCTTGTTGCCCAGGCTGCAGTGCAATGGCACGATCTCGGCTCACCACAACCTCCACCTCCCGAGTTCAAGCGATTCTCCTGCTTCCGCCTCCCAATTAGCTGGGATTACAGGCATGCGCCTGTCTAATTTTGTATTTTTAGTAGAGACGGGGTTTCTCCATGTTGGTCAGGCTGGTCTCGAACTCCTGACCTCAGGTGATCCACCTGCCTCGGCCTCCCAAAGTGCTGGGATTACTGGCGTGAGCCACCGTGCCCGGCCAAGGCTACCATTTTATGAAGCCTCAACCCTTATATTAGGTTAGTACTCATTCAATAACATACTCATTGAATAGCTACTGTATACTAGAAACTGCTAGGCTCTAGGAAGAGGAAGTTGAACATAGACTCTGCCCATTGGGAGCTCAAGTGTGGAGGTGGAAACAGACAAGGAGATACATAATATAAGCAGATGGTAAATTTGATAAAAGAAGTATATACTCATCCAAATAGAGAGCTGAAATGCACAGTTACAGAAGTCTTACTGAGGAGATGGTGGTGAGCTCAGTCTTAAGGACGAGTTAACCAGGTGATGGGGGTGGAATCAGTCTAAGAGGGAGAAGAACAAGGTGCATTCTGGGAACTGCAGTCAGGCACAGGGGTGAGGGCAGGGCCAGCTCCAATAGTCATTACCTGTGTGATCTTGGGCAATTTATTTTAACATCGCTGAGCCTAGGTTGCTCATCTATAAGATGGGGATAATAATAGTGTTTGTGTCATAGGGTGGTTGTGAGGATTAAATGAGCTAGCACATGATAAAGCTCTTAGAACACAGAATCATCACTGGCCAGGTGCGGTGTCTTATGCCTGTAATCCCAGCACTTTGGGAGGCCAAGGCGGATGGATCACTTGAGGTCAGGAGTTCAAGACCAGCCTGGCCAACATGATGAAACCCCATCTCTACTAAAAGTACAAAAAAATTAGGTGGGCATGGTGGTGGGCGCCTGTAGTCCCAGCTACTCAGCAGGCTGAGGCAGGAGAATTGCTTGAACCCAGGAGGCAGAGGTTATGGTGAGCCGAGATCCCGCCACTGCACTCCAGCCTGGGCGACAAGAGCGAAACTCAGTCTCAAAAGATAAAATTTTTAAAAATAATTTCAGAATGCCGGGCGCGGTGGCTCAAGCCTGTAATCCCAGCACTTTGGGAGGCCGAGGCGGGTGGATCACGAGGTCAAGAGATCGAGACCATCCTGGTCAACATGGTGAAACCCCGTCTCTACTAAAAACTACAAAAAATTAGCTGGGCACGGTGGCACGTGCCTGTAATCCCAGCTACTCAGGAGGCTGAGGCAGGAGAATTGCCTGAACCCGGGAGGCGGAGGTTGCGGTGAGCCGAGATCGCGCCATTGCACTCCAGCCTGGGTAACAAGAGCGAAACTCCGTCTCAAAAAAAAAAAAA
>NW_022437026.1:8263589-8309151 GCF_009761245.1 Sapajus apella
AAAAAAAAAAAAAAAAAAAAAAAAAAAAAAATTTCAGAAAAAAGAAGAATGCAGAATCATTGGGCTGTATGTTACCAAGAGGCAGTACAGGGGGAGAGGGAGAGAGCCAAGACATGAATGCCCAGGGACAGTGAGGGTCTTCTGTGCCCTCCCAAGGAGTCTGGACTTTATTTGTGTATGGTAGACAGCTATTGAAGGATTTTAGGAGGGGTTGACTTTCGCATTCCTGCGGAACCTCCAAGTGCAGGGTCCAGCGTCACCTCCTGTAAAACAGGTAGATCCCCCTAGTGGCAGTGTGTAGAATGCAGTGGGAGAGAAGACGGAAAGCCGGGTGATTGAGGAGTGCTTCTGTTGTAATCCACTTCGGTAATCCCAGCACTTTGGGAAGCTGAGGTGGGTGGATGGCTTGAACTCAGGAGTTTCAGACCAGCCTGAGCAACTTGGTAAAACCCGTCTCTACAAAAAGTACAGAAAATTAGCTGGGCCTACACACTTGTAATTCCACCTGCTTGGGAGGCTGAGGTGGGAAGATCTCTGGAGCCCGGGAGGTGGAGATTGCAGTGAGCTATGATTGTACCACTGCACTCCAGCCTGGGCAACAGAGCAAGATCCTGTCTCAAAAGCAAACAAACAGGTGGGCACGATGGCTCACACCTGTAATCCCACACCTTGGGAAGCCGAGGCAGGCAGATCACCTGTGATCGGGAGTTTAAGACCAGCTTGACCAACGTGGAGAAACCCCATCTCTACTAAAATTACAAAATTAGCCAGGCATGGTGGCACATGCCTGTAATCCCCCAGCTACTCGGGGACTGAAGCATGAGAATCGCTTGAACCTGGGAGGAGGTGGAGGTTGCAGTGAGCCGAGAACGAGATCTCGCCATTGCACTCCAGCCTGGGCAACAAGAGTCAAACTCCGCCTCAAAACAAGCAAACAAACAAACAAAAACACTTTAGATGGCTTGGGTGACTAGGTGGTGTCTCAGAAGTGAGATTTATATGCAGAGGTAACTAGAGAGTGGTGCTTAAACAGATTCAAAAAGTGGACAAAAAATGGGTGTCACTCTGCTCAGATATGCTTTACGTAGTAGGAAAAAAAAAAAAAGAAAAAAAAATGGGTGTCAGAAAAGTGAATGATTCCAGTGTAGACATCCAAACATTAGGAGACCCCCAGGTAGTAAGAGCAGTCGCATAGGTGACTGGGTAATTGTGACTCAGTATCAAGGAGTGGTGGAGACACCGAGTCCACAGCTTCTCCGAGAGAATGTCAGGTGGGAAGAGGTCAGAGAGGGATCGCCCGCTGATGCTGTCTCCCTGCCGCCAGTCAGCTTTCTGCCGGGAACTGGCCTAACTGTGGAGCTTCCTGTCAGGGTCCTGTTTCCAGAGACTCCGCTATTCTTGGCTCATCAGGGATTAATGATCAAGCCCTTCCTGCCTAGTTCCCAGCTCTGCCCCACTTTCCCAGCTGTCCCTCCCCTCTCAGAGGCCCCCTTACTGCTGGAGGGAGCTCTCCTCAATTCTGTCCACAGTCCCCTTGGTAATCGGGATTCCAACCTGTACCAGCGAGGGACAGTCGGGCAGCCGTGGTGACGGGCACGTCTGAGAAAGAGCAGCAGCTCAGGAAGAGGAGCCACAACAGAACTGTGGAAACGTCTGGCTTCTTCTGGAGAGTGGGAGGGCGGGACGGAGGGTCTTGCGGGCCCGCCACTGTGAGGGGTCTGCGACTGTGAGGGGTCGGGGGAGTCACTCCAGGTAAACTCCTCCCGATTTAGGATGCAGCTGGGGCTGGAGCCAGGTCTGGCTATCGTGGTCGCCGCTCCCCTCACACCCCCCATGAACGCTTCGAGGGGCTCACAGTGCTTAAGGCTGCACAGGTGAGAGGAGGCACCCAGGGCCCGTCTGATGCCCAGACCTGGAGGAGAGGCTGTGCAGGAAGCCGGGCCCCAGGGATGCAGTGAGGTTTCTTGGGACTGAGACTACCTGAGTCCTAGCCCAGAGTGGAGAAAAGGGATGTTCTGAGAGCTGGGGCCCGGCTTGTTGGCCTGGAGAGATAGAAGGAGCAGTTTGGGCTGATGGACAGAGCTGGATGCTGAGACTCCAAACCCACTGGTGGAGAGCAGCGGAGATTGGGTGGGAGTGAGGGCCGAGACCACCCTCCCATTGCCTTCCTCCGTGTCTGCCCTGCCTTTCGCCACCTGCAGCTGGCCCGGTCTGGGACGGTAGGCAGTCAGGGTGCTAAGCTGCTTCTGGAGGTGAGCGAGCGGGTGCGGACCTTGACCCAGGCCTACTTCTCCCCGGAACGGCCCCTGCATCTGTCCTTCACCCACCTGGTGTGCCGAAGTGCCATAGAAGGTATGACACGGACCCCCACTGCTCCTCTCCAACCTCAGGCCCTGCCCCCAGGACACTGCCAAGAGCCCCAGGGTGGATGTGCATGGCATGATCCCACAGGGTGGCAGATGGGCACAGGGACACAGAGGTACCCCCAGACCCCTTTGTGTCCTAGGAGAGCAAGAGCAGCGCATGGACCTGAGTCACCCAGTGCACGCAGACAACTGTGTCCTGGACCCCGACACCGGAGAGTGCTGGCGGGAGCCCCCAGCCTACACCTATCGGGACTACAGGTGGGCATCTCCTCTAGGGGTCAGGCAGGTGGGCAGACAAAGGCCTGGGCCTGGGTTGGGGTCTCACTGCCTGTTGCCTTCTTCCTTCCCCAGTGGACTCCTCTACCTCAACGATGACTTCCAGGGTGGGGACCTGTTCTTCACGGAGCCCAACGCCCTCACTGTCACGGTGCGTGGAGTAGGGGGTGTGACGGTGTGACAGAGGACCCAGGTGTGGGGTCAGGATTCAAAACAGAAGGCTCCAGAGGCAAATGCAGGGAAATGGCCTGGGCTTTTAACCCTTTTACTTCCCTGCCTCCCCAGCCCTCCTGGTGCTTCCTCCGAAGCTAGGTCTCTAAGTGGCCCCACCCACCCTGCCTTCAGTGTTCACTCACCTCCTGGAGAAGGGTGAATGAAGCACAGCCTGCAGGTGCCTCCAGGACTCCATGGCCCCATTCTCGGGATTTGGGGAACTTGAAATAGTCCTTCCTCCTAGCAGCGAGATGAGCACAGTGGCTGGCAGCATAGATACCAGGGCCACCTCGACTGGGGCTCCGAGTCTTAACGTTTCTGAAGTTTAGTTTCCTAAATTGGGGTGATAATAACAGTACCTGTTTTAAAGGGTCATTGTTGGAAGTAATTTAGGTAATATACCTAAAAGAACAAAGCAGCGCCTGGTAATAATAAGCAAATAATGAGTGTTAGTTGGGAAATTTCTAGATACCAGGGGCTAGGACTGGGTAGGAGGAGAGGGGCGGTGACTTTTCATCTGGGCATGGGGTGTGAAAATGCCTCCGAGATCCTATCCCCTTCTACATAAAGTCTGGTACTGGATGCACACCCCCAGATTGCCTCACACCACGGGTTTAAAGGGCAGGGTGGGGGAAATCAGGGTACCGGGGATCAGGAACCAACAGAAGACCCTGCTTGGAGACCCCTTTTTCCTTTGGTTCCCAACTCCTCTCGCCTCAATCTGGCGTTTTTGCTCTGCAAATTGAAGCTGATTTCTCATTTGCCCCGAGTTAGTCCCTCAATTAAGGAGTGGAAAGTGATAGCAACAGAGCCGACCCTCTCTGTGCCCCGTCCCCGTCCTGCTCTAGGGAGTGAGGGCCAAGTTCTCTGAGAGAGCCAGTCCCTGGAGCTGAACCTGCCCTCATCCCCCCAGGCTCGGGTGCGTCCTCGCTGTGGACGCCTTGTAGCCTTCAGCTCCGGTGGGGAGAATCCCCACGGGGTGTGGGCCGTGACTCGGGGACGGCGCTGTGCCCTGGCACTGTGGCACACGTGGGCACCTGAGCACAGGGAGCAGGTAAGGAGTGGCGTAGGAAGGGAGGTGGTTCTCCTGGTGCGTGAGGGGTGGGCAGACAGCCACTGAGAAGGCTCACGGTTGGTGAGGGGCAGGGGCTGAGCTGGCCCAGGGAAGGTGGGTGCAGGGAACTGGCCATGCTCTCCTCCCCAACCCCAGGAGTGGCTGGAAGCCAAAGAGCTACTGCAAGAGTCAGAGGAGGAGGAGGAAGAAGAGGAAGAGGAAGAAATGCCCAGCAAAGACCCTTCCCCAGAACCCCCTAGCCGCAGGCACCAGGGGGTCCGAGACAAGGCTGGAAAGCCACCTCGGGCTCGGGAGGAGCTGTGAGAGGCTGAGCCAGCCCCTTGAGGATGTGGCCACTTGACCTGTGGAAGGCCATCTTGATGCCAGGACCCACAGGAAGCCCCCGTGTGACATCAGGAGCAGAACAGCAAGTGCTCTGTCCCTGCGCCCCCACCATCTTGGGGACCCACAAGGGCCTAGACTCAGAGGACAATGCACAGGCTAACCTGGAGCTCACCAGGCCTGGGGAGTCGGGACTGGCCCCAGCTGTGGGACCTGGACAGATGGGGGACACTGTGCCTCCCTGAACGGAAATGGCAGGGGAGGAGGCTGATGCTTTCAATGAAGAGGATGGTGGGGTTGGGAGTATAACCCTGCTCCTCTCCCAGACTGTGCAATAAAGGTTGTGAAGA
Source organism: Sapajus apella (assembly GCF_009761245.1). Lineage (NCBI taxonomy): Eukaryota > Metazoa > Chordata > Mammalia > Primates > Cebidae > Sapajus > Sapajus apella. The sequence continues at coordinate 8,268,191 of NW_022437026.1, forward strand.
TCCCTCAGCCAGGGGCCAGTCGAGTGTATCACAGATTCTGTAATGGCTGGAGGTGGGGGTGGCTCTGGCTGGCCTGGGAGGAGACAGGTATCTTTGGGCCTCCCACAGGCGGGGCCCCTGGAGCCTGTGATTTGTCAGGGAAATCTCAGCCACCTGCTCCCCTCATGCAAATGACCCAAGCCCCTGACAGCTGCTCCTTAGGCCTCCAAGTCTAAGCCCTGTCTTCCCTCTCTGAGCTTTGCTGAGACTTAGGGCAGCCTGACCTCTCTGACTCCTGTTTTCAAAGCCTCATGAGGCCAAGGAGGGGGCCAGACCCCAGCCTGGGAGCAGGGCACCGGGCTTCCTTCCACTTGAAATCCTTTGTCCACCCACAGCAGGGGCAGACCTGTCCATCCTTCTCTGTGGGTCCCTGTACCTTTCTCCCCCCACAGGATCAGACCCAGAGGCAGCTGGTTGGGGTTTGTCGAGGAGAAGGATTATCCAGATCAGTCCTTTCTAATCTCAGCTCCTGCCTGCACCCTCTCATACCAAACCTTCCTCCCCAGCACCCTGCGCTAAGGAGCACAATTTGAGGTATTGACGATGGGGCCATCTATCACCCTATATCCCGCCTCCTGGTCGGGTTGCTAAGTGGGCCCTGACTGCCAAGATCATCACCATGGATGGGGGCCCGGGGCTGGCAGTGGGGGGCACTGGAGCTGTAGTTGCTTCTGCTCCTTTGTACCCCTCCAAAACCCCAACCCTTAATCCTCACAGCTTTACTCTAATCCCATGAGGCCTGATGCTCTTATCTCTGCCTGCAGAGACCGACCAGGGAGGCACCCCTTCAACCCCTCCTCTCTCAGGGCTTGTGGTGGGGGCTGCTCCTCTCTGTGGCCCTGCACTCCTGACTGCCCTCCTCCAGGCTGGGCCCAAGTCTCTGGAAGCCACACACCTCCCTCCCTGTCCTCTCCCCCCACCCCTGCCAGCTGATTTCATTTGCCTGACGTTGTGGTTGGCCCTACCCCTCCCTGTCAGGCCCCCCCAACCTCCCCCCCGCCCCGCCAGTCGGGGCCAGGCCAGGCCAGCTCCTCTGGCAGCAGAGCCTGGGCAGGTGACGAGCGGACGCGGGCGTCGCAGCTGAGGGAGTAAGGAGGCGCCCAGGAACCGGAGCTGGAAACCGGGCCGAGGTCCAGCCAGAGCCCAAGTAAGAGGGAGCTGGCCTGGGCTCTGCTCTCCTGGGCTGGGGCCCAGGGAGGGCGCAGGCAGGCTGGGGCTGGATGCGAAGGACTCCAAAGTTGGAGGGCCTAGCTGGGAGGTGGTGTCGGCACCCAGTCACTTCCCTGCGTCTTGGAGTCTGGTGTGGGCATGAAGGGCAGAATCACAGCCTGGTGGAGGTTCCCCAACACCGACCCCATGTTCCTGGCAGGAGCCAGAGCTACCCCTTGACCGGTCAGCCATGGGGGAGATGGAGCAACTGCGTCAGGAAGCGGAGCAGCTCAAGAAGCAGATTGCAGTAACTCCAGAGCCCTCCCACTGGGGCCCCAGAAAACAGAGCTGGGGACAGGAGGGAGTGTGGCCCACGGGGAGGGGGCTGGGTTTGCTGTTAAGTGAGTAGAAGTGACCACAGACTTTCTAAACTTGGATTGCATATTTGAGACCCCCAAACCCCAGAGCCCCAAGCCCAACCTGCCTCAGGGGCCCTTGCACCCGCCACCCCCACCTTGCCTTTGCTCCCCTGATGTCTGCTTTCCCTGCAGGATGCCAGGAAAGCCTGTGCTGACGTTACTCTGGCAGAGGTGAGACCCCCCTGTCCCCCTGAGGGCAGGACATGGGGGGAGGGGAAGGGAGCTTCCTGACCAGCAATAGCCTGTTGCTTGGAGCTTTAGTACAGCATGTCCTTGGAGTGAGGAAAGCTGCTAGTTTATTTATTTAACCAACATTTAGTGGGACCTGCTCTGAGCCAGGCACCATATTGGATGCGAAAGACGCAGACACAGTTCCTATTCTCGTCAGTAGAACAAGAGTCAGTACACCCCCCTCCCAGGGCCTTGAAGATGAAGAGGTGATAGTACTTTGTAAATCATAAAGGCCCTGCAGACTCTAGTTGCTAGTTTTCTATACTGTATTTTGTCAATTCTAAGATGCACATTTCTTCACCTTTTGACATCTCTGAAATCAAGATGCATTCAACAATGGATGATTGTTTCAATTAGAATTGGCAACATCTTTTCTCTCTTAGTGATGCATCTTAGATTGGATTGCACATATTAATAGTGAACACGTTTTATGAGCCAGAGACTGGGCTAAGCTGCATAAATACCTAATTTCATTTAAGTTTCATGACATCTCTGTAAAATAGGTGCTATGATAAGCCTCATTTTACACCTTGAGGAAACAGACTCAGGGAGGTGAAGTAATTTGCCCGAGATAACAGAGCAGGCTGGACACGGTGGTTCATGCCCGTAATCCCAGGGCTGGGAGATTGATGTGCAAGGACCATTTGAGCTCAGGTGTTCGAGATCAGCCTGGGCAACATAGTGACATCTTGTCTTAGTAAAAAAAATTGTTTTTAATTTTAAGAAAAGGTAGCAAAGCAAGTAATGGCAAATCAAACTGTCCGCTCTGGACCCCCAGCCTATGTCTAGAATCTGGTTAGCGCTCCAGGGGCAGAGGAGGTGCAGTTCAGGGTCATGGTGATGCCTCAGGTATCCAGTTAAAAAGCTAGCCATGCTGCATTGGGGGCGGGGGCGGTGACAGCAGGCTCCTCTCAGCTTAGGAGAGACAACTGTGAACATCTCTTCCCAAATCTGTTTCCAGTGACCTCACATTGGCAGCTTGAATTTGGCCAAAGTGCAAATGTTTATATCATAGACATCACCTTCCCACCTTCCTCACCGACACTGGAGACATACTTGTTAAATACTTAGCAACACACCCCTGGCCATGCAGGCATCTCTTTCCCACATCAGTCTAAGACACTCAGGCCAGAGACTTATTTCTCTAAGGCTAGGGTCCTGACCTAGAGCCTGGCACAGAGCAGGAACTTGTAAAGATCAGTGGCTGTGGCAGACCTCTGGGCATGCAGCCTGCTCACCCTGATATTCAATGCCCCTCTCTCTGCAGCTGGTGTCTGGCCTAGAGGTGGTGGGACGAGTCCAGATGCGGACACGGCGGACGTTAAGGGGGCACCTGGCCAAGATCTATGCCATGCACTGGGCCACTGACTCCAAGTGAGTCTTGGGAAGGTTGGGCGGAACCGAGAGTGGGAGGGTGAGAGCGGGAGGGAGGATGGCAGGAAGGAGAGACTTGCATGATATGAGATGCCCTGTCCCCAGGCTGCTGGTAAGTGCCTCGCAAGATGGGAAGCTGATCGTGTGGGACAGCTACACCACCAACAAGGTACCAGCCCTGCCTCCTAAGCCTCCACCACCGCCTCCTTCCTAGGGGCCCTATGCCTGCCCTCCTCTGCCCAGCTGGGAGCTCAGCTCGGGTCCCGTCTCTGCTCAAACCATCCTCCCTGCAGGTGCACGCCATCCCTCTGCGCTCCTCCTGGGTCATGACCTGTGCCTATGCCCCATCAGGGAACTTTGTGGCATGTGGGGGGCTGGACAACATGTGTTCCATCTACAGCCTCAAATCCCGTGAGGGCAATGTCAAGGTCAGCCGGGAGCTTTCTGCTCACACAGGTGAGGGAGAGACTCTCTCCTCCCCTTGAGGGGTTCAGAGAACCCTGGGTTTTTCCTGGGCTGTGGCTCTGCAGCCAGGGCACTGTCCTTCTAACCACCTCCAGGTTATCTCTCCTGCTGCCGCTTCTTGGATGACAACAATATTGTGACCAGCTCGGGGGACACCACGTGGTGAGGCTGAACGTTGCCAGTGCTAGGGCTTGGGCATGGTCCTGGCCTGGCCTTTCCTTAACGACCTCCCTCCTTCTCGGCAGTGCCTTGTGGGACATTGAGACTGGGCAGCAGAAGACTGTATTTGTGGGACACACGGGTGACTGCATGAGCCTGGCTGTGTCTCCCGACTTCAATCTCTTCATTTCCGGGGCTTGTGATGCCAGCGCCAAGCTCTGGGATGTGCGAGAGGGGACCTGCCGTCAGACTTTCACTGGCCACGAGTCGGACATCAACGCCATCTGTGTGAGTGCACCTCCACCCCCGCTTCACTCCAGCTCCTTCCCCACACTCCCCACAACACGTACAACACACGTCCTCGGCCCCTCCCATAGCTTCCCTAGCCCTTTCTTTCTTTCTTTCTTTTCTTGAGACAGAGTCTATCTCTGGAGCGCAGTGGTGCAATCTCGGCTCACTGCAGCCTCCACCTCCCAGGTTCAAGTGATTCTCCTGCCTCAGCCTCCTGAGTAGCTGGGATTACAGGCGCTTGCCATCACACCCGGCTAATTTTTTGTATTTTTAGTAGAGACAGGGTTTTACCACCTTGGCCGGGGTGGTCTCGATCTCTTGACCTCATGATCCGCCCACCTCGGACTTCCAAAGTGCTGGGATTACAGGCGTGCGCCGCCACGCCCGGCCAGCCCTTTCTTTCTTTCCTTGTTTGGAAACAGAGTCTTTCTCGCTCTGTCGCCCAGTCTGGAGTGCAGTGGTGCAGTCGTGGCTCACTGCAGCCTCAACCTCCAGGGTTCAAGCAGTCCTCCCACCTCAGCCTCCTGAGTAGCTGGTGCATGCCATCACACTTGGCTAATGTTTTGATTTTTTGTAGAAATGGGTTCCCACTATGTTGCCCAAGCTGAGCTCAAACTTCTGAGCTCAAGTGACCCTCCTGCTTCCACCTCCCAAAATATTGGGATTACAGGCATGAGCCACTGTACCCAGCCCATTCTATCACGTTTGCTTTATGATTTTCTCTCTATAGAGAAATAGACAGCCATAGATACACACACACACAGAGATGTAGACACACATTTTCTTTCTGGGTCCTTTGAAAGTAGGTTGTAGATGTCATGCTTCTTTACCCCTTAAGTACTTCTAAAACAAAGCCCTTCTGTAACATCATCACAGTATGATTCTTAAAATCAGGAAACTTAACACTGACACAATACTATAGCCTACAGTCTATATTCAAATTTCACCAATTGTCTCAAAAATGTCCAAAATAGCTGTTTTTTTCCTATCCAGGATCCAATCCAGAAACACGCATTGCATTTCCTTGCTGTGTCTTTTTAGTCACCACCTTTAGACTGGAACTGTTTTCCCACCTTTCGTTGTCTTTTATGTCATTGACATTTTTGAAGAGTCCAAGCCAGTTTTTTGTAGATCCTCCCTCCGGTTGAGCTCATCTGACATTTCCTCGCAGTGAGATTCAGGCCTTGCGTTTGTACTTGACCCTGTTCTTGCATACCCTGATCCAGCCCACAGGAGTCTGGGACAACCTCCGTCCGCCCTTCTAGCCAGGTCATCACAGGCAAGCCTTGGCACTCTCGCCTGCGCCATGGAAATGATGCCTGCCTGCAGCGCTGTAGTGCAGAGCAGGCGAGGGGCATAGGGAAGTCACTGGCACATGGTGCCGGCAGGGCTGCTTCTCACCCCAAGCCAAGGACAGGCAGGCAGAGGGGCTGAGAGCAGCGGCTTGACCTGGAGCTGTCAGGTGGGAGCCAGAGGGCAGGAGAGGCTGTGGGCTGCCCAGGTCTAATCCCTGACCCACTTGCCACCTGTGCCCTCAGTTCTTCCCCAATGGAGAGGCCATCTGCACGGGCTCAGATGATGCTTCCTGCCGCTTGTTTGACCTGCGGGCAGACCAGGAGCTGATCTGCTATTCCCACGAGAGCATCATCTGTGGCATCACGTCCGTGGCCTTCTCCCTCAGTGGCCGCCTGCTATTCGCTGGCTATGATGACTTCAACTGCAATGTCTGGGACTCCATGAAGTCCGAGCGTGTGGGTAAGGGCCAGCCCTGGCTGCTGCTTCCTCAGCTGGAAGGATTCTCCCCAGCCCTCTCTCTCCATTCTGTACCCCTCATCGGCTCCCATTTCGAACTCTCTTACTGCTGTCCCTTGTCACTGGGTGACTCTACCCCTGGAATCCAGTACGCCTTCGTTCCCAGCCTAGGACTGTCTTCCCTCAATGTTGCTCTAAGCAGCCTCTCTTCACTGTCCAATGCCATGGCTGCTCCCTGCCTTAGGAGATGTGTGGACTCTGACTGTCCAGTCAGTTCTGGGTTCCTGGCATTTCAGGGGCATTCACTGAGAGGCAAGACAGTCTCAGGGAAATACGGAATCAAGGCAGAATCAAGATCTAGAGTGGCCTGAGGGCCCTCACTCCAGCCTAGGGCTCGTCTAGGACTATCCTGAAGCTGGTCAGATAGGATGATTTCTTCTCTACCAAGAGGTCAGGTGCTGATGAAGATAACACTGGCCGGAGGCAGAATCCAAATCCTAATTATGTTGCTCACTTTCTGAGTGACCTTGCACAACTCACTTCTCCATGGGCCTCAGTTTCTTCATCTGGAAACAAATAGGATGAATGGATTGCCTTGTTTTGCAAGGTGCCCTTGGTTTTTTTCATAGCACACAGATCCTTTGAGCCTTTCCCTGTCTGATCCCAGCCCTCCCCCAACTGAAGCTCTTGACAGAGAACCCCCTGCCCTAAGGCTAATCCTCTTTCAGTCTCTCATCCTTCTTCTTCAAGGGTTGAGCCCAGCCTACCCAGTCTAGGATCCTTGCATGCTCAAGCACGCACATGCACACACACACACACACACACACACACACACACACACACCTGCACACACGCACACACTGCTTTCCAAATCAGCTTGGAGAGACATGGTGACTCCTTTCCCTCTTCCTCAGGCATCCTCTCTGGCCACGACAACAGGGTCAGCTGCCTGGGAGTCACAGCTGATGGCATGGCTGTGGCCACAGGTTCCTGGGACAGCTTCCTCAAAGTCTGGAACTAAGGAGGCTGGAGAAAGGGAAGTGAAAGGCAATGAAGACGCTCAGCGGCCCCTCCCCGACCCCATCACATTCAGGTGTTCTCTTCTATATTCCAGGTGCCATTCCCACTAAGCTTTCTCCTTCGAGGGCAGTGGGGAGCATGCGGACTGTGCCTTTGGGAGGCAGCATCAGGGACACAGGGGCAAAGAACTGCCCCATCTGCTCCCATGGCCTTTCCTCCCCACAGTCCTCACAGCCTCTCCCTTAATGAGAGAGGACAACTGGCCCCTCCCCAGCCCTTCACAGGCACAGCAGACTTGTCTTTGGCCGCAGGCCCCAGGACTCCCCCAGAGCCACTACGTTTGTCCAGATCTGGGTGGGACAGGGCTTTGGCCCCGTGACTATGGCTCTGGCACCATTAGGGTCCTGGTCCTCTTACTCATGCTGTCACCTTTTTCTACCTTTTTATCTCTCCTAAAACACCTGCAATAAAGTGTAGCACCCTGGTACATCTGTGATGTTTGCCTTCCACTCCCTTCTGTTCCAAAAAGACCAAGGTCCCATTTAAGGGCAGTCATGTGTTACAGGTGCTGTGATAAAGGCTGGGTACTGGACAGATTGTGGGCTCATGGGAGGAAGTCTGAGATGGATCAGGAGGAGAAGGTACTCAGCAGGTGGCTGGGGGACTTTGTGTGCAGCAGTTTGCTATGGCCTGCCTGTGGTGCCTATGTGTGTGTTTGTATGGGAGGGTTAGATTGAGAAGGAATCAGATTATAAAAGGTCCTGAATGCCACACCAGAGAGTCCAGACTTTTTCCTAAGGGCAATGGGAAGGCACTGAGGAGTTCTGAGCAGACTAGTAACACAGTTATGCTTCTCAGAAAGATTGCTCCAGATCTTTCAGAAATAAGCAGTGTAGGTTGATGAAAGGGAGGGAGGAAAGACTGGCACTAGGGAAACAAGGTGGGAGGCGGGTTGCAAGAACTTCGAGGGTGATAGGACAGAGGGGTTAGGGGGAGGGATTAGAAAGAGATTAAAGACATGGAATCAGCCAGAACAGTAGCTCATGCCCATAATCCCACTGCCTTGGCTGAGGCAGGAGGATCTTTTGAGGCCTGCAGTTCAAGACAAGCCTGGGCAACATAGTGAGACCCTGTATCTACAAAAAAAAAATGTAAAAATTAGCTGGGAAGGCTGCGCACGGTGGCTCATGTCTGTAATCCCAGCACTTTAGGAGGCTGAGGCAGATGGAACACTTGAGCCTAGAAGTTTGAAACCAGACTGGGCAATATGGCAAGACCCCATCTCTATAAAAAAAATACAAAAATTTGCCAGGCATGGTGGTTCCTGCCTGTAAGCCTAGCTACTCGGGAGGCTGAGACAGGAGGATCGCTTGAGCTCAGAAGGTTGAGGCTGCAGTGAGCTGTGATCGTGCCACTGCACTCTAGCCTGGATAACAGAACAAGACCTTGCCTCTAGGCCGGGCGCGGTGGCTCAAGCCTGTAATCCCAGCACTTTGGGAGGCCGAGGCGGGTGGATCACGAGGTCAAGAGATCGAGACCATCCTGGTCAACATGGTGAAACCCCGTCTCTACTAAAAATACAAAAAATTAGCTGGGCATGGTGGCGCGTGCCTGTAGTCCCAGCTACTCAGGAGGCTGAGGCAGGAGAATTGCCTGAACCCAGGAGGCGGAGGTTGCGGTGAGCCGAGATCGCGCCATTGCACTCCAGCGGGGAAAAAAAGAGAAACCCTCTCTCTCAAAAAAAAAAAAAAAAAAAAAAAAAGACCTTGCCTCTAAAAAACAAACGAAGAAACAAAACATGGAATCACCAGAGTTTACTGACCAAGAGCTAGGATATAGGATATTGGGAGGGAAGGATTCAAGATAATGGCCAAGGTCTGGGTTTGGCAGCTAGGTAGATAATGCTGTCATTCATAAGGAGAGGGAAGAGGGAATGAGGAATAGCTTTTGGAGGAAGAGCATAAATTCAGTTTTAGACAAACTGATGTTGAAGAACTTATGGTCAGGTTAGACAGAGAGACCTGGAAGTTACCAGAATGTAGGGAAGTGACAGCTAAAGCTCTAGAGGCAAACACCTAGGGCGGGCAGGAGGAAAGGGCGGCAGGGCCACGGGGACACTGCGGTTTAAGCGAGGTGTGAGAGGAGGCTGAGCGCACCAGTGGACTCAGGCCAGGGAACACAAGCTCTCTAGGCTGCCATTCTATACACAGAAGACTCAATGCAAAGTTTAGATATACCTTTTTAAAGTATCATTTAAAATTACTTCCTTTAATATACAAGAAACACACAAGACACAAAGAAAGCCCAACAAAGCTCTTAGTCCTAGTTTGGCAGTTGAGGAGGAGTCTAAGAAAACAAGCTTTCCTCAGTATCCCTGGGAAAGAAGGGGTGAGAGGACACGTATCACCAGGCCCTGGGTGACTGCATTGCTGGGGCCATGCAGGGCCTAGCTCTCCACTAAGGGAAAGTGCTGATTTTCCTTGTCATGGTCCTGGCCTTGCTCCCATGCTCGTCCTCCAGTTTTCAGAAGTCGTCCAGTTCCAAGAATGGCTCCTTCCTTTAGTTCACTAACATTTTCACTTAGGGGTGAAGGCCGTTTACCCTGCAAAAGGCCGTATATAAGTTGGCGGGGGGTGTTGCTATTCAGGAGCGGGAAGATCTGGGTAAAAGGGTTTCCCAGCTGGGTGCAGTGGCTGACGCCTGTAATCCCAGCACTTTGGGAGGCTGAGGCTGGCAGATCACCTGAGGTCAGGAGTTCGAGACCAGCCTGACCAACATGGTGAAACCCTGTCTCCACTAAAAATACAAAAATTAGCCGGGCGTGGTGGCGTGTGCCTGTAATCCCAAGTCCGGGCAATCCTAGCTACTCAGGAGGCTGAGGCAGGACAGTCACTTGAACCTGGGCCGCGGAGGTTGCAGTGAGCTGAGATCACGCCATGCACTCCAGCCTGGGCCGTAAGAGCAAAACTCCATCTCAAAAAAAAAAAAAAAAAAAAAAAAAAAGGGGTCTCCCAGCCACTACACTGGATATCCTACTAACAGCTTTTACCTTCTCTTCCTTTACCTGTCGTGGTGTCAGGGTGCCAGGGGAGTTGTCATCCTGCAGGATGGTGAGCGGGGATCGCCCCAGTGCCTTGCTGCTGTTTGATTTCCATCTATTGCGCATAGAACCTGGGGTGGGTAAGGAATTAAAGCAAGGACCCAAAACTAGGGCTTACAGTTTATTCTTCCCACACTCACCCATGGACATTATCCGGGCTTATCTTCCCTACATGTTGCCTTTAGATTCTGTACCTGAAGATCTGGGAGTCTCAGGGTCCCTTGAGGGCTTGTCCGAGCTCTGGCTGGCCACAGGGGTTTCTGTGGGCTGTCTTGCTTCCTCCTTGGAAAACACCTGTTTGGAGGAGAACTCAGTCTGGTTCCGAGGTGGCATATGTTCCTCAACAGATAAGTGGGTACCCAGAGGCAAGTCCAACTCAGAAGATAAAGGTGCCTCCAGGGACAGAAGAGGCTCTGGGGGAAGATTCGATTTAGAGTCTTCAGTTTCAAATACTTCACTCAGCTCTTTCACCAGTGGGCTTGGAGGGTCTAGAGGAAGGAAGTGAAGTGAACAGTGACCTTCTGATACACATCATTCAGCAAAGAACAAAAGATACGGGAACCTTAGGACTCATGCCTAGGTGGGTGAGCAAGTGGGAAGAGAGAAATCAGGAAAGCAAGGTGAAAGGGAGCAATTTTTTTTTTTTTGAGATGGGGCTTGCTCTGTCCCCCAGGCTGGACCGCAGTGGTGTAATCATAGCTCACTGCAGCCTTGACTTCTTGGGCTCAAGCAATCCTCCCACCTCAGCTTCCTGAGTAGCTGGGATAACAGGCCCATACCACCGTGCTTTTTGTTTTTTTTTTGTAGAGATGGGGTTTTGCCATGTTGCCCAGGCTGGTCTTGAACTCCTGGGCTCAAGTGATCTGACCACCTCAGCCTTCCAAAGTGCTGGGATTACAGGCATGAGCCACCACACCCAGCCTGGGAACAAAAAAATGAGATAAGAGTGTGATGGGTCCGAGGATGGAGACCCTTCATGGACCCTACCCAAGGATAGAGTACAGCTTCATCAGCATTCCCTGGGCCCAACACTTACCTCCCGTGCTGGTCTTCATAGGTGTCCGTGCAATACCAAGAGTAGGAGAACGGGGATCTGAGTCCTGGGCAGGTTTAAGATCCTCCAGTTGCTCCCCTGCTGCTAGGCCTGGCTGTGGAGAGCTCTCCACCTGTTAGGACCATAGGCTAGAAAAAGTCTGGGCCCTGACTCTTCTCTCCTCTCCTCACCATATTCCAAAAAGGAATTGTCAAGGCCCTCAGATAGCCAGCCTACCCCAAACAGATTGAGAATGCAGAAAATAAGGCCAGGACAAGGGTGGGGGCAGGAGGGCTTTCTCAAAATCAGGTTAGAAGAGGCGCAAGAATTCAGACATTTTCTGCCTTTCCCACTCTGGCCCAGAGTACCTGGATGGGAGTGCGCAGGATGCCAGCACTAGGTGAACGGGGGTCCGCCACTCGAGCCAGATGCTTGTTGTGCGGCGGAGGTCGCGCTGGGGTGACTGGGACGCTCTTGGCTGAGCCCATCTCAACCAGGAGTTGCAGGGTGGGGGCAAGGCCCGGCCTGGGACAAGGAGGGAATGCCTGTAAGAAGTGACTCAGGTCTCAGCGCTTATCCCGACCACGTCGGACCTTCGACCCTAAACCACCCTATCTTCCCAGTGTCCAGTAGAGGAAGCTCCTGGCGGGAGACCAGAAGCCTCTGCGGGGTTAATGACTGCTGCAGCTGACCAAATGGCTCATTCTGGGCCTGCCGAGCCCTCTACCTTATTTATGAAATTATTCAAATCACTTACCGGGCCCTAATTCCACCTCTGGGTGCACAACAGCTCGTGGCTCAACTCCCGAGGTTACAAGTTTCAAACTTCCCGCCACGCCCCCTGCCCTGATCCTATTGGCTCAGCCGACGTAGATCTCATAGGCCCTCCATATAAGACCCGCCCCGAGCCAGAAAGCTATTGGTCTGGGAGAACGTCTATCATGCTGACTGTAGGGGTCAATTGAGTGATGCTGAACTTGCCCAGGGGTGACGCCTCCTTGATAAGGGGACTTCAGCATCGGCCTGCGAACCGTCCGTGGTGAGACTGAGGAGGGCCAATCTTCGCTTTCGAGACCTCTAGTCTCAAGAATGAATTATTTTATTAAACAAAATAGAATCATGATTACACTATTATGCACACATCCAGCTGGAGTTGTGATGGTTTTCCTGAGGCGAGAGAGAGTAGCCTTATTGGTTGACAGATTTATCAATCACTCGACACAACCCCCTCGAGCTCCGCCTCGTCGGATACCCCCTTTTCAAATACCAAGACAACTGCCCCTCGACTTTCCGACTAGACAGGTCTCCAGAAAACTTTCTGGAATTGAGAGATTTAAAACAGCCGTCAGTTCCTGATCTTCAATAGAAGGCACGCAAAGGGACTGCAGGGGGTCTCGGAGCCGGAGCAGTGGCAACTCGGGAGCCCACCTAGCTGCTCTACGTGCGCTCCCGCCCTGGAGGGGTGGGATTGGTTGTTTCAACCATCAATTGCCTAAGGAGCGCTTCTCATTGGCGTCAGTCAAGCGCGGGGCAGGGGCGGAGCACCGGCAGGCAGGCTCCGTCCAACTGCCATTCTCGCGCGTGGTCCCCGCCGCGCATGCCCCTAACGAGTGGCGTTCATTGGACGGGAGGGGCAGGGGAGGGGACTAGGAACGGTGCGAGCCGCGGTGTGTGGAGAAGCTGCTGCCGGTGTCATGGCGGAGCTGAGTGAGGAGGCGCTGCTGTCAGTATTACCGACGATCCGGGTTCCTAAGGCTGGAGACCGGGTCCACAAAGACGAGTGCGCCTTCTCCTTCGACACGCCGGTAAGCCCATTCCCCACGCCCGCAGCGAGCACGACTTCCTTCCATCGCACTGGTCATTCCGCCGGGGCCTGCAAGGCTTGGGCTACCGCCTCCCTGCGATGCACCATGGGACTTGTAGTCTCTCACGCGCCTCTCTGCCGTTGCCTTTCATTAACTGCGGCTGTCGTGTGACTACCGCCCCCGGAAGCCGCCGCGCTCATCTCGCCCGCTCCCCGCCTCGTGGAGCACTGTGGGCATTGTAGTCGCTCACTTCCCTCGTTGCCGTTCTAAGCTAGGGGCGCAGCCTGACCGTCGGACTACATTCCCCAAGTGGAGCCTTGGGAAAACCTGGCAGTCGGCCTTGTCTGCCGCGCACGGCTCTTCGGGTTTTGTAGTCTCGTGTGGGAGTGATGGGGACGACTCCCTACTGTTCTCAGCCAGGGTCGGAGTTGGGGGGTGGGGAACCGCAGTTCCTAGGCGGTTAACAGTCTGGGAGTCGGCTTTCAAGAAGTCTGGTTCCGAGAAAGGCAGGGTTAGAAAGCCTCCACACCGTGGTTAATGGACAGGGGGCGGGGAGGGGAGTCACTGGTGGTAGGGAGGGGAGGAAAGAGGAGAGGAAAGCTCTAGTCGTTTTTCCTTTGAAGTGAGCAATGGCCGCAGCCCCCACCCTTCCCCCCCCCCCCAGCCCATCCCATACAGCTGAGGGAACCCCTTTTAAAGTATTCCTAGAGAGGTAGTTTCCTTCTCGGAGAATGCTAAGGCCTCTTTTCCATCCCACTCCCACTCTTGGCTAGCTACACAAAGCCACCTCCCACACCATGCTTCACGTTTTGCAGGCTCCACCTGGTACCTTTCTTCCTGCAGTTCTGCCTTCCTATGTCACCCTCCATCGAGGAGGCCCTCCGGGGCCTGAACTGAGAAGGCAGCAGCTTGGTTGGGATCCGCCCCCCTCACCACCCCTCCCTTCAAGCTGCTGGGCCCTGCCCAGGGTATTCTGCCAGACCAGCTCGTGGCCTGAAAACTGCAAGTCAGTGTGGAAAGCCTTCATTACTGCATCACCAGTACTGAGTAGAAAAGCATGATGTGAGGCCCAGTTCAGGATCATCACTGTGATTTGTGGTTTGCTTGGTTTGCTAGGCTTTAATCTGGGCCTCAGACAATGTGCTGCTTCTCTGAAGTCTGGCTTTGGCAGAGGTAAAAGAGGACTGCGCAGAGCAGAGCCCCAGGGTTCCCAATCCTTGGTGAAATCAGCATCTTTAATTTCCAACAGAGGAGCTTAATCACTTCAGAGCTCCCACTTTCTTCCTAGGAGGAAAAGGTTTTCCTTTCCTTAAATTACCAGTAGATGGTAGAAGTCAATGGGTCCCTCTTTACGCTTACATTCATTCCTGTCTCTCTCCTTAGTAACTGCTTTAAATAATCCAAACAGGGTTTTTGTAATCTTCTGACACTTTTCCCTCTTTCACCCCAGGTCAAGAGATTTTCAGTGTGCCCTAGTTATTTGCTAACCAACCTCCAGCGTATTTGATTATCTTCAAATTGGGTTCATGGTAGAAAGAGCTTGATTGACCTCCCTGGTGAGAAATGCTCTATTTGTTCATGAACTTGCAGTACACACTGTTCTCGGAAGTGGTACAGAGCAATCTATGGGGCCAAGAACTACCTTAGACAGTGCTCTGTTTTTAATATCACAGCAGATAAATGGTCAAGGCCACTGAGGCTTTTATTCCTGGAAGAGGTTGCCTATTGTTGCTCGAAGCCTTGGATCTGAGAGAAGACTCTTACTGTCTCCAGTTTCCTCCTCCACCTTCTCCATCACTCTTTACAAAGGCACTGGAAAACTTGGTCAGTTTCGGGGGAAGCCCATCCTCCTTAATCAGCTGTGTTTCTGGGTGGACACCCGTCTGTCCCTGTGTTCACAGGTTATGTGTGTTCTAGCTATCTCAGCAAGTGTTGCAAGATTGTTCTCAGAAGCGGGTAGCTTTGAGATTGGTGATTGTTGGGACTTCCGTAGGGATCTTAATGGTCAGAGAGGAGGCAGAGGAGAGAGGGTGGTGGCTATAGAATGCTGGACTTCGTAACCCTGCCAGACTTGCTGCAGATTTAGCAGTGAGTCCCTAACAAGTCATTGTTCCCCTGGAGCCATGCTTCAGCAGGGGAGGAGGGAGAAGACTCACAGTGTGGACTCTGGTAGAGTGTGGTAAAGGAAAGGTTTTTTTGGCTGGCTGTTGAGGCTCACCGCTGTAATCCAGCACTTTGGGAGGCCAAGGTGGAAGGATCACTTGAGGCCACAAGTTAAAGACCAGCCTAAGCAACACAGTGAGACCCCATCTCTAAAAAAAAAAAAAAAAAAAAAAAACCCCTAGGCCTGGTGGCAAGTGCCTGTAGTCCCAGCTCCTCAGGAGACTGAGGCAGGAGCCTGGGAGGTTGAGGCTGCAGTGAGCTATGATCATGCCACTGCACTTCAGGTTGGGTGACCGAGTGAGACCCTGTCTCTAAAATACTTTTTTTTTTTTTTTAAAGGAAAGGTATTTTTGCTTGCTGGCATACTCGGATCAGATATACTGTTCAAGTACTGGAATCTCTGCTCTTCCAGTCTGGAAGGTCTTCTGAATCTTGGAGATCAGATAGGGTTTGTCTTAGGTGTTCCTGGTTTGGGTTCAGTGTCTGATATAAGTCTTTCCTCTTCCAGGAAGGTACCCTTTTGCCCTTTGAATGTAACGTGCAGCACTGAAAGTCTATGGTATTTGATCCCCATTTACTTTCTGGATCTGTTAGCCCCAGGAAAGAGGTGAAGGGAGTCCTCTGTGATTGACTGAAAGGGCTCCAAAGCCCAAGAAGGAGCAGGAGGAAAGCGAAGTGGTGACTGGTGTTGCCGCTGAATGGCGAAGATGAGCTGGTGTTCCTCAGCCCCTGACGTCCTTGTTGGTTGTTATCAAAGTCATGGGAGGAAATGGGGAGAATCATAGCTATGTCCCAGCTCCTAAAAGGCTGAATAACTTGCCACAGGCCACACAGTGTTAGAGAACAGAACATTTCTTCTGGAACCCAGCAGTTTGATTCCAGGTTTTGGTTTCCTCACCTGGCCAGGCTTCACAGCCTCCTCATGTTTCCACCCTTACCTCTTGTCCTGCAGGAGTCTGAGGGGGGCCTCTACATCTGTATGAACACATTTCTGGGCTTCGGGAAACAGTATGTAGAGAGACATTTCAATAAGACCGGCCAGCGAGTCTACCTGCACCTCCGGCGGACCCGGCGCCTGGTAGGGACAGGGCTGGGGCAAGGGCTGGGTACTTTCTCTTCCATTCTGACCTCCTGTTGGACTCAGTTTCTTTTTCTCACCTACTTATGTTTGTGTCATTAAAGCTTGGCACAGATGTTTTTTAGCTTTATTCTGTTCTGAGATGAACCACTACCTCCTCCCCTCCCTCCTCCCCATTTGTTCCTTCGCTTGTGCTCATTGCTAATCCAGCCCTTCCTGCTTCATTGCAGAAAGAGGAGGACCCTACTACAGGCACTGGAGACCCGCCCCGGAAGAAGCCCACGCGACTGGCTATTGGTGAGCACCACTGCAGTTCTGTTTGTCTCCCTAAGCTGGTCTTTCTGGCTCTTAGCAGCACCAGGAAAGCCCCAAAGAGTGGGTCTGATTGGTGGCCCTAGAACTCTGGATGGGGAAACGAGGCGCTGGATAGGAGGAGGGACACTGAGCTATCGTCGTTGCTCTGCTCTCCCTCTTCTTCCCTGTACCTCCAGGCGTTGAAGGCGGGTTTGACCTTAACGAGGAGAAGTTTGAATTAGACGAGGATGTGAAGATTGTCATTTTGCCAGATTACCTGGAGATTGCCCGGGATGGACTGGG
Organism: Sapajus apella; assembly: GCF_009761245.1. Lineage (NCBI taxonomy): Eukaryota > Metazoa > Chordata > Mammalia > Primates > Cebidae > Sapajus > Sapajus apella. The sequence continues at coordinate 8,284,866 of NW_022437026.1, forward strand.
GGGCCTGCCTGACATTGTCAGAGATCGGGTATGACTCCCTCGCATTCTACACAAGATTCTAGAGCAAGATGGGACAGGGTAGTGATGTCTCAGGCAAGCACTGACAAAGCCGAAGGCCGAGGGGAAGAGGGGCATGTGGGGCAGGAGTTGGGTGCTGCCTCTGACCCTCTGCTTCCCCAGGTGAGCAGTGCCGTGGAGGCCTTACTGTCAGCAGACTCCGCCTCCCGCAAGCAGGAGGTGCAGGCCTGGGATGGGGAAGTACGGCAGGTGTCTAAGCATGCCTTCAACCTCAAGCAGTTGGACAACCCTGCTCGAATTCCTCCTTGGTAAGGCCTGGCCCCTCTGCCTCTGGGCACCACCCGCAGAGCAAGGGCAAGGAGACTACTTTTCTGGAGGATCTGGTGGGAGAGCAGGATAGGAAGGGAGACTTGGAAATGAACAAGACACGGGCATGGCCAGAGGAAAGGAGAGAGACACGTGTCTCTCTGCCATTCCCACATATTCCTGACCCACATTTCCGCTGATTCTCTTCTCCCTGGGTTAGTGGCTGGAAGTGCTCCAAGTGTGACATGAGAGAGAACCTGTGGCTCAACCTGACAGATGGCTCCATCCTCTGTGGACGACGCTACTTTGACGGCAGTGGGGGCAACAACCATGCTGTGGAGCACTACCGGGAGACCGGCTACCCGCTAGCTGTCAAGCTGGGCACCATCACCCCCGATGGAGCCGGTACTCCCTCCCCTCCTCCAGCCACTCTTACTCTCAAATGTGTTTCACTTGTTAGTAATTTCAATACGTGAATGCATTATCTTGATAAGAAAGGAAAATAGCCAGATGCAGTGGCTCACGTTTGTCATCCCAGCACTTGGGGAGGCTGAGGCAGGAGGATCACTTGAGCCCAGGAGTTCGAGACCAGCCTGGGCAACATAGTGAGACCTCACCTCTACAAAAAAAGAAAAAATGAGTTGAATGTGGTAGCTCCTGCCTGTAGTCTCAGGTACTCAGTTGGCTGAGGCAGGAGGATCGCTTGAGCACCTGCGAGGTTGAGGCTGCAGTGAGCTGTGATTGCGCCACTGGACTCCAGCCTGGGCTACAGATACCTTGTCTCAAAAAAGGAAAATACCGCAGATGAGACTAAATTTGTGCTTACTCCCTGCTCAAATCCTCATCCCTTTCCTACCAAACCTCTCTTACTTCATGTGCTTGGAATCAGAATCGCAAGTAATTCCAACCCTCACTCAATTTCATTTGTCTTCCCTAACAGTTGGTCCCAGAAGCGCTATGACCTCACTCACGTTCAGGGGAACCAAGAAGGTGGACCTTACTGGCCGTCCTTCTGTGCCCCCAAGTCCCTTCTGGGCAAGGGATGGAATGGTGACCCGGCCAGTCCTGAGCCACTTCCCCTGATTCTCTTCCTGCCTCCTGCTCTAGACGTGTACTCGTACGATGAGGATGACATGGTTCTGGACCCCAGCCTGGCTGAGCACCTGTCCCACTTTGGCATCGACATGCTGAAGATGCAGAAGGTGAGACTCCCTTCAGCTTCAGATTCTTTTACTTTCTACCCCTGTGAGGCCCTTCCTCCTTGCCTGAGGCTGAGGTAGGATTTTAGAGAAATCTAGTTAACCCCTTCCCCAAGATATGTGGGCTTCTTTTAAATAACTTCCTAAAATCACTTATTCAGTGAATACTGCTGAATACCTACTATGTGCTAGACGCAGTAGCAGTGTGAATAAGACAGATGCGGTTTTTGCTTATAAGAGCTCTACTCTAGAAGAAAAGGCAGACATCAGTCACGTTTCCACATGAATAAGTGAATAGTTGCAAACTGGTGGGTGCTATGAAAGGGAGGTGGAGGAGACTATAGTAGTTAACAGCAGGGGGACCGGGCCTAGTTTAGGGATCAGGGACATTTCCCTGAGGGGGTGATGCTTGAGTGACAGTGTGAAGTGGGGGTGGGGGTGGGGTAACTTAAGGATGGGAAAAACATTTCAGGTAGAGGGAATTTTTATTCCTCATTCAAGCAGAGGCCCTGATGACTAACGGGCTTCTGGGACAATTATGTGTGGCCTTCTGGAACTTGAACTGGATGATACTCAACATACCTCCCATGTTTGAGCCTGTAATTTTGCAAATTCTAGGCCACAGTTGGGGATCATCCTAGACTCAGTGAGAGATCAAGGTAAAAACTACAGGATTGAGTTTCTCACTCAGTCTGAAGTGCCCCTTCTCACACAGACAGACAAGACGATGACTGAGTTGGAGATAGACATGAACCAGCGGATTGGTGAATGGGAGCTGATCCAGGAATCGGGTGTGCCACTCAAGCCCCTCTTTGGGCCTGGCTACACAGGCATCCGGAACCTGGGTAACAGCTGCTACCTCAACTCCGTGGTCCAGGTGCTCTTCAGCATCCCTGACTTCCAGAGGAAGTGAGTAGTGTCCTCTCCTTCCCCAGAGCCCGTCCTGGTCAGCAGCCTCTGGGCACACTACTCCTTCAGCTGCCCTCAGCACTTCTGCATTTGTCCCCAGTTTTAGAGTAGCTCCTATCGGCTGGGTGTGTTGGCTCACACCTGTAATCCCGGTACTTTGGGAGGCCAAGATGGAAGGATGTGTTGAGTCCAGGAGGTTGAGACCAGCCTGGGCAACACAGCGAGACCCTGTCTTCTCTTTTTTTTTTAAAGGTGGGGGGCTGGGAACAGTGGCTCACACCTGTAATCCCAGGACTTTGGGAGGCCGAGGTGGGCGGATCACAAGGTCAGGAGTTTGAGACCAGCCTAGCCAACATGGTGAAACCCCGTGTCTACTAAAAATACAAAAAATTAGCCAGGTGTGGTGGCACGGGCCTGTAAACCCAGCTACTCTGGAGGCTGAGGCAGGAGAATCGCTTGAACCCAGGAGGCAGAGGTTGTAGTGAGCAGAGATCAGTCCACTGCACTCCAGCCTGGGCGACAGAGCAAGACTCCATCCCAAAAAAAAAAAAAAAAATTAGTTCCTGTTGCACTCTGGCTGATATGCTGTGAGAAAAGCAAGTTAGGGAGCTGCACCACTGGCACCCCAACACAGAAACCCCACTGATAGCGCAGCGTGTCAAGTCCCAGGGCTCTGTGGCCTTCGGACAGACTCAAGGGTTAGCAGGTAATCTTTATTTTAGGCCAGTGACATCAGATGAGCACCTAACGTGGACATGTAGCACTTGGGGAGGAGGGGGGCTTGGTATACTAAGAAGAAAGACAGGTTCTCAGCTGAAATGGGTTTACTTTCGAATTGCAGAACAATTAGAATGTGAATGCTCAGAATATGTCAACAGGTTCCGTCCAATAGGATGTGAACTGCACTTACCCCAATCCCAAGCTGCCTTCCCTTCCCCAGGTCCTGTGCTGCCAAGCGTGCTGCACCCTGGACATAGCTGAGAAGGGAGGGGAGGCAGGCTGCTGGAGAGGACGGACTCCAGGCTTCACCCACATAACCCCCCACTCTGAGGGGAGCCTGTTCACAGAGTTAGTAGATGTTTGCTCGGAGCTCAGGCCAGAGCCCCTCCAATTGTTCTTCCCTTGACTTTTAGGTATGTGGATAAGCTGGAGAAGATCTTCCAGAATGCCCCAACGGACCCTACCCAGGACTTCAGCACCCAGGTGTATGTAACCAGGTCCTATGTAGCCAGGCTGTTGAGAGTCATGGCCGTGGACCTTCCTCCTCCATGACCGCCTGTGGGGCACAGCACTTTACCCCTTGGCCTATCATGAGCTTTCGGGTGACCGCCCTCTGGGCATGTTGTCTGTCTTGAGCTGGGTTCATGTGGAATCTAAGGTTTTTCATGCTGTCGAGAGTTGGTGAGGGAGAGCCATGAGCAGGGGTTGAGTTGGGGACACATGGGAACGTTAGTTGAAGTGAAATGTTTTCTCGGATATTAATGCAGGGCCAAGCTGGGCCATGGCCTTCTCTCCGGGGAGTATTCCAAGCCAGTTCCAGAGTCGGGCGATGGGGAGCGGGTGCCAGAGCAGAAGGTGCGTCTAGGACTCTGTCCCTTTCAGGCTCTGGGATTGTGGGGAAGCTGAGGTCTGGGAGATGTCTCAAGAAGGCCCCTGATGGCCACTGAGCCCTAGCTGAGTCCCCTGCGCTGACTCTACCCAGGAAGTTCAAGATGGCATCGCCCCTCGGATGTTCAAGGCCCTCATTGGCAAGGGCCACCCTGAATTCTCCACCAACCGGCAGCAGGATGCCCAGGAGTTCTTCCTTCACCTTATCAACATGGTGGAGGTAAGGGCTGGGAAGATGGCACACCCCCATCTTCCAGCCATTTACTTCCTCTTCTTCCTGCCCATTCTTCCCTCTGTCAGCCCTAACCCAGTCCCACCCCTGAACCCCTACAGTCTGTGTCCCTGTGAGCACTGCTTGCACCTGAGGAGGATAGTGAAGGCGATCATTTTTACCCTTGATGGGCTCGAAGCCCAATTCAGATTATGCCCAAAGACAATGATACGGGAATCCTTACTGCTTATAAACAAAAATACAAGCATGTTGCAACACAGTCCCTCAGTGCAGGGATGGGACCAGAAGTGGGGTGGGGGTCGGTTAATTAGGGAAGGTTTCTGCTCTGCATCCCCGTCTTCCTGAGTGGTAGTCTGTCTTCCCTCCCTGACTCTCCCATGAACCTTTTAGCCTTCATTCTGTTCCCTGGCTGCCCAGACCGCCCTACCCTGCCTCTTTCCCATAGAGGAATTGCCGGAGCTCTGAAAATCCAAATGAAGTGTTCCGCTTTTTGGTGGAGGAAAAGATCAAGTGCCTGGCCACAGAGAAGGTGAAGTACACCCAGCGAGTCGACTACATCATGCAGCTGCCTGTACCCATGGATGCGGCCCTTAACAAAGGTAGGTTGCTCCATCAGTAAGGCTTTGGCACGGTGGGAGGCTAAGGTCTAGGAAGAATGCTTGGGTATCTGATGGCGAGCAGAGCCCATGGAATGCCCTGCTCCACCAGCCAAGGTTCCAGTCTGGGCCACCAGGGGTAGGTAGGATTAACCTCGCCCAATGGACTCTCAGCTTGTTAGCAGAGCTGTGTGGAAACAGAGGCAAGATATCTTGGACATGTGTTAGGGGGACTTTGGAAAGGTAGAGAAACTGAAATACAGACACAGAGCCGGTAGGGTGAGGCTAAGCAGGCAAAGAGGCAGCACCCTCTGAAGGGTCCGCTGACCCATTCTGTCACTAGAGGAGCTTCTGGAATATGAGGAGAAGAAGCGGCAAGCCGAAGAGGAGAAGATGCCACTGCCAGAACTGGTTCGGGCGCAGGTGCCCTTCAGCTCCTGTCTGGAGGCCTATGGGGCCCCTGAGCAGGTGGATGACTTCTGGAGCACGGCCCTGCAGGCCAAGTCAGTAGCTGTCAAGTAAGTCCTCTGGTTGGGGCCTGAGGCTGTGGGTCTATGGCAGAGCCATTGCAGAGGATATTTCTGCCTGTTCCCAGTTCTTTCATCCCTTTGTGGTTGGAATCTCAGGGTTTAGTCAGTTGGGCTGGTAACCTGGCCGTGATGGAACCAAGGAGCCCTGGGGGTATACACATGTGGTGTGCCCCACCTTGTCCTGCCTCAGCACTCCCTCTTCTCCCATGGCATGGGTCTCTTTGTAATGTAGCCTCTCTTCACTCCCCTCAGTCATGGCTGAGCACAGGCACTTAGGATCAGCTGTGGGCAGCATTTGGATTTCCAGCAAATGGGCCCACTTTGTGGCTAGCAATTGGCACCTGGCATGGGTGTGAGACCTAAAAGACGGCTTTGGTCTCGGGGAGTCAGCCACCCAGCCCTTTGCTGCTCCTGCCAGTGGAACAGCCCTTCTTGCGTGAGTGCATGCGTGCGTGTGCGTTTTGTTTTTCTGAGGCAGTGTCTCACTCTGTCACCCAGGCTGGAGTGCAACGGAGCGATCTCAGCTCATTGCAACCTCCGCCTGCCCTGTTCAAGCGATTCTTTTGCCTCAGCCTCCCGAGTAGCTAGGACTAAACGCACGAGCCACCCTGCCTGGCTGATTTTTGTATTTTTAGTAGAGACAGGGTCTCACCATATTGGCTAGGCTGGTCTCAAACTCCTGACCTTGTGATCCACCCGCCTTGGCCTCCCAAAATGCTGGGATTACAGGCATGAGCCACTGTGCCCGGCATTTTCTTTTTTCCTTTCTTTAAATAGAGACGGTGTCTTGCTATGTTGCCCAGGCTGGTCTGGAACTCCTGAGCTCAAGCAGTCATCCTGTCTTGGCCTGCCAGAGTTCTGGAATTGCAGGTGTCAGCCACCATGCCTGACCTTTTTTATTTTGCTGTTTACAACCTGCCTTCTGGCCTCTGCTGCTTCTCGTTGGCCGAGGAAAGGCATCAGATGCCTGCCCAGGGGAGAAGAAGAATATGGAGGATCTTCTGGGTTACTGGGATTTCTACCCATAAGGGGTGGAACCCCAGGCGGGAGTTTCAGGAGAGGAGAACCCGGGGATTCTCTGGGTACCAGCACATTCTCTCTTCCCCAGGACCACACGATTTGCCTCATTCCCTGACTACCTGGTCATCCAGATCAAGAAGTTCACCTTCGGCTTAGACTGGGTACCCAAGAAACTGGGTATGGCTGCTGGAATGACGGAGGTTAAGCAGAAAATGCTAGAGAAAGAAGGGGCCTTAACACATGTAAACTGGTGTTTGTCAAAACTTTTCCTCTGAAAGGGGGAAAAATATCACTGTGAATGTTTCAAAATGTATCTAGTGAGAAAGCACTAACTCAAAATATTAAAAGACTTCTTTGATTTTTATAGGTATGATTTATAACCAAAAGTGATTTTCGTAGGTTTTTTATAATTGGTAAGATGTTTTCATTTTGATAATCTTGAAATGATTAATTCTCGTGAGTCTTACAGGTCCCTGACTGTTATGTGAGAACTCGTGATGTACCTTCATTTTCTAGATAAGGAAGCTGAGACTCACAGGAGTATAAAATCATTCTGCCTCACAAGTTCTAAGCCCCCTGCCCTGTCCATAGCTCATCTGTGGTAGACGTAGGACCAGCATCCTGCTCTCCCGACTCCCAGGCTTAGTATTATTGGTCTTATACTGGGACCCCTGAGATTGGTGCTGTGCGTTTAACAGCTCCTCTTTACAGAGCAGTTCTGACATGGGGGCAGGGGATTGAGGTTCCTGAATCGCTTTCCAGGTAGGCCTCCGGGAGCTGCTGAGGTGACCCTTTTCCCACAGATGTGTCCATTGAGATGCCAGAGGAGCTCGACATCTCCCAGTTGAGGGGCACAGGGCTGCAGCCCGGAGAGGAGGAGCTGCCAGACATTGCCCCACCCCTGGTCACTCCGGATGAGCCCAAAGGTAGCCTTGGTTTCTATGGCAACGAAGACGAAGACTCCTTCTGCTCCCCTCACTTCTCCTCTCCGACATGTTAGTGACTCTTCTTCCTGCCTGTCTCTCTCCCGTGCCGATGGGGGCCTCTCTGCCTTGCATCCCCTGCCCCTGTCCTTTGCGTTTCTCCTATCCTCCCTTTCCAAATTCCTCTCCCCTTTTCTGATTGACGTGGGGCCTGACCAGAGCACTCCCGGCCTCCTGGGCGTGAGTGGCAGCAGTACCAGCTAGTGGCCTCTCTGCCCTTATTACGACCCTGGTTTGAGTAGGGTGGGGGTATCATGTTCCAGAAACAGGGCTCATTCTGTGAGAATGGGCAGGGACCCACGTTACAATTGTATGGTCATTTTAGTCTTGGGATAAGGTGCCAATCCATGGGAGAAAAATGCATGGAATGGGTGACTGGAAGAGGGCTGGAGCCTGCCTGTAGGGGGAGGAGGAGCAAACAGTGGTCCAATCAGTCGGTCCCCGTATCCACAATTCCCATCACAGCGCCCATGCTGGATGAATCAGTCATCATCCAGCTGGTGGAGATGGGCTTCCCTATGGACGCCTGCCGCAAAGCTGTCTACTACACGGGCAACAGCGGGGCCGAGGCCGCCATGAACTGGGTCATGTCGCACATGGATGATCCAGGTAGGCCGGGGTGGGGAGCAGGGTGGGGCAGGGCCTCCATCCTCCCCGAAACACATCAACCCCTTCACATCCACAGATTTTGCAAACCCCCTCATCCTGCCTGGCTCTAGCGGGCCAGGCTCCACAAGTGCAGCAGCCGACCCCCCTCCCGAGGACTGTGTGACCACCATTGTCTCCATGGGCTTCTCCCGGGACCAGGCCCTGAAAGCGCTGCGGGCCACGGTATGGGCTGCCCCAGCTAAGGACATGGGGCCAGTGGGGAAGAAGCAGGTGGGAGTGAGGGGCCATCCCTCTTGAGCAAGACTAAAGACAACAGGTGTGGTCTGGCCAAGGCTGGGTACCACTCTTTTTGGCTGTGATGAAGGAGCTGCCTGCTTTCACTGCTGGTTTTCTTGCCCCAGAACTGTTTAGAAAAAGTAACGCTTCCCTCCTCTCCAAGAACAATAGTTTAGAACGGGCTGTGGACTGGATCTTCAGTCACATTGATGACCTGGACGCTGAAGCTGCCATGGACATCTCAGAGGGCCGCTCAGCTGCCGACTCCATCTCTGAGTCTGTGCCAGTGGGACCTAAAGTCCGGGACGGTCCTGGAAGTGAGTGTCCCCGGGAAGCAGGACAGGCCTGGTGGAATCTGGTCAGTCTGCTACTCCACATCCCTCATGCAGGCAGCTCTCCCCTCCTCGGGGGTCAGGGGCTTCTCTCCACCAACATGACATCTGAGGGTGGGGTTCTCTGACGTGGAGACAGGCTCTGGCCCGGGACCTGCCTCACATTCCCTGAAACTCCTGTCGAGTCTGAGCTGTTGGCTGTGTCTCTGGGCCATTACTCAAGCTTTTCTCTCCTGTTTCCTTCCTTGACCCCTCTCTCCTTCCCTAGAGTATCAGCTCTTTGCCTTCATTAGTCACATGGGCACCTCTACCATGTGTGGTCACTACGTCTGCCACATCAAGAAGGAAGGCAGGTGAGTGCTGGCCATGAGCGTTTTGAGTGGAGAATCGTGGTGAGAATGAGCAGGGCCATCTGGAAGTCCTTGGGATAGCTGTGGGAGAAGGTGAAGGGACTGCCTGATGGGGACATAAAGATGCCGGAGAGTGACAGGAGGTCTTGCAGCTGTGATTGGACCAAGGGTTAGATCTGGCCACTGGCTTTTTTTAAGAGATGGGATCTCAGTACGTTCCCTACGCTGGTCTTGAACTCCTGAGCTCAAGTGATCCTCCCGCCTCAGCCTCCCAAAGTGCTAGGATTACAGCTGTGAGCCACTGCGCCCGGCCAGGCCCCCTGCCTTTGTAAATAAAGTTTCACTGGAACATGGCCACACTTGTTTATGTGTTGTCTGTGCCTGTTTTCATGCTGCGGCAGGAAAACTGAGTCATTGTGTCAGAGACCAGAGGGCCTGGAGAACCTCAAATACTATCTGGCCCTTTCCAGAAAAAGTTTACCAACCCCCTGCCTCCCTGGAATGGGTGGGGGGTGGTTGTAAAGGTATTGGAGAATCTGAAGCCATCAAATAGGGGTCATGACCCTTGTGAGATTGTGAAGCTCCCTTGAGGCAGGTGGTGGCTGGGCTGTGGATTTGGGGTACCGGCAGAGATTGTGGAGAGCACTTCCAGGGGCTGTATCTGAGAGACTATGTGATGCCACCCGGAATGCCCAGTTTGTTCATTCTTTCCTGTTTTCTCCATTTCCCCAGATGGGTTATCTACAATGACCAGAAAGTGTGTGCCTCTGAGAAGCCGCCCAAGGACCTGGGCTACATCTACTTCTACCAGAGAGTGGCCAGCTAAGAGCCTGCCTCACCCCTTACCACTGAGGGCAGGGGAAGACCACCTGGCTTGAGGGAGAGGGGCTGAGGGATGGCCTTCAGCCCCCCTGCTCTGTACCCTTTTCCTTTTGTCCCCGGCAGCAGGGAAGAGGCTGGAGGCCGTGGGAGAATGGCCGGGCAGAGCGGAGGGACAGCGATAGACTCTGATAGACTCTGGGGATGGAGCAGGAAGGGGACGGGAGGGGCCGGCCACCTGTCTGTAAGGAGACTTTGTTGCTTCCCCTGCCCTGGAATCCACAGTGCTCTGCTTCTCTGTGTCGCCCTGCCTGGCACCCTGGTGTGGAGGGAGGGGTCTCGTTTGTGTGCGTGGGTGTAGCTTTGTGCATCCTCTCCCAGGGGAGGGAGCACCTGTGCCTCCCCCCACCTTCGTTTGCCCCTGTGTGGTTGGTCCAGGAGGGATGTGAGGGAAATGGGGATCCCCCTGCCTTGCCCTCCTGCCTCAGTCTTTCTCCCACCCTGTCTCTTCCTTGTCCTTCTCTGGAAAATGCCAAAATACACGATGTGAATAAAAGTACAACGGCTAAAATTGTGTCCTGTTTGATACCTTGGGAGAGGCTTCCCTTCTCGAGGTTAGCAAGAGGGCCGGTTAGCAGAGGGGCATTTCAGAAAACTCTCCTAGCTCTGTCGCCCTCTTCCCTATAGGCCGGTCTTCACTTTTCAGTCGTTCTAGAGCTCTGGGGAAATCGGGGTTGGGTGGGGAAGTGGAGTCGAGTGACTAAATGCCGGCACAAAGCCGAAGAAAGATGGGGTGAAGAGCCCTTCCCTCTCCAGCCACACAGGAGCCCGAGTATTTCCCAAGTGTCCCTAGGGGCTAGCCGTCTTCAGTCTGGGTCTCGGTCCCTGCAGTTCCTCAGGCCTTGGCCATCTGGGGCGAGGGTTGGGATACTCCTGGCGGCCTATGCCTCTGTGGACTGCCCCTCCCGCTCTGAACCCTGCATTTGCCCCGCAAGTCTTGACTCAGGTAGACTCCCTGGGTACAAGGTGCTTGCTCAGCAGTTGGGCCTGAGCTGCTCCGACGGGGGAATGGGGTTCTCTATCCCATAGATGGAGAGGGGCCCTCTCTGCCCCAGTGAGCGATTTGGGCTACGGGCCAAGTTGCCACGAGCTAGCTCCGCTGAACCACTTCTGGCCCCGTGGGGGACTCCAGTCGCCAAGCGAGAGCGCACAGGTGTCGCCATGCCCCAAAAGCCCCGCAATCGTGTCAGAGGCGACCGAGCCCCCGACGCCCCTAGAACGTTGCCAACAAGAAGGGGGAACGTCAGAACAGTGGCACGCCGGGCGGCGGCCGGGTGGCGGCAGGAGGGCGGCAGGAGGGCGGGCGGGGGGCAGGGTTCCGGGGAACGGGGCGGGCCATGGCGGAGGACGGCGAGGAGGCGGAGTTCCACTTCGCGGCGCTCTATATAAGCGGGCAGTGGCCGCGGCTGCGCGCTGACACTGACCTTCAGCGCCTCGGTTCCAGCGCCATGGCTCCCTCCAGGAAGTTCTTCGTGGGGGGGAACTGGAAGATGAACGGGAGGAAGCAGAATCTAGGGGAGCTCATCGGCACTCTGAACGCGGCCAAGGTGCCGGCAGACACCGGTAAGCCCCCGCTGGGGAGGGGCCGGGCCGGGGCCAGGACGGGACCGGCAGCGCGCTCTCCCGAGGCCCCGAGTCCGGTGTCTGCGCGGACCTGATGCAGGGCTGGGGGACGAGGGCCGCTGGGGTTCCGGCAGGGGCCCCGCAGCCGCAGCCCTGTCGGTGCGTCGAGGGCTTAGGGCGGAGCACGTGATGCCCCCTTGGACTGTGGGGGAGGAAAGGACGTTTTGGGTCTCTGGGAGGAAGGTGGCCCCGTGGCGCGCACTGGGGCTGTGTCCGCCAGGCGCAGGGATTAGGAGCGGAGACCGAGGCTTTGCGGGCGACCGGGGTACTCTGACCGCAGCCCCTGGGGTGGGGGAGGAGGCTGGGCCGCGTGCGCTTCCCGCTACCTGCCCCACGGCCCCCGGCGCCGTGCGCCGCCGCACGTAGCCCCAGACTCCTCCCTCGCCTTGCCTGCGGCAGAGTCCCAGTATCTAGCTGTTCGGGGCCCGTGAGCCCCCAGCTCTGACCCCTTCCCTTCAGCAGCCTGAGCGACTCCTGCCTTCCACGGAAGGGACCGAGCTGGTGTCAAACAGGCTGAGCGATCTGGGAGTGAGGAGCCATCCTACCGCTTTCCCCAGCCTGGAAACGAGAACGCTCAAGGCCTCTGAGTCAGTTAGCTCTGTCCCACCCACGGGCAAAGGATGCTCTCCTCCATCTTCCCTCCTACCCCCAACGGAAATCAGAGAACCTCGGGCCTGATCCAAAGAGGCATCCCCTTCGTTCATTCCCCAAAGGCCCCAGAGGCCCCCATACAGTCCCCAGGAGTTGGCCCCTTCTCCTTTTGCTACAAATCCTTGCCTTGTAAAGGGGAGGTGAGGATGGGTTATTTTAGAAGGGGGTAGGGTTGGCCCCTAGAGAATGCTGAGTCTGGGAGGTGCCTATGCCCAGAATAGCTCAAGGAAATTGGAGCCACAGCTGTTAAAAGAGCAGAGGGCAGGGTAAGGGCCGTGGCCTCTTAGGGGTACCTGGAAGGCTCTGCCAGTTGAGTGCAGGCCCGGCCTGGGCTGGGAAGTGGACAAAGGTCATCTTGCTGGGGTGAAAAGCAGGGGAGAGTAGAACTAAGAAGAGGGTGAGGGCTGGGGGCCCCAGGACACCGGTTAGGAGTTGTGGCGAATGAAGGCTTTCTTTAGTCTCATCCCACTGTGGTACCATCTTGTCCTCAGAGGTGGTTTGCGCTCCCCCCACGGCCTATATCGACTTCGCCCGGCAGAAGCTAGATCCCAAGATTGCTGTGGCTGCGCAGAACTGCTACAAAGTGTCTAACGGGGCCTTTACTGGGGAGATCAGGTGAGATGGAGGTGGAGAGGGTGTGAAGGGAAAGCCACAGGTGGGCTACCTGCTGAGTCTTGGCTTCCTCTCTTCCTTTAGCCCTGGCATGATCAAAGACTGTGGAGCCACGTGGGTGGTCCTGGGGCACTCAGAGAGAAGGCATGTCTTCGGGGAGTCAGATGAGGTTAGTAACCAAGAGAGGAGATAAGGGATGTATTTTTCCAAGAAGGGTGTCTCACCAAGTCTGTTTTTCAACAGCTGATTGGGCAGAAAGTGGCCCATGCTCTGGCAGAGGGACTCGGAGTAATTGCCTGCATCGGGGAGAAGCTAGATGAACGGGAAGCCGGCATCACTGAGAAGGTTGTTTTCGAGCAGACAAAGGTCATCGCAGGTATCTCTGGAGAAAGGGGCCTTTGAACCTAGCCAGGGCCACAGAGACTCACAGGGTAGGGTCAGGCCCTGGAGCATGTCTTGGTCCCCATGCTGATCCAGAAAAGGAAGAGGCAGGGGGAGGGGGGTTGAGTGAGCATCCTTGCTTGGTGCCCATCACTTCTTCAGCCCTCAAGGTAGATGCCACCTGGAAATCCCCCAATGACCACCAGGGGGCAGCAATAGGCCACCATTCTACATACTCTGGGGAATCTGTCTGGACCGCTCCTTCCTGTCCACCCTTCCCTCCCATCTGTGACCTCTGCCCTGCAGATAACGTGAAGGACTGGAGCAAGGTCGTCCTGGCCTATGAGCCTGTGTGGGCCATCGGCACGGGCAAGACTGCAACACCTCAACAGGTAACTGAGCCCAGGAGCCCTGCCCTCATCCCAGCCTGCCACAGGTTTGGACAGACACAGACCATCTAGGCCAACCCCTTGTTTTAAAGACAGGGAGACCTTGAGCCCGGAGACAGTGACTTGTCCAAGGGCATCCATTCCATGGCCTGGCCTGGATCTGAGCCTTGGTACTCAGACTCAGTCAGAAACCACACTAAGTGTCCACTTAGTGCCACTGATTTTTCCTCTTAGAGTGAGAGGCAGAAAAGGTAAGGCTAGCTTCTTGTTCTAGGCCCAGGAAGTACACGAGAAGCTCCGAGGATGGCTTAAGTCCAACGTCTCTGATGCAGTGGCTCAGAGCACCCGTATCATTTATGGAGGTGAGTGGCTTTGCTTCCTGGCCGAAGTGGAGTGGGCTGAGGGCTAGACGGAGCCCTGGGACATGGAGGTGGAGATGGGGCATACTCATCCCATCCTTGACCAAGCCCTTGTTCTGCTCCCTTCCCAGGCTCTGTGACCGGGGCAACCTGCAAGGAGCTGGCCAGCCAGCCTGATGTGGATGGCTTCCTCGTGGGTGGTGCTTCCCTCAAGCCCGAATTTGTGGACATCATCAATGCCAAACAATGAGGCCCATCCATCTTCCCTATCTTTCCTGCCAAGCCAGGGACTAAGCAGCCCAGAAGCCCAGTAACTGCCCCTCCCTGCACATGCTTCTGATGGTGTCATCCGCGCCCTCTTGTGGCCTCATCCAAACTGTACCTTCCTTTACCGTTTATATCTTCACCCTGTAATGGTTGGGACCAGGCCAATCCCTTCTTCACTTACGATAATGGTTGGAACTAAACATCACCAAGGTGGCTTCTCCTTGGCTGAGAAGTGGAAGGGGTGAAATTTACTAGTGGGTCCCCTAAGCCCTAATGAGGGTGGGAGAGAAACCACCCTCACCGTGAGGCCAAGATCCTCCCCTCAGAAACCAGGAGTGCCGCCCTCTCCCACGGTGCCCGTGCCTGTGTGTGTGTGTGTGAACCACCCACGTGTGAGGGAATAAACACCTGGCACCAGGTCTTGTGGTCTGTCCGCCTTCATTGGACTTGCCCATAAAATCTTCCTTTTGGAGGCAGCTATAGAAATTATCCCTTGTGCACAAAAACAAAACCATAAACAAGTTGTTGTAACACCTCTTAGTATTTTTACTTCAAAAACTGTTTTGCGTAGCAGACTGCCATAGCCTTGAATGCTGGCTCGCTCTCTTCCTCCCTCTGAGTGGCTCTGGGGCTGTTGATTTCCCCAGAGCTTGGGTCGGGGTAGGGGCCCAGCCTCACTGGCTTTCAGTAGCTGGTCTAGGCCAACAGTGCCTCCCCACCTCCTCAAGGGCAGGGGTGGTGGCAAGGCCCCAGCACAGTCTGCAGTATCACAGGGCTCACTGGTAGAGCAGGTAGCGCTTCATGGCAGGGGGCAAGGGCAGGGCAGATACCTGGCCAAGCCGGGTATCCCCCAGGGTGTGGCGCACACACAGGCGGCTCAGATGCAGAAGGGAGTGTGGCTCCGCTGGGAGAGAGAAGGAGGGGAAGGTGAGTATGGGTGCAGCCACCAGCCAGACATCCTCAAACTACAGGGTCCTGCCCAGATGCCTTTCTGCTTTCCTGCTTCGAGTGTGCCCGCCTTAGCTGAAAGGGAGATGTGAGATGCCCCAAAGTGCTGCCCCTCAGTGAAGATTTCACACGCCCCTAGTCAGAGCTGGGGGTTAAGTGCTGGCTAAGGCCCTCTAAGTGAGAGGCCAAGGTAGCTTATTTGGTGGTGGAGCTGGCCCAGGCTTTGACTCCAGAGGCTCGGGAGCTGGGGCTGAGGTGTGGAAGGATGGTCCTCCACTCTACAGCTCACACACCTTCAGAGAGCAGCTCCAAGCCCTGGACCCAGTCAGTTCCTGGGGAGGCTCCTCCCCTGCCGCCCCACCCTAAGGCCCTGCCTCCTCCCTGGTGCCCAGGGCCCCAGTGGCTCCATCCTGAGGTCTGGCTGAGGAAGGAAGTAGGTATGTGGCACAGAGGTCAGAGCCCAGGGAATCCCGTATACACCCCGGGCGTCTGGCTCTGCCCGTCGTCCTCCTTTTGGACCTGTACGCCAAACCCAGTACCTAACCCGGTGCACCTCTTGCTCAGGGGTTGGGCTGAACGCCCTCAGCCCTGGCGTGCCTCACTCCATTCTGAAGGTTCACCACTTACTGGCCAAGAGAACCTAAGAAAGTTGCTTTCTCAGGCCTGTTTCACCTCTATTGGTATTGGATTAAATTAAATAACAGCTGTGAAGACCCCTAGCCTTTCCCAGCACTGAACAGAGAAAAGAGGCAGGTTGGATGAAGGTCCATGCCCTCTGCTCTTGTCAAGAGTTTACATCCCACACCGCTGCCACCAGGGACACAAAGTTCTCCGCACACCTGCCCAATGCCTCACCTCTCCTTTCGCCCAGGTAGCGGATGCGGACCTGGCACTGGCCCCAGACAGCACTTACTGCCGGATAGAGGGTCCTGCCCTTCAGTCCACGGAAGGCTGGCCCCAGGTAGGTGCCCCCAATAGCGTAGCCCAGGGTTCCCTCCTCCATGTCCAGAACCACCAGCAGCCTCTCTGGCACCTCCGGCTGCTCACCCTGAGTTCCCGCTGGATACTGGGGGGCCCCGGGCCCCTTGCTCTGATGGTACAGCTTCCCCCGGCCGATGTCCCAGCCCCACGACTCGCTGTTGCTGCCCAGCAGCGCCGCGTAGTGGTCAGCCTGCAGCGGGGCGAGGGCCGTGGCCACGCCCACCACGGCGTGCGAGCCCCTCTGCTCTGGGGGCCAGCTGATCTCCCAGGCGTGCAGGCCCCTCGAGTAGCCCCTCTTACCCCGGGCCCCATCAGTGCTCTGGGCCACGGGCCGCCGCTCAAAGTACAACCCCCTTTCCTTGACCTCGATGTTCTCTGAACAGTCTTTGGGGTTCCAACCGTGGCGCCGTTGGGTCCCCAGGTCAGGAGGGGGTGCAGACAGCAGCTCTTCCAAGCCCTCGGGACAGGAGAGGTCAGAGTACAGGGCCTGTGGGGTGGGGGTGCTGCTGCTGCCCCCCGCCAGGGCCGTCTGGCCCATGGAAGTGAGGAGTTGGAGAACTCCCCGAAAGAGGCTTGCTGGGGCGTCTCCTGAAAGTTGAGCTTCAGTGTGGAATTGACCTGGAAGGGAGTTGGGGTAGAAGGGGCGTGAAGAGCAGAATCCTGGCGGGGGCTCGTTACCCAGGCACCCCATCCTTTCACCTCCCTCCTCGCTGCCCCAAAGCTCCTGGACCCATCGTCTGCCCTCGCCCCATCTGTCCCAGATCGCCCGAGACTCTCGCGAGTTTCCCCACTTAGGGCCTCCGCATGGACCATCCCCCTTTCCCGCCCTGAGCCCTCGCCGCTGCCCCCGAACCTCCGTTGGCTTCCCAGCCCTGGAAGTTGCCGGGCCTCTGCAGGAGCCGGGCGGAAAGAAGCCGAAGCGCGCCGGGCGCAGACCGCAGCCGCTTCCGCCTCCAGCACCTCCCCAGGGCCGCGCCCGCCCTGCGGCCCCGCCCCTCCAGGGCCTCCGGGACGTTAACCCTCTCCTCGCCGTCCCGGGCCGCGCAGCCCCGAGGCCACGCCCCTGCGGAGCTCCGCAGTTACCCCTTTCCTCGGCCGAAGCCGCGGAGAGCGCGCCCCGCCCCCGTGGAGCCCACCCTTGGCGGTTAACCTTCGATCTCCGCCCCGGGCTGCGACCCTGCCCGAGGCCCCTCCCCAACGGCGAAGTCCGGGGGCGGTTAACTCTTTCTCGCTGCGGTGGGGTCCGCACCTGGGCAGGCTCAGTTCAGAATCAACGCTTTGATGGCATCACCGCCTCGGGAATCCCTGGGGATGGTGTTCTCCACCGTCAAGACCTTTGAGCCGCCTGTGCAACCAACTCCTGCGCCCCTGAGGAGAAGGAGCATGGGGTCAAGGAGGGGCTCCATCGTGCTGACTCCCATTTCCATTTCCCTGTGATTCTGGGTCACTGTTTCTGGGTTGGTCCCTTTCTGCTCGGGTTGTGAGTCAGCCTGTGCCACCTCGGTGGCTCTGGGCTGTACGCGTCATAGTTCTCCCTGCTGGTCCAGTCTTCACACTGGATGCCAATCCATTACTGAGCCGATGATCTCATTTGGTAGAATGCCTGGTTAAGACGTCAGGTTTTTTTTTTTTTGTTTTTTTTTTTTTGGGACGGAGTTTCGCTCTTGTTACCCAGGCTGGAGTGCAATGGCGCAATCTCGGCTCACCGCAACCTCCGCCTCCTGGGTTCAGGCAATTCTCCTGCCTCAGCCTCCCGAGTAGCCGGGACTACAGGCACGCACCACCATGCCCAGCTAATTTTTTGTATTTTTGGTAGAGACGGGGTTTCACCGTGTTGACCAGGATGGTCTCGATCTCTTGACCTCGTGATCCACCCACCTCGGCCTCCCAAAGTGCTGGGATTACAGGCGTGAGCCACCGCGCCCGGCAAGACTTCAGGTTTGGGTGAAGCTATGCCACTATTTAGCTGTGTGATCTTGGGGAACTTGTCACATTACTGTTTTGTTTTGAGACAGGGTATTGCTCTGTCACCCAGGCTGGAGGTCAATGGCGCCATCACAGCCCACTGCAGCCTTGACCTCCTGGGCTAGATCCTCCTACCTCAGCCTCCCAAGTAGCTGGGACTACAGGCATTTGCTACCACGCCCAGCTAATTAAAAATATTTTTTTAAGAGACGATGTAACAGCCGGGTACATAGTATGCACTCACCAAGCATTGCTGTCAGTGTGCTTACCGAGTGCGGACACTATAAGGAGGCAATGGCCAAGGATGCAGCTGTGGAAGCAGACTGCCCGGGCATGAGTAGCTGAAGGCCAGTGTGTGTACGACCTTGGGCAAATCACTGAACCTCCCCGTGCCTGTTTCTAAGACAGAGATCACATTAGTGTCTATTGCATGGGGTTGGTAGTGAGGATCCAATGAGGTTATCGTTTTAACACGTTTGGAACAGTTTCTGGTTCGCATTTAATGATTTGTGCTAAGCACTGGAGATGAGGCAGTGAATCCTTAAGGAGGTTACAAAGACTTTTATAAAACAATGTATCATGTGGTAATAGTAAATGATATTATGGAGATAAAAAGAATAAAAGGAATAGGACTCCTATCCAGGGTTCAAGCAGCTAGGAAAGGAACAATCTTAGAGGATGACTGGGAATTGGGCTGAGACGGGCCACTTCTCTGCAGTATGGAGGTTGGGTTATGACTGTTGCATGTAGAAGACATTCTAGACAGAGAGTCTGCAGGAAAAAAACCAAGAAGCAGCAGGTGGGTTTGGGGAAGTACGATAGCTTCACGATTGCTACAGCCAGGAAGGAAGCATGAAAGGGACCAGAGAAGTAGACACGAAGTCACAGAGGCCTTCGAGGCTGAGTTAAGGAATGTAAATATTTTCCCACAAGACAGGCCAGTGATGGGGAGCCACTGTAGGATAGAAGCGGGAGAGGAACCTGGTCAGATGTGCATTTGATTTATTTTCATATTTTGAGCCAGGGTCTCACTTTATCACCCAGGCTGTAGTGGAGTAGTGTGATCATGATTCACGGCAGCCACAACCTCCTGAGCTCCAGCCATCCTCCCACCTCAGCCTCCTGAGTAGCTGGGACTACAGGTGCACACCACCATGCCGAACTAATTTATTTTTATTTAAAAATTTTTAAAATTATCTTTTAATTTTAAAAATAGAGACAGAGTCTCAGTCTCATTCTGTCTCATTCGTACTCCTGGGTCAAGCGATCCTCCTGCCTCAGTGTCCCAAAGTGCTGGGATTACAGGTGTGAGCCACTGTGCCTGGCCAGATCTGCATTTTGGAAAACCACTCTGACAGCAATGTAGAGGAGGCTTCAAGGGAAATAGGACTGGAAGCAAAGACCATTTCTAGCAGCCCAGGTGACAAGTGTCAAGAGCCTGAAATAGGACAGTAGAAATAAGAATGAAAAGAATTCAAGAGACACTGATGAAATGGCAAGATCTGGTGGCTGATTAGAAGTGGAGTTAAGGCTAGGCACGGTGGCTCACGCCTGTAATCCCAGCACTTTGGGAGGCTGAGGCAGGCGGATCACCGGAGATCAGGAGTTCAAAACCAGCCTGGCCAACATGGTGAAACCCCGTCTCTACTAAAAATACAAAAATTAGCCAGGTGTAATGGTGGGCACCTGTAATCCCAGCTACTTGAGAGGGTGAAGCAGGAGAATTGCTTGAACGCGGGAGGTGGAGATTGCAATGAGCCAAGATGGCGCTACTGCACTCCAGCCAGGGCGACAGAACGACACTCTATCTCAAAAAAATAAAAAAGGGAAGTTTCTAGCCTGGAAAAAATGGATTGGATGATGGTGCCACCAATCAAGATGGAGATGACACAGTAACTGGGGCAGGGGCAGGAGGGTGGGAGAGAGAGATGGTGAGTTCAGTTTAGGATGTGTTTTTGAGGTGTCTGAGCCACAAGCAAATAGAACCATCCAGAACACACTAGAAAATGGCAGGTCTGGAAGCAGAATGAGAGGCCTGGGCTGGAGACAGGGATTTGGGAGGGGTGTCAGCCTTTAGTCAGGAGTTGAACTATGAGAATGAGTGAGTGAAATATGGGTGAGGGGACAGAGAGAGAGTGCAGAGCAAGAGGAGGATCAAAGAGAGCACAACAATGTAGAAAATACAGTTTTCATTTCTTACAAGATTGTTTTGGTCAAAGGTTACTGGCAACCTTAGTGAGATAGCACATGTGGGGACTGGGAGGTGGGACTCCAGGCTGAAAGGGCTGGACTGCCACTGCGCTACAAGCTTCATGTTTTGAAGGAATAGAAAATGAAAAGTAAATTACAATTATGTCACATAAAGTTACCTGAGAAAATCCCTTAGTAGGCTGGGTGCAGTGGCTTATTCCTGTAATCCTACCACTTTCAGAGGCTGAAGCAGGAGCTTGAGTCCAGGAGTTTGAGACCAGCCTGGGCAACATAGTGAGACCCCATCTCTACCAAAAGAAATAAACAAATAAATAAAAATAATAAAATAGGCCCCGCGCAGTGGCTCACTCCTATAATCTCAGCACCTTGGGAGGCTGAGGTGGGCAGATTGCTTAAGGTTGGGAGTTTGAGACCAGCCTCAGCATGGTGAAACCCTGTCTCTACTAAAAAAATACAAAAATTAGCCGGGTGTGGTGGCAGGCACCTGTAATCCCAGCTACTCAGGAAGCTGAGGCAGAAGAACTGCTTGAACCCAGGAGGCGGGGAGTGCAGTGAGCCGAGATTTGCTTCACAGGTTTTTTTGAATCTTGATTGCACATACAGATTTTTTTAGTTTCTTTTTTTTTTTTTTTTTTTGCCACTTTGGAGATAGACTTGTATGCTAGCGTGGAAGGGAATTGCTTTTTTCGGTTGATTGCCTAACAACCTGCTTGATGGCCTTTCAGATGGATCATGTTATACAGAAAGGAAGTATCTGAAAACACTACTATCTTGGCTGGGCGCCGTGTCTCATGCCTGTAATCCCACCACTTTGGGAAGCCGAGGTGCATGAATCACGAGGTCAGGAGTTCAAGACCAGCCTGGCCAAGATGGTGAAACCCCGTCTCTACTAAAAATACAAAAAAATTAGCCACGTGTGGTGGCAGTCACCTGTAATCCCAGCTACAGCTACTTGGGAGGCTGAGGCAGAGAATCGTTTGAACCCGGGAGGCAGAGGTTGCAGTGAGCCGAGATAGTGCCATTACACTCCAGCCTGGGCGAAGAGCAAGACTCCGTCTCAAAAACAGCAACAAAAAAACACTACAATCTAGTTTAAGACACAAAACAGTAGAATCGTTGTCAGCTTTACAAGATATACACTGAAGGGCCCAGAACTGGGGCCAAGAGAACATAGTCTTCCATCTCCCACTCACACGGAATGGGGCCTGGCCCCACTCTGCCCTATTTAATCTGAGCATTGTTAAATGAGTCTGCAATGAAACGCCACATTTCCTTCAATCCTCACAACAAAGATAACTCAATTTTAAGATTCTTTTTTTTTTTTTTTTTTGAGACGGAGTTTTGCTCTTGTTACCCGGGCTGGAGTGCAATGGCGCGATCTCGGCTCACCGCAACCTCCGCCTCCTGGGTTCAGGCAATTCTCCTGCCTCAGCCTCCTGAGTAGCTGGGATTACAGGCACGCGCCACCAGGCCCAGCTGATTTTTTGTATTTTTAGTAGAGACGGGGTTTCACCATGTTGACGAGGATGGTCTCGATCTCTTGACTTCGTGATCCACCCGCCTCGGCCTCCCACAGTGCTGGGATTACAGGGGTGAGCCACCTAATTTTAAGATTCTTAAACTGAGGCTTAGAGAAGTTAAACGCCTTGTCCAAGACCACGGAACGGGAAAATGGCAACGTCAAGATCCAACTCCGAAAAGCCTCCCCTGGCAGTGGGAGGAAATGGCAAATGACGCAGCCGAACTTATTTTTTCTTTCTGAGACGGAGTCTTGCTGTGTCCCCAGGCTGGAGTGCAGTGGCGCGATCTCGTTTCACCGCAACCTCCGCCTCCTGGGTTCAAGCGATTCTCCTGCCTCCGCCTCCTGAGTAGCTGGACTACAAGCGCACCACCCACACCAGGCTTTTTTTTGTATTTTTAGTAGAGACAGGGTTTCACCATGTTGTCCAGGATGGTCTTGGTCTCTGGACCTTGTGACCCCTCGCCTCCGCTCTCAAAGTGCTGGGATTACAGGCCTGAGACACGGCGACCGGCCAGTAAATTTTTAAAACCAGATTCTCCGTCGCCGCGGTGCCCTGGGCCAACGCCCCGCCTCGCCCCGCCCCGCCCGGCCCCGCCCCGCCCAGCCCCCCACGCCCCGCCCAGCGCCCACGCCCCACCCCGCGCAGCCGCCCAGGTGCTAGTTACGTAACCGCCGCAGAGCTTGCGCCAAGGCTCGCAGCAGGGAGCGCGGGAGGTGCTGACTCACGCCGGCCCTGCGGTCACGTGAGCGGGCGCGCAGCAAGCCGCCGGTCGGAGTGCCTCGCGCGCGCCCCACAGCGGCCGCATGCGTCGCGGGACCTTCTCCCAGCAGTTCAAGCCTCAGTCGCGACAGAAACTGGAGCCCCCACCCAGGGCTCTCCCCTAAACTGCAGCTCCCGTCCCCGCCAGTATCCTCCCTGACCCTAGCGCTGAGGTTCACGCCTGGAACATTCTGGCCCAGAACAAAAAAGACCCAAGGCGGACACGAGGGCCTGAGGCTGAAAGTCCCAGCTCTGCAGCGAGGGCCGCTAAACCGGCTGCTGAGGGCGACTCCAGCCCGGGTTCCAGAAGGGAGTGGAAGGGACTGAGTGCTTGTGGGAAATTTCCTAATTGAGGCTTACCCACTAAAGTTCTTTATGTTCTAAAGGGTTCCATTCCATCAGCCTCAAAATGTTTCCTTCCCCATCCCTCTATTAGGGTGGTTATGTCTAGGGACTCTGCACTGGGAGGGAATCATTTTGTTCTCCCCGACGAGGGGGTGTAACGCCCCCCCACGGGCACCGAGGAAGGAGAACTGTCCAGACCCCAGGCACCTGAAGAATATGTTATAGTGTTATTACTCAGCTATTTCCTTTATATAATCCTTTATATATAATCATATGCTAGCATATAGAATTAGTACCTCAAGTATAACTTACTGCTTATATATATCTAGCTTATATAGTCATACGTAATACTTACATCTGACATACTTAGTTCTAGATCATCATTCTGTATAATCATATAGGTATTGTAGTTGGAGCTGTACTGACACATTTAGCGCTGATTTATATAATCCTTCCATTTAACCATGTAGTATTTTTAAAAAATTCTTTCCATATAGTAGTTCGTAGTAGGAGGAATGCCTAGAGCAGTCACAGAACAGAAGCAGTACACGGGAAAATAGCCAGATCAGGATAAGAACTAAAGACCCAGGCAGTGGTGTCCCTGCCTGAAAGGGCATATGCCGTATGGCCGGCTTGGAGCAAGAGCCTCTCCTCCTGATAAAGGAGTTGTAGTACCTTGCATCCAGTTCCTGTGGAAAGTAGGCCTCAGGCCTGTGATCCTGGAAATAACCCAGGGAGAAGAACCCCTCTGGTGTGACCAGTCACGGCGGCTGTACATCCTGTGGGTCGTTTCTCACTTCTGTGCTAGCTCAAATCATCTTAAGAACGCAAGTCTGTCAGCTCCCACTGCATTGGCTTACAGTATCCTTCTATTAGAAATCCTTTGACATCTCCAGTTCCCAGATAAGAAGTGCTGCGCACGACACCTGTTGCACATGGCCCACCTCCTTGCCTCGGTGACCTAATGGGAGTGGACCCCTTTTCTGTACACACCCCTCTACTACTGTGCACGGCATGACCCCCTATTGCGCACAGCCCACCTCTCTGCCCAGATGACATAATGGGATGACCCCCTCGCTTGTGACTCGTGATTATGTATGCCTTATCACTAAACCTATAGATGACCTCACTCACGACCCTTCCTCCTAGTAAGTACGGATGCTTCTGGGCGTTCGGGTTCTGGCTGATCTCCGCTCATAGATGGCATGCCCTCCCCCAAGTCCAGATGCTCTTCACCAGTTCTATAGTGTCCTGTCTCTTTACTTCCTGGATCCTGCACCTCAGCACAGCATAAGGGACACCCCACAACCCTGTAGGGCCCAACAGCCCTGCAGGGAGGTCAGAAGTGGGAGACACCGAGGTTGTGTTAGAAACTGTATGGGAAGGGCCGGGTGCGGTGGCTCAAGCCTGTAATCCCAGCACTTT
>NW_022437026.1:8309251-8326124 GCF_009761245.1 Sapajus apella
AAAAAAAAAAAAAAAAAAGAAAGAAAGAAACTGTATGGGAGCCAGGGCGATGGCTCATGTCTGTGGTCCCAGCTACTCAGGAGGCTGAGGCGGGAGGATTGCTTGAGCCCTGGATGTCGAGGCTGCAGTGAGCTATGATCCAGCCTGTAAATACTCTAGGAGGACAGATGATGTAGACCGTTTCAAAAGGGGAGAAAGAAACTGCCGCATAAAGGAGCGTACCTGTTACAAAGGTAAATGCTCTTTTGTCTATCCTTGCTATTTTTTAAGAGACTCAATTTTTCCTAGTTTTCCTTTTTTTTTTTTTTTTTTGAGACAGAGTCTTATTTGGATGCCCAGGCTGGAGTGCAGTGACGTGATCTCGGCCCACTGCAACCTCCACCTCCCGGATTCAAGCGATTCTCCTGCCTCAGCCTCCGGAGTAGCTGGGATTACAGGTGTGCGCCACCACGGCTGGCTAATTTTGTATTTTTAGTAGAGACGGGGTTTCACCATGTTGGCCAGGATGGTCTTGATCTCTTGACCTTGTGATTTGCCCTCCTCGGCCTCCCAAAGTGCTGGGATAACAGGGCGAGCCACCGCACTGGCCCTAGTTTTCCTTTTGACATCCTTCTAGATACCCTGTTAGGACTCACTAGCAAGAAATAGAGCCTCTATTTCTTTTTTTTTTTTTGAGACGGAGTTTCACTCATGTTACCCAGGCTGGAGTGCAATGGCGCGATCTCGGCTCACCGCAACCTCCGCCTCCTGGGTTCAGGCAATTCTCCTGCCTCAGCCTCCTGAGTAGCTGGGATTACAGGCATGCGCCACCATGCCCAGCTAATGTTTTGTATTTTTAGTAGAGACGGGGTTTCACCGTGTTGACCAGGATGGTCTTGATCTCTTGACCTCGTGATCCACCCGCCTCGGCCTCCCAAAGTGCTGGGATTACAGGCGTGAGCCACCACGCCCAGCCTTAGAGCCTCTATTTCTTGCTAGTCAGTCCTAACAGGGTATCTTCCAGGCTTGTCACTTGTTCACTACTTACCAGTGATACTCAAGTGCAAGGAGGAGGTAAAGGATTTTATCTATAAGGGCAAAGCCAAACTGAAGGGAGGGTGTTCTTGATTACTTTTTTTAAAAAGCACAGTTAGGCCAGGCATAGTGGCTCACTCCTGTAATACCAGCTATTCTGGAGGCTGAGGTGGAAGGTTTGCTTGTGCCTGGGAGGTCCAGGCTGCAGTGAGCTGTGATCTTGCTATTGCAGTTGCGCCTGGGTGACAGAGTGAGATCCTGTCTGAAAAACAAAAAACAGTATTTATTGAACATTTACTGTGTGCTAGACACTGTGCCAGGTAGTAGGGTGCAGAGTGAAACTGAAGAACTCAAGATCTACTGGAGGCCAAGTGCACGTGGCACATGCCTGCAATCCTAGCATTTGGGGAGGCCAAAGTGGTTGGATCGCTTGAGTACAGGAGATGGGGACCTGCCTGAGCAACAAAGGGAAACCCAACCTCTACAAAAAAATAGCCTGGCGTGTTGGTGCATGCCTGTAATCCTAGCTACTTGGGAGTCTGAGGCAGGAGGATCGTTTGAGCCCAGGTCAAGGCTGCAGTGAACCATGATTGTGCTGCTGTACCACTCCAGCCTGAGCAGCAGAGCTAGACCCTGTTGCAAAAAAAACAAAACAACAAACAAACAAAAAGAAAACGTTCTATTTGGTAGTTCTGCAAGGATGATCCAAGGATTTCGATTTGAGCATCTGAAAGTGATATAGGTAATACTAAAGAAAAGCAGGCCGAGACCGGGCGCAGTGGCTCACATCCCAGCACTTTGGGAAGCCAAGGCAGGTGGATCATCGGGTCAGGAGTTCAAGACTAGCCTGGCCAACATACTAAAACCCCGTCTCTAATAAAAATACAAAAATTAGCCGGGTGTGGTGGCGGGCACCTGTATTCCAGCTACTTGGGAGGCTGAGGCAAGAGAATCGCTTCAACCTGGGAGGCGGAGGTTGCAGTGAGCCAAGACTGCACCATGTCCTCTAGCCTGGGTGACAGAGCAAGACTCTGTCTCAAAAAAAAAAAAAAAAGAAAAAGAAAAGAAAAGAAAGGCTGGCCTGGCACAGTGGCTCATGCCTATAATCCCAGCACTTTGGGAGGCCAAGGTGGGCAGATCACCTGAGGTCAGGAGTTTGAGACCATCCTGGCCAAGATAATGACATCCCATCTCTACTAAAAATACGAAAATTAGCCGGGTGTGGTGGCATATACGTGTAGTCCCAGCTCCTCAGGAGGCTGAGGCAGGAGAATCTCTTGAATTCGGGAGGTGGAGGTTGCAATGGGTTGAGATTGTGCCACTGCACTCCAGCCTGGGTGACCAGAGCGACAGTCTATTTCAAAAAATAAATAATAAATAAATAAACAAAATCAGAGTTAGAGGAAAACATAGAGAATTTGGTTTTGGACACGTTGAGTTTGACATGTCTGTGCCTCATGTAAATGGAGAAATGAAATGGGAGGTTAGATGTATGAGCCTGGGGCTGAGAAAAGAGTTCTCGGGTGGATTTAGAAATTTGGGACTCATGGCCAGGCACAGTGGCTCATGCCTGTAATCCCAGCACTTTGGGAGGCCGAGGTGGGCAGATCACGAGGTCAAGAGATTGAGACCATCCTGCGCAATATTTACTGTGTGGTAGACACTGTGCCAGGCAATAGGGTGCAGAGTGAAACTGAAGAACTCAAGATCTATTGGAGGCCAAGTGCAGGTGGCACATGCCTGCAATCCTAGCATTTGGGGAGGCCAAGGTGGTTGGATAGCTTGAGTACAGGAGATTGAGACCAGCCTGGGCAACATAGGGAGACCCCACCTCTACAAAAATATAGCCAGGCGTGTTGGTGTACGCCTGTAGTCCTAGCTACTTGGGAGGCTGAGGCAGGAGGATCACTTGAGCCTAGGTCAAGGCTGCAGTGAAACCTCATCTGTACTAAAAATACAAACATTAGCCAGACATGATGGCATGTCTGTAGTCCCACCTACTTGGGAGGCTGAGGCAGGAGAATTGCTTGAACCCGGGAGGCAGAGGTTGCAGTGAGCCAATAATGTGCCACTACACTCCAGCCTGGGGACAGAGCAAGACTCTGTTTCAAAAAAAAAAAAAATTGGAACTCATTAAAATGTGCAGTCATGTTAGTGTGCCGGGGCTGGCTTGTACAGGCTTGTGAGAGCTAATTGTTAATTTTTCGTGAATTCCGTGAACCAGTGAAACACAGCCATTATTAAAACTAAAATTGTATAAGCTTATAATTTAATTACATTAAAAACAGGGGTAAATCGTACTTAAAACTC
Source organism: Sapajus apella (assembly GCF_009761245.1). Taxonomy (NCBI): domain Eukaryota; kingdom Metazoa; phylum Chordata; class Mammalia; order Primates; family Cebidae; genus Sapajus; species Sapajus apella. The sequence goes on from NW_022437026.1 coordinate 8,312,576, forward strand.
ATTACTTGCTGATTATTTTACTAATTTTTTTGCTAAGACTGCCATAAGAAAATACCACAGATGGCCAGGCATGGTGGCTCACACCTGTAATCCCAGCACTTTGGGAGGCCAAGACAGGCAGATCACCTGAGGCTGGGAGTTCAAGACCAGCCTGACCAACATGGAGAAACCCTGTCTCTACTAAAAGTGCAAAAAATTAGCTGGGCATGGTGGAGCATGCCTGTAATCCCAGCTACTCTGGAGGCTGAGGCAGGAGAATCACTTGAACTGGCAGGCAGAGGTTTCGGTGAGCCAAGATCATACCATTGCACTCCAGCCCCAGCAACAAGAGTGAAACTCCATCTAAAAAAAAAAAAAGAGAGAGAGAGAGAGAGAGAAAGAAAATACCACAGACTTGGTGGCTTAAACAACAACAGAAATTATTTATTTTTTTTTTGAGACGGAGTTTTGCTCTTGTTACCCAGGCTGGAGTGCAATGGCGCGATCTCGGCTCACCGCAACTTCCGCCTTCTGGGTTCAAGCAATTCTCCTGCCTCAGCCTCCCGAGTAGCTCGGACTACAGGCACGCGCCACCATGCCCGCTGATTTTTGTATTTTTTAGTAGAGACGGGGTTTCACCTTGTTGACCAGGATGGTCTCGATCTCTTGACCTTGTGATCCACCCGCCTCGGCCTCCCAAAGTGCTGGGATTATAGGCGGGAGCCACCGCGCCCAGCCTATTTATTTATTTATTGAGACAGAGTTTTTATCTTGTCACTCAGGGTGGTGTGCTACCTCGGCTCACTGCAACCTCCACCTCCTGGGTTCTAGCAAGTCTCCTGCCTCAGCCTCCCTAGTAGCTGGGAGTACAGGTGCATGCACTATCATGCCTGGCTAATTTTGTATTTTCAGTAGAGATGGGGTTTCACCATGTTGGCCAGGCTGGTCTTGAACTCCCGACCTCAGGTGATCCTCCCACCCCAGCCTCCCAAAGTGCTGGGATTACAGGTGTGAGCCACTGCACCTGGCCCAGAAACTAATTTTCTCACAGTTGTGGAGGGAAGATGTCCAAGATCAAGGTGTCAGTAGCAGGTTTGATTTCTTCTGAGGTCTCTTTCCTGGGTTTGCAGGTATATTCTCATTGAGTCCTCATATAGTCTTTTTTGTTTTTTGAGATGGAGTCTCACTTTGTCACCCAGGCTGGACAGTGGAGTGCAGTGGCATCACCTTGGCTCGTTGCAACCTCTGCCTCCCGGGTTCAAGCGATTCTCCTGCCTCAGCCTCCCAGACATAGCCTTTTCCTCTGTATACTAGCAGCCCTGGTGTCTCTCTGTGTGTCCATATTTTCTCTTAGGAAGACACCAATCTGATTGGATTAGGGCTGTCCTTATTTTAATGTTAATGTTCTTCTTTTAACTTAATTAGCTCTTTAATTGTGTCTCCCCAAATTCACATGTTGAAGCCCTAACCCCCAGTACTTCAGAATGTGGCCACATATGAATTTGGGGAGACACAATTTAGCCATAACAATTTTCCTATTACCTATGCTTTGAGATTATTTACCTCTATGTATCTGCATAGTAGGAACACTATTGTAGGCCTCTTCCCAATTCCATGTTCCCAAGTCCATGTTCAGGGAGTTGTAGTCCAAAATCAGCCATGGCGGGAGTATTTACACTAGAGAAATCAGCAAATGCTTAAGATCAAGGGATTTTTATTCTCCCTGGAGAACCTCTTATTAAACACTTACCAGCACATCACAGCTACAGATATTATTTAAAATCTTTTTTTTTTTTTTTTTTTTTTTCCCAGACAGGTTCTTGCTCTGTCCCAAGCTGGAGTGCAGTGACGCGATCTCAGCTTACTGCAACCTGTGCCTCCTGGGTTCCAGCAATTCTTCTGCCTCAGCCTCCCGAGTAGCTGAGATTACAGGCATGCGCCACCACACCCAGCTAATTTTTGTGTTTTTAGTAGAGGCAGGGTTTTTCCATGTTGTCTAGTCTGGTCTCGAACTCCTGACCTCTGGTGATCCGCCTGCCTCAGCCTGCCAAAGTGCTGGGATTACAGGTGTGAGCCACCGCACCTGGCCTGAGATCTGATGGTTTTGTACGTTTGACAGTTCCTCTTTCACACTCTTTTCTGCCACCATGTAAGATATACCTGCTTCCCTTCTGCCATGTCTGCAAAGTTCCTGAGGCCTCCCAGCCATGCAGAACTGTGAGTCAATTAAACTTCTTTTCTTTATAAATTACCCAGTCTCCGGCAGTTCTTTATAGGAGTGTGAAAACAGACTAATATAGTATTCCACCACCGCTAACTAGCTGGATATATTCATCTTTTCCATGTCCTATGTCCATTCAGTTGCTGAGTCTTATTGAATCTTCCTCTCTATCCCTACCTCCTTACTCCATACCCCTTACCCTTATCATTTTCAGCTTCCTAAACTTTCAAGATTCTTCTACGTTCAAGGAATCATATGCCAGATATATACCATATATATACATATATGCACTTGCTATTTTAAGAATGTAAAGTAACATTTCAGAATTTACTGGATTTTTCTACTTCTCTCTATCCAATAGTTTAGTCTATTATTAGAAATAGTAAGGTGGGCTGGGTGCAGCGGGTCATGCCTGTAGTCCCAGTACTTTAGGAGGCTGAAGCAGGCAGACAGTTTGAGCCCAGGAACTCAAGACCAGCCCAGGCAACATGGCAAAACCTCGTTTCTACAAAACACACACACACACACACACACACACACACACACACACACACACACACTACTCAGGCATGGTGGCATGTGCTTCTAGTCCCAGCTACTTGGTAGGCTGAGAAAGGAGGATCGGTAGGACTTGGGATGTCGAGGCTGCAGTGAGCTGTGATCACACCACTGCACTCCAGCTTGAGTGACAGAGCAAGACCCCATTTTTAAAAAAAAAAGAAAAAGGGTTGGGTGCGGTTGCTCACACCTGTAATCACAACACCTTGGGAGGCCAAGGCGAGTGGATCATGAGGTCAGGACTTTGAGACCAGCCTGGCCAACATGGTGAAACTCCATCTCTACCGAAAATACAAAAATTAGCTGGGTGTGGTGGCTCACTCCTGTATTTTTAGGAGAGGCAGGGTTTCTCCATGTTGGCTAGTCTGGTCTCGAACTCCTGATCTCTGGTGATCTGCCTGTAGTCCCAGCTACACGGGAGGCTGAGGCAGGAGAATTGCTTGAATCCAGGAGGTGGAGGTTGCAATGAGCTGAGATCGCACCACTGCTCTCTAGCTTAGTGACAGAGTGAGACCCTGTCTCAAAAAACAAACAAACAAACAAAAAAAAGGCCAGTTGTGGTGGCTCACACCTGTAATCCCAGCATTTTCAAAGGTTGAGGTAGGAGGGTCTCTTGAGCCCAGGAATTGGGGAGTAGCCTGGGGAAAACAGTGAGACCCCATCTCTACAAAAAAGTATAAAAAAAGTATCCGGGAATGGTGGCATGCACCTGTGACCCTAGTTACTTGGGAAACCAAGGCATTACATGAGCCTAGGAGTTTGAGGCTTCAATGAGCCATGTTCATTGCAGCAAACTGTGCTGCAGTCTGAGTGACAAAGCAAGACCCTGTCTCAGGCCAGGCACAGTGGCTAACGTCTGTAATCCCAGCACTTTGAGAGGCTGAGGCAGATGGATTGCTTTAGCCCAGGAATTTGAGATTAGCCTGGCCAACATGGCAAAACCCCATCTCTACTAAAAATTAAAAAATAAATAAATAACCGAGCATCGTGGTGCGCGCCTGTAGTCCCAACTACTCAGGATGCTGAGGCAGGGGAATTGCTTGATGGGAGTGGAGGTTGTGGTGAGCTGAGATCGCACCACTGCACTCCAGCCTGGGCAATGGAGCGAGACCCTGCCTCAAAACAAACAAACAAAAAGATCTTGTCTCAAAAAGAAAAAAAAAAGAAATAATAAGGTGGCAGAATATGATATATAGAGATATATAGAGAAAAATCAATACTAAAATAAGATGAGATCAGGTGCATTCAGGGTGGTATGGCTGTAGACACTAAAATCAATTGTTATACAGTGTGATGCTAGAGCAGAAATAGTTAGATATAGATCAATGGAAGATAATAGAGTCCAAAAATAAAACCATACATAGGATAAAGATGGCATTTCAAATCAGTAGAGAAGGATGGGATTAATCAAATGATGTAGAAAAAAATTGGTTCCCCTACCTCACACCATACACCAACCTATTCTAGATGTATTAAAGACTGAAAAATATTTAAATACCATCAAAATATTCAAGGGAATATTTTCATAACCTTAGAAAAAGGCTTTTCTGAACCAGACCCACAATTCAGAAGCCTTATGGAAGAGACTGACAGCTTGCACTGCACACAATGTCAAATTTCTGTAGTGACACTCTATAAGCAAAGTGAGATGATGAGGTAGGAAAATATTTTCAACATGTATAAGAGACAAGAAGTTAATGTGTCTGTGTGGTGGTTTAAAAATATGTCCACGAATTCTGTGATACTCTTCCCTTCAAGAGGTGAGCCTAATTTCTGTCCACTTGAGTGTGGATTGGACTTAGTGACTGACGTCTAAAGAATAGCATAAAGTGGTCGCCTTCACACAGATTACTCAGAAGACAAAGGTGCTTTGGCTAAGCTGGTGGAAGCTATCCGTTAATTAGAAAATAAATGTTAAAAAAAAAAAAAGAATAGCATAAAGTGGAAGTGATGGTGTGTGACTTTGGAGACTCAGTTAAAGGCATAGTGACTTTCATCGTGGTCTCTTTCTCTCTTGGATCACTTGCTCTGGGGGAAGCCAGCTGCCATGTTCTGAGGGTACTCAGGCCCTATGGAGAAGTCCAGATGGTAAGGAACTGTCTTGCCAACAGCCATGTGAGTGAGCCATCTTGGAAGCAAATCTTCCAGCCCCAGCCAAGCCTTCAGATAGCTGCAGCTCTAACCAACCATTTGACTACAATCCACTTGGGCCACTCTTGGATTCCTGACCCACAGAAACTGAGATAATACATTTTTGCTGTTTTAAGCTGCTACATTTGGAGATAATTTGTTATTCAGCCTATAATACAGCACCTGGTTAGCTGGGCATGGTGGGGCCCGCCTGTAGTCCCAGCTACTCAGGAGGCTGAGGTGGGAGGATTGCTTGAGCCAGGAGGCCAAGGGTGCAATAAGCTATGATCACGCCACTGCACTGCAGCCTGAGTGACACAGTAGATCCTGTCTCTAACAATAATAATAATGGTGTACCTATTTTTAAAAGTTTTTAAAGTCATGTTTATGGAGACAGCGCAGTGGCTCACGCTTGTAATCTCAGCACTTTGGGAGGCCAAGAAGGGTGGATTACGAGGTCAGGGGTTCAAGACCAGCCTGGTCAAGATGGTGAAACCCATCTCCACTAAAAATACAAAATTAGCCAGCAAGGTGGTGGGCGCCTATAATCCCAGCTACTCGGGAAGCTGAGGCAGAGAATTGTTTGAACCTGGGAGGTGGTGGTTGCAGTGAGCTGAGATCTCACCACTGCACTCCAGCCTGGGTGACAGAGGGAGACTCCGTCTCAAAAAAGAAAAAAAAAAAAAAAAGAAGTCATGTGTATTGAAGTATGAATTTACATTTAGTAAAATTCATCCTGTTGGCTGGGCGCAGTGGCTCACACCTGTAATCCTAGCACTTTGGGAGGCTGAGGTGGATGGATCACTTGAGGCCAGGAGTTCAAGAACAGCCTGGCCAACATAGCAAAACCCCATCTCTTCTAAAAATACAAAAAAAAATTAGCTGGGCATAGCGGCATGTGCCTGTAATCCCAGCTACTTGGGAGGCTGAGGACAGAGAATTGCTTGAACCTGGTAGGGAGGTTGCAGTGAGCCAAAATTGTGCCATTGCACTCCAGCCAGGGCAACACAGCAGGATTCCATCTCAAAAAAAAAAAATTACCCTGTTAAGTATAAACTTTGACAAATGCATAGTCATATAATAACCAAGACACAGAACAATCGTAGAATTTTAACTCTAACAGTTCGCTCAAGATCAAGATCAAGAAGTCAACCGCTTCTTGATCCCAAGGAATTCATTGACCTGTTTTTCTGTCAAAACGGTCAAATTTAATCACTAAGCTGATCTACAGTACTATGGAAAAATTTATAAGCATAGAAAACACACAAACCAACTTTTTTTTTAAAAAGTGAGATACTTAAAAAGTTTACTATAACCAACAAAATGAAAATAGCTTCACATTTTACTACAGATGAGCAGATAGTCATCAAAGTCCACCATTGTCATATATCTGGCTCAACAGTAATATTTAAGAATATACTGGTCGGGTGTGGTGGCTTACACCTGTAATCCCAGCTACTCGGGAGACTGAGGCAGGAGAATTGCTTGAACCCAGGAGGCGGCGGCTGCAGTGAGCCAAGACTGGACTGTTGCACTCCAGCCTGGGCAACAAGATGAAACTCCATCTCAAAAAAAAAAAAAAAGAATACACTGTAAAATAACGATCTTTAGAAGAGTCAGAATAATGTGATTTTTACTTTTTTTTTTTTTTTTTTTTGAGACAGGGTCTCGCTCTGTCATACAGGCTGGATGTGGCGCAATCTTGGCTCACTGCAACGCTGTCTCTCAGCTTCAAGAGATTCTTGTACCTCAGCCACCTGAGTAGCTGGGATTACAGGCACGTGCCACCACACTAGCTAAGTTTTGTATTTGTATTTATTTATTTATTGTTATTGTTATTATTATTTTGAGATGGAGTCTGGCACTGTCACCCCAGGTGGTGTACAATGGCGCAATCTTGGCTCACTGCAACCTCCACCTCCCGGGTTCAAGCGATTCTCCTGCCTCAGCCTCCTGAGTAGCTGGGATTATCTGCCATGACACCTGGCTAATTTTTTGTTCTTTTAGTAGAGACAGGGTTTCACTATGTCGGCCAGGCTGATCTCGAACTCCTGATCTTGTGATCCACCTGCCTTGGCCTCCCAAAGTGCTGAGATTACAGGCGTGAGCCACTGTGCCTGGCCTATTTATTTATTTTTTTGAGAAGCAGTTTTGCTCTGTTGCCCAGGCTGGAGTGCAGTGGGGCGCTCTTGGTTCACTGCAATCTCCACCTCCTGGGTTCAAGCAATCCTCCTGCCTCACCCTCCCCAGTAGCTGGAATTACAGGTGCATGCCACCACACCTGGATAATTTGTGTGTGTGTGTTTTTAGTAAACACGGGGTTTCACCATGTTGGCCAGGCTGGTCTCTTAACTCCTGACCTTGTGATCTGCCCACCTCGGCCTCCCAAAGTGCTGGGATTACAGCCATGAGCCACCATGCCAGTTCAATTTTTGCATTTTTAGTAGAGAAGGGGCTTCACCATGTGGGCCAGGCTGGTCTAAAACTCCTGAACTCAAGTGATTGGCCTTCCTTGGCCTCACAAAGTGCTGGGATTATAGGTGTGAGCCACTGCACCCAGCCCTCAAAAAATATTTTTAAACATATTACAATTAGCAAAGTACACCCTTTGACCCAGAAATTCTACTTTCTAAGAATGTAGGACGGGCATGGTGGCTCATGCCTGTCTGTAATCCCAGCACTTTGGGAAGCCAAGGTGGGCAGATGGCTTCAGCCCAGGAGTTCAAGACTAGGCTGGGCAACATGGAGAACCCCCCCGCCCCCGTCTCTACAAAAAGCACAAAAATTAACCAGGGTGGTGACACATCCCTGTAGTCCCAGCTACCTGAGAGACTGAGTTGCGAGGATCACCTGAGCTCAGGAGCTTGGGGCTGCAGTCAGCCATGATGATTGCACCCTGTACTCCAGCCTGGGAAAAGAAAAGAAAAAAGAATGTATCCCACATAGTCATATTATTCAATGTGTACTCCATGATTCAAGAGCATCAGTATCACTTGAGAGGATTCCATTTCAATGAGATCCTCAAGCAATTTCTATACACATTAACATTTGAGGAATATTGCTCCAGAGTGCTCATGCAGAAGAGCAAAGATATATCTATGGGAATTTAAACAGTGTTATTTGTAATATTGACTTTTTTTTTTTTAAAGTTAATATCCATCAATAAGGAACAGTTAAAAATCTAGCCAGGCTTGGTGGCACACAGCTGTAGTCCCATCTACTTGAGAGGCTGAGGCAGATGGATGGCTTGAGCCCAGGAGTTTTAGGCCGTAGTGCACAATGATTGGGGGTAGGAAGCAGGACCTCGACTTTGGATCAGATTCAAGACTGGCTGAAACAGGGAAGAGGCACAGAAAGAAATTCTCCGTAAGGCATGCCCGCCACAGTTTACCATTGCCATGGCGACATCCAGAATCTACTGCCTTTTTCCATGATAACAACCTGGAAGTTACTACCCCTTTTCTGGAAATTTCTGAATAACCCACCCCTTAATTTGCATTTAATTAACAGTCAATATAAATGTGACTGCAGAAGTTCCCCTGAGTTGCTGCTCTCCACACGCTGCCTAGAGCGAGGCCTTGCTCTGTAGGAGCAGTCATGGAGCTGTAAAACTGCATCCTCAAGCTATTTCTTCTACCCCATGCTCAGGAAAGAACCACGAGTCTTACTGGGCTAATCGCAAATTTGGGAGCTCACCTGCCCTGCATCAATTGTCCCTGTGAAAAGCTATTGCGCTCCAGTTGTTACCTTTTAGGGTAGTTGTCCAAGTTCTTGGAGTTTTGAACAAAGAATTGGACAAAACAAACAAAGCAAAGCAGTGAAAGCAGAGATCCCCACCCCTCAGGCAGGGTCTTACCCTGTCGCCCAGGTTGGAGCGCCGTGGTTCGATCTCGGCTCACCGTAACTTCCGCCTCCCAGGTTCAAGCAATTCTCCTGTCTCAGCCTCCTGAGTAGCTGGGATTACAGGTGCGTGCCACCATGCCCAGCTAATTTTTTGTACTTTTAGTAGAGACGGGGTTTCACCATGCTGGCCAGGCTGGTCTCAAACTCTTGATATCAGGTGATCTGTCTGCCTCAGCCTCCCAAAGTGCTGGGAGTACAGGCATGAGCCACCTCGCCCAGCCTAATCTAAAAATCTAATTAGATTTTTTTCTAATTATTAGATTCTAATATTTCATCTAATAAATAGATGAGAAAAATCCAGCTGATGAACAATATTTAGGATTCCACTTCTGTTTTAAAAAATGTATATCTGGTTGGGTGTGGTGGCTCACACCTGAAATCCCAGCACTTTGAGAGACTGAGGAGGGTGGATCATGCGGTCAGGAGTTCAGGACCAGCCTGGCCAAGATGGTGAAACCCCATCTCTACTAAAAATACAAAAATTAGCCAGGCATGGTGGTGGGCACCTGTAATCCCAGCTATTAGGGAAGTTAAGGCAGAGAATTGCTTGAACCCTGGAGGCAGAGGTTGCCGTGAGTTGCGATCGCACCACTACACTCCAGCCTGGGAGATGGTGAGACTCTATCTCAAAAAAAAAAGAAAAAAAATTAGACTGATGCTGAGGGAGATTGTGGACTTCTGTGTTCCTTTGTATATACTTCTCTATTATTTACTTTTTTTTTCACCTGGGTGTAGGTGGGCTGAGACTGAAAAGGGCATCAGCCTATTATTTACATTTTTATATTAAATATTACTTTTTTTTTTTTTAGATGGATTTTCATTCCTGTTGCCCAGGCTGGAGTATAATGGTGTGATCTCGGCTCACTGAAATCTCTGCCTCCTGGGTGCAAGTGATTCTCCTGCCGCAGCCTCCCAAGTAGCTGAGATTACAGGCATGCGCCACCATGCCTGGCTAATTTTGTATTTTTAGTAGAGACAGGGTTTCTCCATGTTGGTCAGGCTGGTCTCCCGACCTCAGGTGATCCAGCCACCTCAGCCTCCCAAAGGGCTGGGATTACAGGGGTGAGCCACCGCGCCTGACCTAAATATTACTTTTATAATTGAAAGAGACACTATCTAGACCAACCAATGAGGGAAAAATACCAAGGATGTTGTGGAATATCTAGCTCTCATTACACAGTGTAACTTCAGTCCTTGCCAACTAAACACAATATAAAACCTTTAATGGCTCCCCACAGCTTTCAGGATAAAGTCAAGATTCTTCAGTGTGATCCAAGTCTGTTTACTGCTTCTACCATATTCCAATCCCCCACTGCACCTACCGTTCCAGCCAGCGGAACCACCTGCTTTCTTTGCAAAGGCATGGAGCTCTTTCTTCTCCAAGCCTTATCACAGGTGCCCCGAATATATGATATCATGCTTATGCATGTTCTTTACAATGATCCCCAGCACTTAGTAAAACCTCTATAAATGTTGGGTATCATTACTATAACATGTCTCATTACATTGAATTACTTGTGTATTTAACCTTATCACTGGACTGTACGCCCCTTGAAGATAGAAGATAAGGACTTCTGTGCTTACTGTCATGGAGTGCCAAGCATTTAGAGCTGTGGACAGATTAAGTGCTTAACAAAAGCATAGCAGGGTGCAGTGGCTCATGCCTGTAATCCCAGCACTTTGGGAGGCCAAGGTGGGCGGATCGCTTGCGCCCGGGAGTTCGAGACTATCCTGGGCAACATGGCAAAATCCCGCCTTTACAAAAACTACAAGAAAATTAACTGGGCATGGTGGCGCACACCTGTAGTCCCAGGTACCCATGAAGTGTGAGGATTGATTGAGCCCAGGAGGTGGAGGTTGCAGTGAGCTGTGATTGCTCCACTGCACTCCATCCTGGATGGACAGAGGGAGACTGTTTCAAAAGAAAAATAAAAACAAAATAACAAAAGTATATGTTCAAGGAAACCTTCCTAACCCTTACACCATGCCTTTTCCTCCCATCTAATGTCTTCCTCTTTCTTCTTGGTCAAGGAAAATCATATCCATTTCTTTTGACTACGTGAAACCACATGGATTTTTCCATTCTGCACACTCCAACAATACAATAACTTTCATTTGTAGAGCACACCTAACTCTTCAGAGTGCTTTGGGATTTATTATTTCTTTTTCCACATAACAACCCCAGTACCAAGGACACAGGCCAGGGGTGGGGAGGAGCAGGAAAATGTTTACTGAAGGTCAACTAAGTGCAAGGCGATTTACTCGCATTATCTCTTTTAATTCCTTAACAATCCTTACAGGTGGACATTTTAATCCCCACTTCACAAGTGTGGAAATTAAACCTCAGTAAGATTACATAACCTGCTGAAGAACACACAGGTATTAAGTGGTGGGGCTGGGTTTTGAAGCTGGCGTCTCTGACTTTGAAGTCCCTGCTGGTTCCATGACACCAAGTATACAGATTTGCCTATTAACCACATTCCTCCAAGCCGGCCTGGGCAGGAGTTAACATTTTCTGATTTCTTTTTTCTTTTCTTTTTTGAGATGGACTCTCGCTCTGTCACTAGTGGAGTGCCGTGGCATGACCTTGGCTCACTGCAACCTCCGCCTCCTGGATTCAAGCAATTCTTCTGCCTCAGTCTCCCAAGTAGCTGGGACTACAGGCATGCGCCACCACATCTGGCTAATTTTTGTATTTTTAGTAGAGACAGGGTTTCACCATGTTGGCCAGATCTCCTGATCTCATGATCCACCCACCTCGGCCTCCCAAAATGCTGCGATTACAGATGTGAGCCACCTTGCCCTGCTAATACTTCCTGATTTCTTGCCCAGCACATCTTCCATCAGACCACTTTGGATGTTTTTTGTTGTTGTTGTTTGTTTGTTTTTTGTTTTTTGGAGACGAAGTCTCAACTCTGGAGTGCAGTGGCATGATCTCAGCTCACTGCAACCTCCACCTCCCAGGTTCAAGCGATTCTCCTGCTTTAGTCTTTCAAGTACCTGGGATTACAGGCGCCCACCACCACACCCAGCTAATTTTTTCTATTTGTAGTAGAGATGGGAATTCACCATTTTGGCCAGGCTGGTCTCGAACTCCTGACTTGGTGATTTGCCCACCTCAGCCTTCCAAAGTGCTGGAACACAAGTGTGAGCCACCACGCCCAGTCCACTTTGGATTGGATGTTATATAAAGTCTGTGGGCACAATTTAACAATTAATCAAATGGCATCTTACTTGGTTACCTGATTGTTTTATTTACATTAGATTCCACAACAAGATTAGTAACATCCGCCTTTCCCCAGGCAGGAATTGTGTCATCTTACCCTCCCTGAGCCTCAATATCTTCTTTCGAATGTCCGTCTCACAGGACTGTTGCGGAGATTAAATATCAGTTGTAAAGAAGTTTGACCCAATGTCTGGCACAAACTCTCCAGCAGCAATGTTTATTGCATCTCAATCTCTTTTTCGTATCTTTCAACAGGTCAGACAGGAGTGAGTGCCTGGGTCTGGCTGTCCAAGTTCCTGTTGATTATTGATATAACAACGTTGGATCAAGAGTATTTTAGTGGACAGATGTTGAATTTTCTGCCTTCCTACCCACTAAAATGTTTGCATCAAACCAGTCAGTTTGAGTATACTGGATCCCTGTCAGTTGATATAGCTAAGCTTATTCTACAGATGAGAGTCTTGGGTACGTTTAGCTAGTAAATGCAGTCTGCCAAGACTCCAACCCAGGTAATTAGGCCTGGGCTCCTTCGGCTCCAAGTCACCCTCCAAAGGTCTACCTGAAAACAACTAATGAGCAGAAACTATAGGGGGAAGGGGAAAAGATCCCTTATCTTGGTGCTTCTTGTTTTTCCTCGCAGCCCCGCCCTTTTAGCTTCTTGTGGATGTGTTCCTCCTGAATTCACAATACTTCTGCATTGAAGGGGTTCGGTTCCTTTAGGGTCTTGGGTGACGTAATAGCTAGCCCCGCCCCCTTCTCAGCCCTGCCCACATTTTTTTTTTTTTTTGTCCTTCGCCAATTAGCGGCCCGACGCCCTTTTCGCGCCTCATCCGGGTTCCCCGGATTGGGAAATTGGCCTGGTAACCAGGCAGCTATTGATCAATCCCCTCCCCGGCGATTTGCGCCGTCAGTTAGTCGCCGCTCGGCCCTCAACGTTGGCAAGCAGCAGTAGCCAAGTGCCCCCCGCCCCCGTTGCCATAACAATAGTACACAACCCCTCCTTCCCCTCGCGCGCTTGCTCAACAGTCCTTCCCTCTCGGGACCGAGGGCCTCTCCAGAGCTGCTTCTGGCTGAGCAGAACCAGGGTCTGAGCCCCTTTGCTAAGGGCAGTTGAGTGGGAGGGTTGGAGACTGCGCTTCAGCCTAGTGTCAGAGGGCCCAAGGAAATGGGCCCAGTGGGGAAGGAGAAGTAGAAGAAATGAACGGAGCAGGGGTTAGGGATGGCACAACAGGAGCTAAGAGGAGAGAAGGAGGAGGAATTGGTAGGGAAGACTGGAGAGCATGGCTTAAGTGGGAGGTGGGAAGAATAGGGGAGAGGGAAGTCCAGGAAGCAGGGACACTGGGCTGCTGGAAGAGCCCAGTGTGAGGACAGGAAAGGCCTCGGGGTGTGGGGCGACATCCTGAAGGGAGAGGGTCCTCAGTGGAAAGTATGAAGTAGAGGTTGAGGGTCAAAATGAGATGTTCACAGGGATGAGGAAAGAAGCCTAGAGTTGGTGGGTCAGGGGCGATGGGGTGACGGAGAGTTGGTGGGTC
>NW_022437026.1:8326134-8365407 GCF_009761245.1 Sapajus apella
GGGTGATGGAGATTGATGGGTCAGGGGTGATGTGGTGATGGAGACTTGGTGTGTCAGGGGAGGTGGGGGTAATGGGAGCGGTTTGTGTCAATGACGATGAGGAGCTGAAGGCTGGGGAAAGCTGGAGAGACCTTCTTTCTCAGGAGGAGGACTGAGCTTATCTGACTCCAGAGCCTTCAGGAGGGAAGAAAGATGTCAGATGAAGATGATCTAGAAGACTTTGATCCAGACCAGGACGATTTTGAGAAAGAGGAAGATGAGAAGGAGACAGAGGAGGAGGACTACAGAAAAGAGGGGGACGAGTTCCCTGAGGAAGTGAGAGCCTGGACAACGAGGGGTCCAAGGGCTGAGGGGCAAGGTTGGGCAGGGGAGAGATGCCTTACTCCACTTCCTCCTGCAGTGGCTGCCTAACCCCCTCACGGAGGACATGATGAAGGAAGGGCTTTCTCTGCTCTGTAAGACGGGCAGTGGGCTGGGTCATGCTTATGTTAAGCTGGAGGTTAAAGAGAGGTAAGTTTATGGCGGACCAGATGAGGACTGTGAGATTGTAGGGCCCCTATCTCCTTTCCCACTCACTGCCATTCCTGGGTGTTCTGGCTGAGAGTTTGACCCTTCTCATGCCTAGTGGAAAGAGAAGGACAGAATTTACTTTTCAGGAGCTCTAGACTTCCCCTGTCAAAGCTGACCTGGGGAATTGGAGGCTGAGAGTATATGGGGGTTCCTGCTGGACTTCCTCATTTGTCTTTCAGAGTATGGGTTCTCTGTCCTTCACAGACACAAGGTCTCTCTGCCCACTACCTTCTCTTACCCTTCTCCCCTCCCATCGGTTGCCCGTTCTTCTCCCCATTATAAGCCATCTCCATATTTCCTTCCACTTTAGCAGCTCTGCCAGTTCTTGCTGGGTTCTTCACTCTAACCCTGGTCGCTTCTCCATCTTCCATTTCCTAGGGACCTGACAGACATCTACTTGCTGCGCTCCTACATCCATCTGCGCTATGTGGATGTCTCTGAGAACCACCTGACAGACCTGTCTCCACTCAACCACCTCACCCACCTGCTCTGGCTCAAGGCTGATGGCAATCGGCTACGGAGTGCCCAGCTGAATGAACGGCCCTACCTGCAGACTGCTAGTTTTGCTTATAACCAGATTACTGACACTGAAGGCATCTCACATCCTCGTCTGGGAAGCTTGAATCTCAAAGGTGGGTCCTTAGGATGGGCCACACAAAATTCTTTCCTTCCTAACCTGAGGCCAACAGAAGTGGGCAGTATGATCCTTAGCTATGGCACATGGCCGTGTGCATTCATTCATTCATTCATTCATTCAGATACGCATTACGATTCATTATGACAGTTCTACACGCCAACCATACAGGAGCGAATAAGACAAGGAACATCCCTAGTCTCATAAAGCTCCTATTCTAGTTGGGGGAGACAGACAAGTAACAACAAACACAATAAGTAAATTCATGTAGCGTGTTGAAAGGAGACAAGTTCCTTGGAAAAAATAGATCAGAGTAAGAGGAATGGGGGACACAGGTGGTAATGCCAAATGGACTGGTTAGGACAAGCATCACTGAGACATTTGAGCAAAGACTTGAAGAAGGAGAGGGAATTAGACTTTCCCACTGCTTCATTCACTCTTCAAAGGCCTAGGTGGTGATGTCCATCAGGACCCTGGACTACCACACCACTTTCCCTAGGGCTCTGGAGATATTAAGACTGGAACTGTCCTTCCTCACCATCTACCCTGCTTTGAGGATGTCCAGGGTAGGATGATTTAGAGGCTCCCCAAATTCAGGCTCTCATGCTGAACATTGGGAATGGCCCTTTGAGCTCCTGAAACCCTCCTCTCCAGGGAACAGCATCCGCATGGTGACAGGTCTGGACCCCCAGAAGCTGATCAGCCTGCACACAGTGGAGCTTCGGGGGAACCAGCTGGAAAGCACCCTGGGAATCAACCTTCCTAAGCTGAAGAACCTCTACCTGGTAGCTCACTGGGCCATAGGGTGGTGTGGGGAAGAGGGCACTGTCCTGGGGGTCAGGATGCCTGGCTTCTTTTCTTTTCTTCTTTTTTTTTCTTTTTTGAGACAGAGCCTTACTCTGTCGCCAGACTGGAGTGCAGTGGTGCAATCTTGGCTCACTGCAACCTCTGCGTTCCAGGTTCAGCGATTCTTCTGTCTCAGCCTCCCCAGTAGCTGGGACTACATGTGCTCGCCACCACGCCCAGCAATTTTTTTTTTTGTATTTTAGTAGAGACAGGGTTTCACCATGTTGGCCAGGATGGTCTTGATCTCCTGACCTCGTGATCCACCCGCCTCGGCCTCCCAAAATGCTGGAATTGCAGGTGTGAGCCACTGCACCAGGTCAGGATGCCTGGTTTTCTAGTAGGCTCAGCTACTAATTTCATCATCATGATGATAACTAGTATTCTTATCAAGCCCATAGTTGGTGCCAGATGCTGTGGAGATACAGAGCCACCTAGCAGGGCTGATGATACATAATGTGTGGATAATATGGAGATAATTTACTTTGTAATTAAGGCAGCAGCAAAATGGGCCATAACTGAGGTACAAACATCAGGCTATGGAAATGTTTTAGGAAAACTCACCTCTCAAACTGGGTTTTTGCTTAACTCTCCAACTACCACCACAACAATCATCAACACGGGACTTTCAGGACCAAAGGTGTGGGGGTTTCTCCCCATACACCAAGTAGTAGACACAGGCTGGATTACCTCAATTCAGTTCCGGCACCATCTATCCATCAGTTCCCGAGTGACCCCCACACCACCCATAGATACCAGCTGCAAGTCCAAGCCTCTGGAACTTCTGGCACAGCAGCTTCAACTTGAAGCCAGTTCCCATGGATTTAATTAATTTGCCGGAGTGGCTTTTTACCAGTTTATTGCAACGGCAAAGGATACGGATGAAGAGAGGCGTAGGGCAAAGTATGGGGAAATGGGTGTGGTGCTCCATGCTCTCCCTGGATGCATCAGCCTGCAGGAGCTTGCCTACTTTCTTTCTGTCTTTCCTTTCTTTCCTTCTTTCTGGCGGACTCTTGCTTTGTCACCAGGCTGGAGTGCAGTGACACGATCTTGACTCACTGCAACCTGCGCCTCCCGGGTTCACACGATTCCCCTACCTCAGCCTTCCGAATAGCTGGGACTATAGGCACACACCTCCATGCCTGGCTAATTTTTTTTTTTTTGTATTTTAGTAGAGATGGGGTTTCACCATGTTGGCCAGGATGGTCTCGATCTGACCTCGTGATCTGCCTGCCTCGGTCTCCCAAAGTGCTGGGATTACAGGCGTGGGATTACAGCCACGACACCTGGCTCCTCTAGGAGCTTTCACTACTCAGAAGCTCTCTGGACCCAGTCCTCTTGGGTTTTCTTGGAAGCTTCAGGATGTTAGCATTCCTTCCCCTGGGGAACTGGGGAGGTGCTCTCTGGGGAGGGTTTTAAGAACCACAGTCAGAAAGAGGGGGAAAGATTAAAGTCTTCCCTTCGGGCAGGTGAAAAGAGAGGAGGAGAAGGTTCCTGAGACCTGCCCCTGAGGTCCAGCACACCCAGCATTATAGGGAGACTGCAACAAGAGCTATGGGGGTTATAAACTAGGACTGTGGATGAAAACCTATATATATATATATATATATATATACACACATACACACAGAAGCCACAGAGCCACTGAAATGTTTAGTCTTTTCGACTCTTTTTTTTTGAGATGGAGTCTTGCTCTGTGGCCCAGTCTGGAGTGCAATGGTGCAGTCTCCTGGGTTCAAGCAATTTTCCTGCCTCAGCCTCCTGAGTAGCTGGGATTACAGGCACCCGCCACCACACCTAGCTAAATTTTGTATTTTTAATAGAGATGGGGTTTCACCCTGCTGACCAGGCTGGTCTCGAACTCCTGACTTTGTGATCCCCCTGCCTCGGCCTCCGAAAGTGCTAGGATTACAGGCATGAGCCACTGGACCAGGCTAGTCTTTTAAACTCTTAAGCTTCATTATTCTGGGATGGTGCTGATGCCAATTCTCAGTGGTGGCATGGGGGCTCCTGGGCCGGGTAGGGGGTGGGTTGGAGCATCTCCTCCATCCCAAGTGGCTTTGGTGGGGTGAGTGGTAGGGGTTCCTGCTGACCTTTCTCTGGGATGGCAGCTTCTCCTGAACCTCCATACTTTCTAAACTGATCTCCACTCACCCCCTCCCTTCCACTCCTCCCGCTCTACCTCTTGGGTTTCCTCTTTTGCTTCATCTCATTCTGACCTCACTTTCTTCCCTATCCCTGCTCCCCTCTCAATCAACCCACGGTGTCCTGGGGGTCTAGGCCCAAAACTTGCTGAAGAAGGTGGAAGGCCTGGAGAACCTGAGCAATCTCACCACTTTGCATCTTCGAGACAACCAGATTGACACTCTGAGTGGCTTCTCCAAGGAAATGAAATCACTGCAGTACCTCAACCTGAGGTATGCACCCCCTCCAAGCCCCACCTTGCCTCCACCCCTGACCAGGTGCAGTTTTGAGTCTGTGTTCTTCCCTGGCCCAATCCCCCAGTCCTAGCACACAGCCAGATCCTCACCTCATCCTCCTCTCTGATCCTCACCCCTGCTTTCCTTACTTTCTTCTGCACTGAGTCCTAATTGCAACACTAAATCCCTTATAGCTTGTGACCTCTGAATTCTTATTCATTGAATCCATAATTATTGAAAATGTGCTATGTGCCAAGCCTTGTACTGTGTTTTGGGGACATTGAAAGGAATCAGAGGCCAGGCATGGTGGCTCATGCCTGTACTCCCAGCACTTTAGGATGGAGGATCATTTGAGGCCAGGAGTTCAAGACCAGTCTTGGCAACATAGTGAGACCACATCTCTACAAAAGTAAAAATAATGGCCGGGCATGGTGACTCATGCCCAGTAGTTCTCTAGCACTTTGGGAAGCCAAGGTGGGCAGCCTGGGAGTTCAAGACTAGTCTGAGCAACACTGCAAAATCCCATCTCTACCAAAAATACAAAAATCATCCAAGTGTGGTGGCGGGCACTTATAATCCCAGCTACTCAGAAGGCTTAGGCAGGGAGCCTTGAGGTGGAGTTTGCAGTGAGCTGAGATCACACCACTGCACTCCACCCTGGGTGACAGAGCCAGACCCTGCCTCAAAAACAAAACAAACAAAAAAATTAAATAAAAATTAAAATAATAAATTAAAAATAAAAGTTAACTGAGCCTGGTGGTGCACACCTGTGGTTTCAGCTACTCAGGAGGCTGAGGTAGGAGGATCACTTGAGCCCAGGAGTTCAAGGTTGCAGTGAGCCATGATCGTGCCACTGCCCTCCAGCCTGGGTGACAGAGTGAGCTGTCTCTGAAAGAAATAAAGGAATCAGAGTGACCCCTGTTCCTAAGGGGCTCACAGTCTGGTTCCAACTCTTTTTTCTTTGCCCTACCCCATGTAAGTTTCCACTTCTCCATTTCCTGGGTCCCAATTCCCCTTCCCATTTCCTGCCTCTCTTCTCCTGAGCCCCACCTGTAAGGGATGGCCTTTTTACTGACATAAAACACAAGATGTGCTCAGATTTGAGGAGAGAAGACTAGATTCTTGAGCTGGTAATGGAAAGAGCATCTCCAAGTAGGGAGAGGTGGTTGCATCTGGAAGCCCCAACTCTCATCCTGACCCCCTAGGCAATCTCTCATTCATGAACTCTGCCACAGTGATCTGGTGGGGTGTGTGTGTGTGTGCCATGTTCCTGTTATGGTCTAGACAGGCATGATGGACCCTTCCTGAGTGGCTATTAACTGGGGCTGTTTGAGAGTAAGTTGGGTGTGTGTGTGGAGGGAGTGAGGGTGTCTCGATTGGGAGGTGCCTCTGGGGCTAGAGATGCTAAGCATCCTGCAGAGCACAGCAGAGTCCAGTACAAAGTGCCTGTAGCCTTCCTGGTGAGAAACACTGCATGAGTCTCAATATGACCATGAGATCGGGGTGAAACACTTCAATATGATTTCATAAAGGCTTAAAGCCAGAACATGAAAATGAAAGGCCAGGCACGGTCACTCACACCTGTAATCCCAGCACTTTGGGAGGCCAAGGCAAGAGGACTGCTTGAGGCCAGGCGTTCAAGACCAGCCAGGGCAACGTAGTGAGACCCAGTCTCTACAAAAAATTTAAAAATTAGCCAAGTGTGGTGGCACACACCTGGAGCTACTTAGGAAGCTGAGGTGAGAGGATCGCTTGAGCCCAGGTGTTCAAGGCTGCAGTGGGCTATATGATCATGCCACTGCACCCCCAACCTGGGTGACATAGTGAGACCCTGTCTCTTTTTCTTTCCTTCTTTCCTTTTTTTTTTTTTAAGATGGGGTTTCACCATGATGGCCAGGCTGGTCTTGAACTCTTGACCTCAGGTGATCCACCCACCTCGGCCTCCCAAAGTGCTAGGATTACAGGTGTTGAGCCACCGCGCCCAGCCAACCCTGTCTCAAAAAAATAATAAAAATAAATAAATACAGAGGATCATATTATGAGGCACATTAAGAGATAAAGCTTATTCTTTAGCTGGGAGGCTCCAACCCATTCCTGGCCCTAGGTTCCCTTTGCGGGGAGCACCAACAGAGCCCCCACCCACCCTAAACTCCTGCTTAGATCCCAGTTCCTTGTCTACTGATCTAGCTCCTACAGGGTGGAGTACAGTGGCTCCAGCTAGGCTCACTGTAACCTTGAACTCCTGGGCTCAAGTGATCCCTCGTCCTCAGCCTCCCAAGTAGCAGGGACTACAGGTGTGTGCCACCACACCCAGATAATTGTTTTATTTTTATTTTTTGTAGAGATAGGGTCTCACTGTGTTGCCGAGGCTGGGTCCTGCCTTCTACCCTCTGTTTAGCTGTGATTGACACAGAAAAAGTCTCTCCCTGTAAGGAAAATTTGCCCCCTTATCCCCAGCTAGTACAGTTCATGTATTCTCCAACATGAATACATTACAGAGTAGAATATGGCACTTAGGGATTCCTTGAAGGGCAGAAGCAGGACCAGAGCGGGGTCGAACAGCTCCTCTGCAGTAAATCTGGCAAGGCTTGGCAGGCCAGACCTCACAGTCAGTGTTTCTAGAAAAACTGGAACCCAGTAGGAGAGTCCCCCAGAGGCCCCATTCCTAGCAACTGGCAACCAAAGCCCATTATTCCTGCGTGAACCCCTCCTGACCACACTGGCAGGGGCAACTTGGTGGCCAACTTGGGGGAGCTGGCCAAGCTTCAAGACCTGCCCAAGCTGCGAGCCTTGGTGCTGCTGGATAACCCATGCACGGATGACGCCAAGTACCGCCAGGAGGTCCTGGTGCAGATGCCATACCTCGAACGTCTAGACAAGGAATTCTATGAGGAGGAGGAACGGGCTGAGGCTGATGAGATTCGGCAGAGTCTGAAGGAAAACCAGGAGCAGGAGCCTGAACCCCAGCATGATCTGGAACCGGAACAGTCTTTGATCTAGCCTCTAAAGATAGTAAGGAAGCCTGCAGGGAGGCAGTGGGAGGAGGTCAAGGGCTGGGCAGGTAGGAGAAGAGACAAGAGGAAAAGCTGCTGCAGAAGGAGGTGGGGAGGAAGGCATCAGACAAGCAGAACCCTTAAAGAGAGCAGGCTTAGGAATCAAGGAGAGGAAAAGGGACCCGAAGGGCCTAGGACCAGCTGAGAAAGGGCTTAGGAAGCCAGAAGAGTAAGCAAAAAGAATTGGGGTGGCAGGCAGAGGAGTTGGTGGGGGGTGGGCAGCCATACCTGACACAGTGAAGTCTGCTAGGAAAGGACTGGTGTGGGTGCATGGTAGGGGCTGCAGGGGAGGGTTGGTGGTGTATGTAGCTGGGCCTAGGAGAGAAGGCAGGAGAGGAAGATCCTGCACTAAAAATCTGAAGCTAAAAATAGCAGGACACAGAGGTGGGGGAAGAAAAGAGGGCAGAGTGAGGCAGAAAGAGATGGAAGAGATGAGGATGGCCGCCAGGCACTTCAGATAGGACAGAGGCTTTATTGACTTCTTTTTTTTTTTTTTTTTTTTTTTGATACGAGTCTCGCTCTGCTGCCCAGGCTGAAGTACAGTGACCTGATCTTGGCTCACTGCAACCTCCACCTCCCGGGTTCAAGCATTCTCCTGCCTCAGCCTCCTGAGTAGCTGGGACTAGCCTGGATAATTTTTGTATTTTGAGTAGAAACGGAGTTTCACCATGTTAGCCAGCATGGTCTCGATCTCCTGGCAAACATGGTGATCCACCTGCCTCTCCTGTGATCCACCTGCCTCGGCTTCCCAAGGTGCTGGGATTACAGGCCTGAGCCACCCCTATCGTCCCTATTTACTTCTGTCTTCTACCTCCAGGAGATCAAAGATGCTGGCCTTCAGACCTAATCAGATTCCCAGGGAGGCCAGCACATTCATACCTGCTCCAGGCGGACAGAGGATGCCTCTTTTTGCCCCAAAGTTGGAAATTCATCACAGTCTGAGGCCCAGGATCCCTCTCTGTACTGGTCCCCTGGGCAGTGTGGGCTGCAGAGTGGGGTGCCTAGGCCTGAGTAAGGCCTGGAACCTAGGCCCATGTTCGCCCTGGGGCAGGCATGGGTAGGAGCCTAGCCCGCGTGGGCCACGGGGTGCTGGTAGGAATGGCTGGAGAGACCTGGAGGCGGCTGGGGTGTTTGGATTTCCAATAAAGAGGCACTGTGATGCTCCTGTGTCTGACTGGGTTTGTGAGGCACTGAGGCTGCCTTGGGCTTCACTGGCATTGTGGGCCTTAGTACCCGGGCTACAGGGGTGCGGCTCTGCCTGTTACTTTCGAGTGGGTTGGGTCATGGGTATGAGCGTGTGTGTGCGCGGGGGGCCAGGTCGTGGGTGCCCCCACCCTTCCCCATCCCCCACTCTACCCGCGTCGGTCCCCCACCCGCGCTTGTACGTGCGCCTCCACCGGCAGCTCCTGACTCATCGGGGGCTCCGGGTCACATGCGCCTGCCCGGCCCTATAGGCGCCTCCCCCGCCCGCCGCCCGGGAGCCGCAGCCGCCGCCGCCACTGCCACTCCCGCTCTCTCCGTGCTGCCGTCGCCACCGCCACCGCCACAGCCACCGCCACCACCACCGGCTGAGTCTGCAGTCCCGAGGTGAAGCCCCCGCCGGGCCCGGAGCCCCTGCCCCCTCTACCCGGTGCCGCTGGGCACCTCTCCGCATCTCTCGCCGCGTGCAGGCAGCTGCGCACCTGCTCTGCCGCCTGCGCCTGGGCGCCCTCCCTCCCGGGCCCTGGCGCTCTGGCCCTCTCCGCGCCTCTCTGGAACTGCGCCTCTCCACCCTTGCCTGCCTCTCGTCCAGCGCTCCCCCTCACCTACGGTTCTGTCCATTTGTTTCTTAAGTTCGGAGTCCTCCCCAGCGGTGCATTTTTATCCTGGCGCGTACCTTTTGGTTTGCATTTGGGGAAATGTCTTCTCTCCCCCTTCCTCAGCTCCTCCAGACTTACCCTGGACTCCCCTCTCTCCTGCTTTTCCCCCCGCCGCCCCTCTCCGTTTGCGCTTCCTCCTCTCAGCTGCACGGGGGAGGGATGGAAGAAGTGGGGATCTGTCGGGGCTCAGGGGACGGGCCCAGCTAGCTGCCACACCCCACCGGGTCTTATCCTCTTCGCTCCCTGCTGCAACCCCCAGGGACTGCAGGGCCTTCCCCAGGACCCTTTCTCCCGCCTCCTCCGCCCCCATGCCTCTACTGCGTGCGCCTTTCTGGGGAAGAGGAGGGACACACGTTTGGGAGAGAGTGGCACCTTGGGGAGGGGGCAGAGTTCTGGCAGCTGGGCTAAGTTGGGGAGGGATGGGGCTCTGGAAGAGAGGCCCACGCAACCCATCCTCTTCCTGGCTCCCAGGAGAAATGCGAGCCTGGCAGCCATTCCGCTCTGAGGAGATCTGGGGGAACCCCACCGGCTGGCCAAGCTGTAAAGAGGCGCGGGAACCACTGTTGTGCCCCTCCCCTCCCCGCTGCAGTGTTCTCCCAGCCCCCCACTGCAGTGACCTCCCCTTCCTCACTGCATTGACCTTCTCCTCTTCCCAGGGGGGAGGGGGAATCCCTTCTACAGCCCTAGACTGCAGCCAGCGCCTCCCTTCCCACCCCCCACTCACTGCAGTAACCTCTTTCCCATCCCTCCCAGCCTCCTGCCCCGCCCATTGATCTCAGGCTCCACCCCTCTAAGCCTCTTATCTTTCTCCTTCCTTCCCTTCCACCCGAGGAGATCCCAGCCATCATGTCCATAGAGAAGATCTGGGCCCGGGAGATCCTGGACTCCCGCGGGAACCCCACAGTGGAGGTGGACCTCTATACTGCCAAAGGTAATGGGTGTGGCAGGCGCCTTCCCACTGCCAGGCTGGGTTTGGCCGGGGTTCAGGGGCCTTTTCTGATACCCAGGGGGATGGGGTGCTGGGTCAGGCTCACAAGCCTGGGTTGTGGGGGTTGGATCCTCCTTGTCCAGGGAGCCAGTGTAGGCGGGTCTGTGTTGGAATTGAGCGTGTGAGGCGTGCCCTGCCCCCGTGTGTCTGCCTGTGCACCTGCATGTGTGCAGAGGTGTGCTGCCCGGCATAGCTTCCTTTCTGCGGGCTCCGCTTGTGCTGTGGGGCCTCAGATGGGCGGATGAGGAGGCCACTTCTTGTGTGTCTGCCTCACAGTGTGTGTGTTGCGGGTGGGATGTTAGGGAGCAGTGTAGGGGGAGAGCTAGATGTGGCAGGCAGGAGTTTAGAGCCGGAAGGCCCGGTAGTGTAGTCTTCTTCACTCCCTCTCATTGCATATTCTTCCTTTAGGTCTTTTCCGGGCTGCAGTGCCCAGTGGAGCCTCTACGGGCATCTATGAGGCCCTGGAGCTAAGGGATGGGGACAAACAGCGTTACTTAGGCAAAGGTGAGGTCCTTTCTCTTTTCCAGACTCTCCCCCACCTCAGCCTTATCCCCCCACCTCACACCAGTCCCCAGTCCTCCTCTAGCATGCCTTCCCCTCCTCCCATTGTCCCTTCCGTCCTTCCTGGCCTGACCCAGTCCAGCCTCTTCCTCTCCCCAGGTGTCCTGAAGGCAGTGGACCACATCAACTCCACCATCGCGCCAGCCCTCCTCAGCTCAGTGAGGCCCGCTCTTTGCTGGGGATAGCGGGGACAGAGTTCTGGAAGGAACCCCGGAGCAGGGCAGGAGGAAGGGGAGAAAGAAGTCCCACTTTTAGGAATCATGGTTACAAGGGAAAGGGGTGGGGAATAGCTTCCTTACTGCCCTCTGCTCCCATGGGGGTTCAGGTCCTCTCATCCAGGCAGGCCCCTGTCACAGGGACTTGGTTGGACGCTGGCCAAATGTGAGCTTGGGTGTGAATGAGGGGACCCTCTGCCTTAGGGCTCAGCCTCCAGCCTGGCCCTGGGTGATGGAGGCTCTGCCCTCAGGGTCTCTCTGTGGTGGAGCAAGAGAAACTGGACAACCTGATGCTGGAGTTGGATGGGACTGAGAACAAATGTAAGCTGGGGCTGGGAGAAAGTGGGGAAGCGTCAGGGTGGGGCGGTGTGGAGCAGACAGAGAGCTGAAGGGCTGGTGCTGTAAGGGCTTCCTCAGGAATGACTGACAGCGGCCTCCTCCTCCCAAAGCCAGGGCAAGGGGAGATGAGTTTAGCTGCAGAGGAGAGACCCACATTAGGCAGAAGGAAGACCTTTATAGCATACAGAGGAGGGGGCTGGCCTGAGAGAGTCTGTGGTCTCAGGGATCTTTCCGATCTCCTCCTCCCCACCCATTCTTCTCCCCTGCTGTTTTCTGGAGAGCATGGATGAGGTGTTACTGGGGCAGGGGTGGGGAGGGAGGAGGGGGTCTCCTTTACTGGCTCCTTTTGAAGACTACAGATGGGGGCAGGAACTAGAAGGAGAAGGGGACGTTGTGCTCAGCACCTTCCTCTATAATCTCCCAGCCAAGTTTGGGGCCAATGCCATCCTGGGTGTGTCTCTGGCCGTGTGTAAGGCAGGGGCAGCCGAGCGGGAGCTGCCCCTATATCGCCACATTGCTCAGCTGGCCGGGAACTCAGACCTCATCCTGCCTGTGCCGGTGAGCACTGAGCCATGCCTGTGACTCTCCCAGGGGTGGGTGGGGGAGGGAGCATGCAACTTCTGAGGAATGATGGGAGGAAAGTGAATTGGGGCAGGTAAAGAGGAAGGATGGGGACGTGAGACTTAGTCCAGGAAGCTGGGGGAAGTTTGTGGTCTTGGGTTAACACTCCTGGGGCGGGCAGGGAGGAGCTCTTTGACCCTTCTGTCTTTCTGCGGTTCCCCAGGCCTTCAACGTGATCAATGGTGGCTCTCATGCTGGGAACAAGCTGGCCATGCAGGAGTTCATGATCCTCCCAGTGGGAGCCGAGAGCTTTCGGGATGCCATGCGACTGGGTGCAGAGGTCTACCATACACTCAAGGGAGTCATCAAGGACAAATACGGCAAGGATGCCACCAACGTGGGAGATGAAGGTGGCTTTGCCCCCAATATCCTGGAGAACAGTGAAGGTGAGGCCAAGAATTCTATTCCCAGCTCTAAGCTACAATAGGGTAAGCTATCGTGGGACATCAGAAAGGGCCACACACTTCACCAAGTCCTGAGTAGGCGTGGAGGATCCTCAGACTCTACAAACTCCAGAAGGTACCAGTTCTTAGAGTGGCTTGCAGAGGGCCTGCCAAATTCACACACAGATCTAGGGGGACAGTCTTTTACTTGCATTTCCAGCTGTGTTAGCATCTGTTGTCACTGGATCCCCTGGGAATACTGGGAGATGGTCTGGGTGACCTGTTGGACTCATCCCATCATTCAACTCTGTAGGCATCTCAGTTTGATGAGATATCATAGTCTAGGGAATCCATTCGAAATCTATCCTGTCCCCACCCCAGCCTCCTAGGCCTCTAGAATCCGTAATATTTTTGTGCCTTGTAGAAACTGTATAAGAAATGGAAACAATATAGATAGTGTTTAAGAGTTAAGGTTCTGGGGCCAAATTACCTGGATTTATTTGAACCTTGACTTGTGGTGTTATTAGCTGGTGATCTTAATTTATCTCTGGGAACAATAACGATCTAGCTCATGACATCAGTGTGAGGATTAAATGAAATCATATGTGTAAAATGCTTAGGTGACATGATGTCAATGAAAAGATAATAAATCTTATTAACAGAATTCCACCCTGTGTTCCCAGAAGACGGCCTCTCCTCCCAGACCCGGGGGTAACCCCAACAGCAGCCCCAACACACTTCTCAGGAACAGCCCTCCAACTCTGCCCTCACTGTCTTTTATTTCCCTCCTCCTCCTCGCCCATCCCTCCTGCTTGTACAATAATCTCACTGTATTCCGTCCCCAGCCTTGGAGCTGGTGAAGGAAGCCATCGACAAGGCTGGCTACACAGAAAAGATCGTCATTGGCATGGATGTTGCTGCCTCAGAATTCTATCGTGATGGCAAATATGACTTGGACTTCAAGTCTCCGGCTGATCCTTCCCGATACATCACTGGGGACCAGCTGGGGGCACTCTACCAGGACTTTGTCAGGGACTATCCTGGTGAGAGGAAGCAATGTGAGGGGGAGGTCTGGGGGCAGGCAGGGAAGTGTCCCAGCAACTCTGGCCATTATGGGGTGCTGACTCAGGCTCCAGGTGGAGGTGTCCTAAGAAGAACCTGAGAACCAGGGAGAGGGTGCAGGAGCCACCTGCAAAGACTGGGCTTTGTATGTAGTGTGAAGGTGCAGGTACCTGTGGCTAATCTGTTCTGCCTCAGGTCCTGATTAAAGTCATGGGTTCTGAAAGCTACTGGGGTTATGGGATAGGCTCTGGAAAGAACCAGGGATGGTGAGAGGGTGACTGGATCTAGCAGAGAACTAGAACATTTCAGTATCTTTGATCTATGAAATTGTGGATGCTGAATGGAGCTGGGACTGATGTATGAGTAGAAAGAAGGCTGAGCAGGGAACTGAAATATTTTCTGCAAGTCTTCCCAGGGCCTCTACCCCAGGAAGGAGGCAGTTGGTCTCCATCTTCCTGAAACAGGGCAAAAGAAAATAAACATAATTGCAGAATGAAGGATTTGGATTAGCACTGAGGAAGGGCTTTCTGGCAGTGAGAACAGGAAAATGCAAAAGCTAGGTTGTGAAGAAGGTTGTGAACCCTTGTTACTGGAAGGTTTGTTGGTTTGTTTTTAATTTAATTTTTTTTTTTTTTAATTTTTTTTTTTAGAGACGGAGTTTCGCTCTTGTTGCCCAGGCTGGAGTGCAATGGCGTGATCTTGGCTCACCGCAACCTCCGCCTCCTGGGTTCAGGCAATTCTCCTGCCTCAGCCTCCTGAGTAGCTGGGATTACAGGCACGCACCACCATGCCCAGCTAATTTTTTGTAGCTTTAGTAGAGACGGGGTTTCACCATGTTGACCAGGATGGTCTCGATCTCTTGACCTCGTGATCCACCCGCCTCGGCCTCCCAAAGTGCTGGGATTACAGGCTTGAGCCACCGCGCCCGGCCTTAATTTAATTTTTTTAATTTTTGTAGAGGTGGGGTATAGCCATGTTGCTCATGGCTGGTCTTGAATTCCTGAGCTCAAGTGACCCACCTGCATCAGCCTCCCAGAGTGCTGGGATTACAGGAGTGAGCTTCTGTACCCAGCCCACGGAAGTGGTGCAATTCCTGCTCACTGCAACCTCCACCTCCCAGGTTCAGGGGATTCTCTCAGCCTCCTAAGTAGCTGAAATTACAGGCGTGCACCACCACGCCTGGCTAATTTTTGTATTATTAGTAGTGATGGGGTTTCGCCATGTTGTCCAGGCTGGTCTCAAACTCCTGACCTCAGGTGATTTGCTTGCTTCGGCCTTCCAAAGTGCTGGGATTTCAGGTGTGAGCCACTGCGTCTGGCCTGTTTTCTTCTTTTTTGAGACAGAGTCTCGCTCTGTCGCCCAGGCTGGTGTGCAGTGGTGTGATCTCTGCTGCCCAGGTTCAAGTGATTCTCATGCCTCAGCCTCCCCAGTAGCTGGGATTACAGGTGTGCACCACCATGCCAAGCTAATTTTTGTATTTTTAGTGGAGGCGGGGTTTTACTATGTTGGCCAGGGAACTCCTGTCCTCAAGTAATCCATCCACCTCAGCCTCCCAAAGTGCTGGGATTACAGGCATGAGCCACCATGCCTGGGCTCTCCAGGTAAGGTTTTATGAAATAAGAATCGGCCGGACGCGGTAGCTCACGCCTGTAATCCCAACACTTTGGGAGGCCAAGGCAGGTGGATCACAAAGTCAGGAGTTTGAGGCCAGGCTGGCCAACATGGAGAAACCCCATCTCTACTAAAAATACAAAAATTAGCCAGGCACGGTGGCAGGCGCCTGTAATCCCAGCTACTTGGGAGGCTGGGCAGGAGAATTGCTTAAACCTGGGAGGCAGAGGTTGCAGTAAGCCAAGATCATGCCACTGTACTCTATCTAGCCTGGGTGACAGAGCAGGACTCCTCCATCTCAAAAAATAAAATAAAAAAATCAGGAGCCAGGTGTGGTGGCCCATGCTTGTAATCCCATCACTTTGGGAGGCCGAAGCAGGAGGACTGCTTGAACCCAGGAGTTTGAGACCAGCCTAAGCAATACAGTGAGATTTCATCTCTATAAAAATTTAAAAAACTAGTTATCGTGCCACACACCTATAGTCCCAGCTACTCAGGAGGTTGAGGTGGCAGGATCACTTGAGTGGGGGAGGTGGAGGTTGCAGTGAGCCAAGATTGTGCCACTGCACCCCAGCCTGGATGACAGAGTGAGACTCTGTATCAAAAACAAACAATAAAAAAACAACTTAAGAATCAGATCAGTAAGTAAGTAGAATGTAAGCCTACTGGGCAGGCTTATATTCAGGGGATTTGTCTTAGCAAGGATGAACATGTGTAGTTAACCAAGGGCCTATTCATTTCAGGGAGTAAAGGGGTGTGTTCCTGCCTGATGTAGAGACCACGGGAGGATGACCCCCTCTGTGCTCTCTCTGCAGTGGTCTCCATTGAGGACCCATTTGACCAGGATGATTGGGCTGCCTGGTCCAAGTTCACGGCCAATGTAGGGATCCAGATTGTGGGTGATGACCTGACAGTGACCAACCCAAAGCGTATTGAGCGGGCAGTGGAAGAAAAGGCCTGCAACTGTCTGCTGCTCAAGGTCAACCAGATCGGCTCAGTCACTGAAGCCATCCAAGCGTGAGTGACTTCTGGCCTTCTCCTGAGTGGGCTCCGTTTCTGTAAGACTCCTCTTACAAGTGCTCCAGCCTAACTCTACCCAGGGATGCCAAAGAGAGCAGGGCACCGGGAGTCATCATCACAGTTCTCTCACCTCTGCCCCTCCACACCTGAGTCTCTGCTCCCCTCCCAGATAGCTTTCCCCGAGATGTTTCTTGACATAGACCAAGGCTGGGGCTGGGAAGAGTGCCCAGTGCGAGGGCAGCAAAATCAGTGCTGTGTGTGGATACAGGTGCAAGCTGGCCCAGGAGAACGGCTGGGGGGTCATGGTGAGTCATCGCTCAGGAGAGACTGAGGACACATTCATTGCCGACCTGGTGGTGGGGCTGTGCACAGGCCAGGTGAGTGGGGCAGCCTGGGGAATGAAGGGAACTCTGTGGGATTGGTGGTTCTAGCTCACCCACCTGGTCTCTCCTTCCAGGTATTTGAGGGTGTCAGGGGAGTTTCAGGAGAGCAGAAGTCTCCTTTCAGGGGTGAGAGGGCAGCCACTGAGCTGCAAATCCTTTTAAATGTTTCAGATCAAGACTGGCGCCCCGTGCCGTTCTGAACGTCTGGCTAAGTACAACCAGCTCATGAGGTGAGAGTCCCTGGGGAATGGGAGCCCCTGGCCCAGAGGGCTAAAGGCCCCGTTTGCCTGCTGGACCATCTCTAGCGCCCAGGGCCTGGATAACAGTCCATTTCCAGTTAATATTGGTTTTTGCTTTCTGGGTTTATTGATGGCCTGATTGACGGATCCCAGAGATCACATGGGAAAGCCAGGGAGTGCTCAACCTTGGGGCAGGACACAAAAGCAGGTGGTGGGGGGGGTGGTTGGAGTCTGGGGGACCCCCAGAGAGAGAGAAGTGGGATCCTCCTGCATCCCTGACCACTTCCTTTGTGGTTCATCTCTCTTAGAATTGAGGAAGAGCTGGGGGATGAAGCTCGCTTTGCCGGACATAACTTCCGTAATCCCAGTGTGCTGTGATTCTTCTGCTTGCCTGGAGACGTGGAACCTCTGTCTCATCCTCCTGGAACCTTGCTGTCCTGATCTGTGATAGTTCACCCTCTGAGATCCCCTGAGCCCCAGGGGGTCCAGAACTTCCCTGATTGACCTGCTCCGGCTGCTCCTTGGCTTATCTGACCTCTTGCTGTCTCTGCTCGCCCTCCTTTCTGGGCCCTACTCACTGGGGTTCCGCACTTTCCACTTTCTCTCTTCCTTTTCTCTTTCTCTCTTCCCTCAAAAAGGAGAAATGTGAATGAGGATTCTAAAGAGGGTCCATGGAAGAATGCTCAGTGTCTGTGATGGGAGCATCAGGGTTGCTGTGTTGAGGTGTTAGTGAGGGACCACGTGTCCCTTGTGCTTTGATCTTGTCCATGTGTTTTCCATGTTGCATATGAGCCATGAACTGTGCACAGTGCTGGGGTGGAGGGGGGTGCTGGGTGTGATCATGCCTGGCTAAGGCTTTAATGTATTTATTTATTGTATTTATTTTTCATTCATCCCATTAATTCATCATTTCCCCATAACTCTATGGCCTAAAATTGGCCTGACTTGAGGGAACGATGTGTCTCTATTTCATGTGGCTGTAGATCCCAAGATGACTGGGGTGAGAGGTCTTTCTAGAATGGAAAGGGTCATAGAAAGGGCCTGGACATCAGTTCCTTTGCGTGTACTCAGCAAAGTCTGCGTTGGTCCAGAGCGGAGGCTGTGCCTGGGGGAGTTTTCCTCTATACATCTCTCCCAACCCTGGTTTCCCTGTTCTTCCTCCAGCTGCACCAGAGCAACCTCTCACTCCCCATGCCACGTTCCACAGTGCCACCACCTCTGTGGCATTGAAATGAACACCACCATTAAAGTCTGAATCCGTGCACTGTTGTGTCTGAGAAGTCTTACTCTAGTCCATATGAGGGGAGAGAAGATGGAGCACCTGGAAGCTGGTAAAACTGGATGGCAGAGCTGGGGAATACACAAAAAGAGGACGACAAACTGAACAAATAGGGCCAAGATGATGGCACTGCCTACCCTATTCTGGCTAGGCGGGGTACATGTGGCTCCTGCTCTTAGCAGTAGGCTTGGCTTCCAGGCCCAGGCGAATTAAGGGGTTCAGGAGCCCCTAAAAGCATAAAATAGTATGTGTGCGTGTGCGTGTGCGTGTGTGTGTGTGTATGTGCGCATTTTGGGGGAATGGGGGTCTAAGGTGTTTTCATATCCAAAGGGCCTGTGGACTGGACCAGCTCCTGTACTGGGCTTCTGCCAACAAAATCCTGCTGACTGGTCCTAGAATGGAACAGGACTTCATGGCCATCGACCACTGCAACATGGGAAAATGGGAGGGAAGAATGATTCTGGAGGTAGCACAGAGAAGGACCTAAGGAAACGGAGTCCTCCAATAAACTGAAGATTCAGGAACAAAAATGCTTCACAGACCCGTGGCTAGGTCAGACTAATAGTAGGGTTCCAGTATGGGGCTAGAGACATATTACTCCTTAGCTATAACTCGTTAACTCTTGTGAGGCCACAGCGTTGAGATGCTCAGCCTAGATACCAGCTACGGGAACAAATCTCTTCCTAGTGGCCTGGATGCAAGGTTGCATCCCACAAGTAGGGTCTGCACATGGGAGACCCAGCCACTAGAGGGAGTGAGAGTTTTGCAGGACGCCATGCTGGATGCCAAGCGGGAGGAATTTCAAGGCGGTCTCCTGTGGGCCTCCCACTCTGCTTCTGCTATGGTCTGGTCCTGGCTCCCTCTGCCATCCTGCGCAGCTCGAGGGCTAAAAGAGGAGTCTAGTTCTGTATGCACAGGGCCCATTTCTTGCCCTCCTTCCTGGGTCCCTGATACCTCAGCCATTTTCAGTTCAGAGCTTCATGCCCCCTTTCCGTTTCTGTGCCTTTTAATTTCAGTGTGGGCATCTCATCTTTCCCTTTTCTCCTATCTCCTGGTGTCCCTTTCTGCCTCCCTTGGGGTTTCCTGTACTTTTGTCTGTGCCTCTCAGTTTTCTTTGGGGTCCATGATAACTCATCCTGCCTTAGTAACTCCCAGACTGACCAGGACTATTCTAGTTTGAGGCTAGTTCTTAACCTCTGTCCTTACTTTCCTCCCTCCTCACCAGGTCGCCTTCTCTGACAGTCTGGGCCCCCACCCCCAAAG
The DNA here is from genome assembly GCF_009761245.1 of Sapajus apella. NCBI lineage: Eukaryota > Metazoa > Chordata > Mammalia > Primates > Cebidae > Sapajus > Sapajus apella. The sequence goes on from NW_022437026.1 coordinate 8,345,478, forward strand.
TACTGGGGTTGGATTGGGTTACAGCTAGCTCTGCCTGGGCCTCCCAGGCCCTTCTCTCCACTTTTCCTTTGTGCCGTTGCCTGGAGACCAGTGGGTTGTGGGGGGCTGAGCCAGAGAGAGAGCCGGGGTGAGGGATGGCAGGGGGTGTGCCTGTGTGATGTTCCCTGCAGCTGGACTTTGAGCCTGGCCAACAGGTAGGGGAGGAATGGGAGGGTAGACACTGGTTTCTTTTGTGACTCTCACCATGGCCTATCCCCACACATCCCTAAATTTTTCTTTTAGTTTCCATCGTAGCCCATTCCTTAGTGATTAAAAAACAAGGGAGAAGAGCTCAGCCTGGAAGGGATTTGGAAAGGGCTTGGGCCAAGGCCCAGTGGGAGACTGAACTGAGTAGTACAGAAAGAGGAAATGAAATGGGGAGAGAATGTGAGGGGGAAGGGGGAGTCCTGGAACAAAGCCGGGGGTGGGGAGAAGGAACAGGAGCTATCCTAGAGCAAGAAGAAAGGAGTGCGGGCGCCCAGGGAGACCGGGAGCTGGCCTGGTCTCAGGGAGGCCCTGGGAGGGGCAGGGAAGGTGTGCACGGAGTGGCAAAGTGAGTGCCAACCAATTCAAGGCGCTTCAGAGTGATGACTCATTCCCAGGCCAAGGAAGTGTTCCCGCTCCTGTGCCCAGTTCCCCAGTGCTCTGGAATCTGTTTAGAGCTTTTGAGTATTCCCAGAACTTGGTTGAATCTGGCCCAAGGAACTGTGAGACAAAACCTCCTAAGCTGCTTCAGAGCCAACCTCCTTCCTTCCCTGAAGGCAGGTGGGATCTTGTCAGTTCAGGGCCCACCCTTAACCTCCAGCGAGACTGGCCCCACAAGTACCTGACCCCCACCCCAAATCTGGAGCGCTACTCAGGGCTCCCAATCCATACTCCAGCTCCAGCTCTTCCTGTTTGCCAGCCTGCCTCCCTCTCATTCTCTGGCCTTCCCAATTTCTGTTGCCAAAAATCACCCTGTGTCCTTTGTCCTGGGAGATGTTGCTGCTTGGTGTAGGGCCAGGAGGGAGCCCAGAAGGAACTGGTGGTGGACTGGCAGAGGTGCTGGCGGCAGACTGACTGCCACAGGCTACCTGGAGAGCAGGGGAGGGAGAGGGAAGGGTTGGGAGGAGCCTGCAGTCTCTAGTGGGGACTGTCTCCACCTTAGAACAAGTGGGATTGAGGAACAAGGATACCTAGGGATTTGGGTCCATATTAAGCCCAATCCTCACCTGACTGCTTCCCTGTGACCCAGGGGATCTTTAGTGATGACTTTCAACAGATTTGAGAAGGAAAATGAAGGTGCCACTAGATGGAAGGCCTGAGGTTGGTGTCTCACTCCTCCAAGCTGTATCCCTTACCTACCCATGGGCTTGTCAGCACTCCCCGCCATCTGTCATTTCCTTCAAGTGCCCTCCTTTCCCATCTCCATTTTCTTTTGTCGTTGTTGCTGTTGTTTTGAGATGGAGTCTTGCTATGTCACCCAGGCTGCAGTGCAGTGACAAGATCTCTGCTCACTGAAACCTCTGCCTCCCAGGTTCAAGGATTCTCCTGCCTCAGCCTCCCCAGTAGCTGGGATTACAGGCATGTGCCACCACGCCCGGCTAATTTTGTATTTTTAGTAGAGACTAGGTTTCACCATGTTGGCCAGGCTGGTTTCGAACTCCTGACAAGTGATCTACCATCTCAGCCTCCCAAAGTGCTGGGATTACAGGTGTCAGCCGCCGCATCTGGACCTATCTCTATTTTCTTTTCCAATCCATGATCTTTCCTCTTCCATACTATGCCACCAAAGGCCTTGTTCAGCTTACATTTCCATCCAATCTTCTTATCCCCCCTCTCCCATTCTGTCTGCCCAAGGAAACCCTCCTCACCTCTACTGAGAGCCCCACCCCCAGAATCCAGCTAGCCCCATGTCTCCCACCCTCCTTTCCTGTCCAGAGCCCTCCTTTCTCACCCAGAACCCATTTCCCCTAGAATGGTAACCTGGGTCACCTCCTTCATGCCTTTTTAAGGTTCCTCGAGTCTCTTCCTCTCTCCTTACTGCCATTTCCTCTGAACTTCTCTCTCTCCGGCTTTCTTTCAGGTTCCCACCCCCAATTCTTACATTTCTGATTCTTTTCCCAACACAAATTGCCCCCAAACGCTGTACTGTCTTCCAGAAGCCCCACCTTCCATATATGTCTTCATCTTTGCAATTTTGCTCCTCTTTATGACCCCAAACTTCCATCTCATTCTCTCTGGTAACAGGCCCCAAACCCATCTGGCTCCATCTCTGCCAGAAACCCCTTCATCCCAAGCTTCTCTCACTTCTCGCCAGGCACCCACAAAGCCCCCAGGCAGCTCCATCTTTCCAATCCAATCCCATTATCCCCATCTCTACCCCGGGATCCCCCAAACTCCTCCCACTTCACCTCTGCCACAGACCCGGTCGCCCCAAACTTCAGCCTCCTCTCATCTGCCCTCACCACCCACAGCCCCTCCTACCTAGCCGTCTCCCGCGCCGGGCCCGCGGGCTCCCCACATTCCGCCGCGGCGAGCCCTCCCCGCGCCCCGGCCCCCTCGGCCTCGGCCTCGGCCAACTCGCGCGGCGCCTCCCCCGCTCCGGCTCCCCCTCCCCCCCTCGCGGCTTGCCTCGCGCTCCCTCCCTCGCGTCTCCCTCCTGGCCCCTCTCTCCTCCGTTCCTCCGCGCTCCCTCCTTCTCCCTCTTCCTCCCTTCTCCCATCCCCCCTCCCAGGCTCCCTCCCTCCGCCGTCCGCTTTCCTGTGCTAGCCGCCGGACGCGTCGCCCAGCCCGTCCGCAGCCCCGCGCCGGGCCGGGGCCTCGGGCCGGGCCATTTCGGAGGGACCGCGGCCTCGGGGAGGGGCTGGAGGGGGGCGAGGGGGCCGGCCGCCCGGGAAGGGGCGGGGGCCGCGGGCAAGGCGGCTGAGGCGGCCGAGGGGCCCGGGATCGCGCGGGCGCGGGCGGGCGGCGCGGCCCGGGGCATTCCGGGCGGCCGGGGGGAGGCGGCAGCCCGGGGAGGTGGGGAGCAGAGCGGGGATCCGGGTTTGCTCCGGGGACCGGGGGAGGGAAAGGGGGGATGGGGGCCGCCCTCCGGGGGTGTCGGGGCCGCCGCCGTCGTCGTCGCGGCTGCGACTAAAGCCGAGGAGAGGAGAGGGGGGCGGGGGAGCCGCCGCCGCCGCCCCCCGGAGGCGCGGGAGCCCGGAGTCCCGCTCGCAGCCCGCCAGCCGTCCGGAGCCAGCAGCAGGTAAGGTCTGCGGCCGCCTGGGCCCCGGGCCCGCGGGGCTCTGTCTCGCTCGGGCTCCGGCCTGCGGCTCCCCACCCCCACCCCTCCCGGTTCCCCCTCCCGCCGCCGCCGCCGCCTCCATTTGTTATTTTCCCAATCCCGTCCCCCCACTGCGGGCTCTGCCTGGCCCGAGGCTGGGGGCTCAGGGGGTGGGGCCCGCCGAGGAGGGACCGGGGCCAGGGCTTCGGGAGGATCGGTAAGGTGGGGAAGGCGGGAGGGTCTGGAGGAGGGCCGTGGGGCCAGAGGGTAGCCGGGACCTGCGGACCCAAAAGAGGAGGAACGTCGAGGAGCGGGTTGGCGGAGGAAAACGGGGGATGCTGTGAGTGGGGTTTGGGGCGAAGGCAGAATGGATAGGAGAGATGGCAGCGAGGTGGGGCATGAAGGCTCCAGGAAAAAGCTCCAAAGGCCCAGAACACGGGTTCCGGAGCCCGGGGTTGGGGGTGTTAGAATACACGGGAAGTGGGAAACGGGAAAGGGGTGTGGTAGGTGGAAAGAGAGGGATTGTGGCTGAGGAACCTGGGGAAACGGAGGCTTGGGCAAAGAGAGGTCCATCTTTGGGAAGAGCCGGAGGTTTTCCAGCGTGGAAGTGGGAAGGCCATGTCTTTGTGACTCAGTTTTCATTCTCCTACTCCAGGTCACCTCTGACCCTGTTTTCCCGATCAGACATAGTTACTTCTTGGAGAGGGGCACCGGGGCCCAGTAGTGTGGGTTATCCCAAAACTAACGAGAGGGAAAACAGGAACACAGAAGGGGGAGTTGGGAAGAAAGGGTTTCTGGGAGGATGGAAACGAGAGAATTGAGCAACCTTATAGGCACTCCAAGCAAGTTGCAGCCTCCACCTTCAAATTGCCTAGCATCTGTGGCCCCTTGAACTGTCATCTATGTAGGGAGGCCTTAGTTACTGCTCTGAGCTCAAAGATCTCCCTTTGTGCTTGTGCTTATTTCGACTAGGGCAGGTACCTTTAAGCTCCCCCGAGGTGCTATAGGAGGGTAGGAGTTGCTTTGGCAACTGGGAGGGGTGGCTGCCAGATGGACCACTGGAATGGTCTCTTGAGGGGCACCTTTTGCCATTGTGTTGCTATGGCAGTGATCCAGTGGGATGTCCAGTTTGTGGGGGGACGGCGGGGCGGGGAGGCTTCAGAATGTTGACTGGACCTCAGCCTGTGGCTATGTCCTTGGGACTCTGGGCTGGGTTCTGTAAGATGTTTCTGGATCTGTTGGTGAATGGGAGTTTCCCCACGGTGTGCACCCTTTCATGTCACAGTCTGTTGGAACAGGTAGATATGTTCTTTGCAGATCACAGGTGTTTCTCGGAGTCTGTCCACCTAGGCATGGTGGGAGGATGAACATGCTCCTGTTCAAATGACACCATCTTTTGGCAGTTGGCTCTGACCTCTCCCTCCCTTACATTATTTTTTGTAGAGTTGTATTTTTGCGTCTTTGCACTTTTCTTTCTTTTTCTAAAACTTGAATTCCTCTTTGAGCCTCTTCTTGAGTAACCCTTTTCCTCCTACCCTCAACTAACCTTTGGCCTTGTAGAAATGGCTGAGCTCTCAGGCCCATCCCAGGTGAGGGTGGCCCAGGGCACAGCACTGTGAAACAGCCCATGCAGGGGAAATACTATAGAACAGGAGCGAGGAGACCTGGGTCTAGACCTGACTGTGCCTCTGTCACCTTGGGCAAGTCACTTCTCTTTGAATGTTGAGGCTTCATTGTTAAGAGGAAGGGGTTATAGATGGGAGGATCTCTGAGGCCCCTCTGAAGGTCCTGGATTCTCAGAAGGCTTAGGCCAGTGCATTGTTATCTGATGGTCTGGGCTGCATTGTTATCTAGGAGTTAACTTTGGACTGTTTTGTTAGTCTGGCAGGTCCAGAATGATGATGGGGGCTGGGCCAATGATCCTGAAATTTAGCCTGTGAGCCCTTCCCAGAGAGCTTGTGACTTCACTGTATTCCTTCTGACATCCTTCCCATCTTTCTCTCTTAATTTCTTTTCCTGTTCTTACTTAGGGGCTCTTTTTCTACTTCTCATTTCCCCCCCAACCCAGTCTGGTCTTAATTATTTTCTTTTTGAAGGTAATGAAGGTGAATGTGCGTAGTGTGTGGTCAGATACAGAGTAGGTGCTCTGTAATATTAGTTACAATGATCGCCTGCTAGGAGTGTAGGCTGGTGCTAAAACATAACCAGGTCTAGAAACACACACCATCCAATCCTAACTCCTTCCCTCCTCCGCCACTCCTTATCCCCAGGATTACTTGCTCTTTTATGACTGCTTTTCTCCTTCAAAGCTACTCATTGCTAGTTTTATCAGATTTCAGGTGATTAAAAAAGAAGGGCATCCTATGATTGCTGTGTTCCACAGAGAAACACATTCCTGTGTTTCTCTGACCTTTTGGATCCCCTAGCCTAACTGACTTGGTGAACAGGTTCTGTGATGGGGAAGGGAGAGGGACACCCTTCTCTAGGAGTGCTGGCAAAGATACACCAGTCACAAATAGTCATCTTTGTTATTCTTTTTAAGATTGTTTTCCTCTTTTGCTATGGTGGGTGTTCTTTTGAATTTCTTTTTTTTGTTGTTGTTGATTGTATTTTAAAACCAGTCTACACAACAACTAAAAAATGTGGAAAAATAGCTGTAGTTGAAGAAAAAAAAAAAGGCTGGGCGTGGTGGCTGACACCTATAATCCCAGCACTTTTAGGAGGTCGAGGTGGGTGGATCATCTGAGGTCAGGAGTTCCAGACCAGCCTTGCCAACAAGGTGAAACACTGTCTCTACTAAAAATACAAAAATTGGCCAGGCGCAGTGGCTTATGCCTGTAATCCCAGCACTTTGGGAGGCGGAGGTAGGTGGGTCAGGAGATGGAGACCATCCTGGCTAATACAGTGAAACCACATCTCTCCTAAAAAATACAAAAAATTAGCCGGGTGTGGTGGCATGCACCTGTAGTCCCAGCTATTTGGGAGGCTGAGGCAGGAGAATCACTTGAGCCTGGGAGCCAGAGGCTGTAGTGAGCTGAGATCATGCCACTGCACTCCAGCCTGGGAGACAGAGCAAAACTCCATCTCAATTAAAAACAAAAAAAAACAAAAAAAACAAAAATTAGCTGGGCATGGTGGTACGTGCCTGTAATCCTAGCTACTTGGGAGGCTGAGGCAGGAGAATCACTTGAACCTGGGAGGCAGAGGTTACAGTGAACTGCCTGGGCAACAAGAGTAAGAAACTCTGTCTCAAAAAAAAAAACAGCCAAAAAACTAGTTGGCCGGGTATGGTGGCTCACGCCTGTAATCCCAGCACTTTGGGAGGCTGAGGCTGGCAGATCATCTGAGGTCAGGAGTTTGAGACCAGCCTAGCCAACATGGTGAAACGCTGTTTCTACTAAAAATACAAAAACTGCCGGGCGCGTGGCTCAAGCCTGTAATCCCAGCACTTTGGGAGGCCGAGGCGGGTGGATCACGAGGTCAAGAGATCGAGACCATCCTGGTCAACATGGTGAAACCCCGTCTCTACTAAAAATACAAAAAATTAGCTGGGCATGGTGGCGTGTGCCTGTAATCCCAGCTACTCAGGAGGCTGAGGCAGGAGAATTGCCTGAACCCAGGAGGCGGAGGTTGCGGTGATCCGAGATCGTGCCATTGCACTCCAGCCTGGGTAACATGAGTGAAACTCCGTCTAAAAAAAAAAAAAAAAAAATACAAAAACTTAGCTGGGGGCGGTGGTGTATAACTGTAATCCCAGTAACTCAGGAGGCTGAGGCAGGAGAATCGCTTGAACCGGGAGGTGGAGATTGCAGTGAACCGAGATCGAACTCCGGCCTGGGCAACAAGAGTGAAACTCTTGCCTGAAAAAAAAAAAAAAAAGACCAGTCTTTTGGGTAGAACATCAGTTGAAAGTTCAGAAGACATGCTCTGTCCCAGCAATTTTGTGATTCTAAGTAAATTGTGAAGTTTCTGGAAAGATTAGACTCACCCCTTACTGCCTGCATCAGTATGGTTTCCGTGGAGGTGAGTGAGAATTACTGTGTTCCTTGGGAAGAATATACTATATAATATGGACGTGCTGTTTACCTAGCAGGCCTCCAACTCAGAATAGAATAGATGGGTAAGCTTAGCCTGTTCCCACTGGAGCTGGCAGCACTTAATTCAGGAAGAAAGACCTACTGAAGTTAATGGGTTTAAAGGTCATTCACAAGAAGAGCACACGCATGTGCATACATGACATCAGCGGAAAGGAAGAAAACAGTAAAAAAACTATTTTTGCTCTCAAAAGATCTTAGAGTCAGTGATTTGGAGGGAGTTGACAAACGTGCAAATGAAAACAGCTGGCTATAGGGATATGGATAAAGAGATACCTGCCTACCTACTGATAAATATGGATGGATTGGCTGTGAGGAGCTGTGTGACCCTGTCTAAACCAAGTAGGAGGATAGACTTCAGAATTGGTAAATCTGTATCGTGTGCTCATGGATATTTTGAGTCTTTAATCGTTCCTGTGAAAGCCCTGACTTTTCCTCTAGCCTTAGGGATCTCAAGTACTAGAAAATGGGTCCTTTATGAGGCTCTAAAAAATGAAATTCTACAATTTGGGGCTACCTAGGTTTAGTCTTGGGATTGGTAAGGCTGTATTCCTTTGTATTATAGAATGGGACATTCTTCTTCTACCTACTCTGATGTGAGAAAAGATTCTTTTCATATCCCTGTGACTGATCCAGGCCCTCTGAGAATTCTCCCTACCAACTTCTGAGGAGAATATAGCAAAGTGTAGAAGAAAGAGCATGGGCTTTGAAGTCAGACATGGGTTTGATTCTCGTTGTCACTGGTTCCTCACTGTGTGAGGTTGGGCTGGTCACAATCACAATCTTTGAGCCTCAGTTCCCTCATTTATAAAATGAGGGTAATAATGTTTACCTTTCAGGGTTGGTTGTAAATATTAAATGAAATCATGTATGTGAAGGGCTCGATATAAAGTACTCAATAAATTAATACTTCAATGTCTTTTTTTTGTTTGAGACGGAGTCTCACTGTTTCCCAGACTGGAGTGCAATGGCATGATCTTGGCTCACTGCAACCTCTGTCTTCCAGGTTCAAGTGATTTGCTTGCCTCAGCCTCCTAAGTAGCTGGGATTAGAGGCGCACGGCACCATGCCTGGATGGGTTTCACCATGTTTGCCTGGATGGGTTTCACCATGTTTGCCTGGCTGGTCTTGAATTTCCGACCTCAAGTGATCTGGCCACCTCGGCCTCCCAAAGTGCTGGGATTACAGGCATGGGCCACTGTGCTTGGCTCCATTTCTTTATGTTCCTGGTAGCTGGGATTATAGGCATAAGCCACCATGCCCAGCTAATTTTTATATTTTTGTAAGGTTCCGTGGAATGTGTATGTTCACAAATAACCTTTAGGGATCATGAAAGGTAAAACAGTGTGATCTCCTGGATTGGGGCTTGTAGGTACATCTGAATTGTCTGCCCTTTACAGAGATGAAAGAGATTATACTTTGAGCAGAATCTCCCTCCCTCTTAGGTAGCTAAGGTAGCCCATGGGGCAAGCCAGCAATGTCTTGTGGTATCTGTACCTCTTGGCCTAAAGGCTTAGGGCTGGGCCACTTGCTCAGTTCTCTGACAAGCACAGTAGTATTCCCTTGTGACTGTTCTCCCAGTTGGAGACTGTGATGGTTTCCTTCTAACAGGTTTCAGTGAAGACGGATCCTGTTCCAGGTGCCTACATTGGAAACTTGGAGATCCTGCTTCCCAGACCACAGCTGTGGGGAACTTGGGGCAGAGCAGAGAAGTTTCTGTATTCAGCTGCCCAGGCAGAGGAGAATGGGGTCTCCACAGCCTGAAGAATGAAGACACGACAGAATAAAGACTCGGTGAGTAAGAGCTAAAATGAGAGACGTGAAAGATGAGGGGCGGGGCAGGCAAGCTAGTAGGAAGGGTCTAGAGAAGAACAAATAATGTGCACCATACAGTTAGGTGCAATGTAAAGAACAGTGTTACCTGCCTCCTTCTTCCTCCCACAGATGTCAATGAGGAGTGGACGGAAGAAAGAGGCCCCTGGGCCCCGGGAAGAACTGAGATCGAGGGGCCGGGCCTCCCCAGGAGGGGTCAGCACGTCCAGCAGTGATGGCAAAGCTGAGAAGTCCAGGCAGACAGCCAAGGTATTCTGTCCTCAGATCTTCCCACAGGATGCCCAGGCACTGGGGCTAAGGGTGTGTGTGCTGTAGGGGGAAACTTCCTGTTTGGCAGAGGGTAACAGTGGAGCTTGGGAGGTAGAGAAGAGACAGGAATTTTCTCTTTCTGACAGAAGGCCCGAGTAGAGGAAGCCTCCACCCCAAAGGTCAACAAGCAGGGCCGGAGTGAGGAGATCTCAGAGAGTGAAAGTGAGGAGACCAGCGCACCAAAAAAGACCAAAACTGAGGTGGGACACTCTTGCAGCCATTTGCACTCATCTTGTGACCGTTCTGTTCTGAGACCTCCTTATGTTCACTGTTCCTACCTTGATCTCTCCTGGGATATAAGAAAGGCCAGATCCTAGTGCTTATTAGAGCAGTTCTATCTATAATATGCCAGACAGATCCTTAGAGCTTTGACAGACCACCAGATGACCAGGCAGGGCCAAAGGGGACCAGAAGAGTTGGGGGATTCTAGCCTCTGGGTGAGAAGTCTCAGTGGGAGGAACAAATAAATCTTAAGGAAAATGCAGAAGTGATCTTTCTTTTTTGTTGTTTTTTTGGTTTTTGTTTTTGAGACAGAGTTTTGCTCTGTTGCCCAGGGTGGAGTACAGTGGCACGATCTGCAACCTCTACCTCCCCGGTTCAAGCAATTGTTGTGCCTCAGCCTCCTGAGTAGCTGGGATTATAGGCATAAGCCACCATGCCCAGCTAATTTTTGTATTTTTAGTAGATACAGGTTTTGCCATGTTGGCCAGGCTGGTGTGGAACTCATGGCCTCAAGTGATCTGCCTGCCTCGGCCTCCCAAAGTACTGGGATTACAGGTGTGAACCTCTGCCTGACCAGAAGTGGTCTTTCTAAGAACCAACGGCTCAGAGGATGGAGGATGTTTGGTTAAAGAGGTGGTTATGAGAGAGTGGAAGAGGGATTTGGAGTCCGATGTGGGTAGAGACAAGGTGCTTGAGATGGACCCTTGAGGAAGGAATAGGGTTTTACCGGAAGGAAACAAGACTGACTGCTAGGGAGCAGTCAAAAATGTGGGGAAAGTGGGAAATCCCCAGGTGGCAAGAGGTGGGCTTGAGCAAGAGTACTTACCACATCATAGTACAACAGTGTGCTGTGAGGGGAAGTGATTTTATGCAAGAAAGGCCCCAAATCTCAGGGATGCAGGAAAGGGAAAGAGAAAAAAATGAGCCCCCGCTTTTCTGCAGCAGGACCTCCCTCGGCCACAGTCTCCCTCTGATCTGGATAGCTTGGATGGGCGGAGCCTCAATGATGATGGCAGCAGCGACCCTAGGGATATTGACCAGGACAACCGAAGCACGTCCCCCAGCATCTACAGCCCTGGAAGTGTGGAGAATGACTCCGACTCATCTTCTGGCCTGTCCCAGGGCCCAGCCCGCCCCTACCACCCACCTCCACTCTTTCCTCCTTCCCCTCCACCACCAGACAGCAACCCTCGACAGCCAGAGGCTGGCTTTGAACCCCATCCTTCTGTGACACCCACTGGATATCATGCTCCCATGGAGCCCCCCACATCTCGAATGTTCCAGGCTCCTCCTGGGGCCCCTCCCCCTCACCCACAGCTCTATCCTGGGGGCACTGGTGGAGGAGTTTTGTCTGGACCCCCAATGGGTCCCAAGGGGGGCGGGACTGCCTCATCAGTGGGTGGCCCTAATGGGGGTAAGCAGCACCCCCCACCCACTACTCCCATTTCAGTATCAAGCTCTGGGGCTAGTGGTGCTCCCCCAACAAAGCCACCTAACGCTCCAGTGGGTGGTGGGAACCTGCCTTCTGCTCCACCACCAGCCAACTTCCCCCATGTGACACCAAACCTGCCTCCCCCACCTGCCCTGAGACCCCTCAACAATGCGTCAGCCTCTCCCCCTGGCCTGGGAGCCCAACCACTACCTGGGCATCTGCCCTCTCCCCATGCCATGGGGCAGGGTATGGGTGGACTTCCTCCTGGCCCAGAGAAGGGCCCAACTCTGGCTCCTTCACCCCACTCTCTGCCCCCTGCTTCCTCTTCTTCTGCCCCAGCACCCCCTATGAGGTTTCCTTATTCGTCCTCTAGCAGTAGCTCTGCGGCAGCCTCCTCTTCCAGTTCTTCCTCCTCTTCCTCTGCCTCCCCATACCCAGCTTCCCAGGCATTGCCCAGTTACCCCCACTCTTTCCCTCCCCCAACAAGCCTCTCTGTCTCCAATCAGCCCCCCAAGTATACTCAGCCTTCTCTCCCATCCCAGGCTGTGTGGAGCCAGGGTCCCCCACCCCCTCCTCCCTATGGCCGTCTCTTAGCCAACAGCAGTGCCCATCCAGGCCCCTTCCCTCCCTCTACTGGGGCCCAGTCCACTGCCCACCCACCAGCCTCAACACATCACCATCACCACCAGCAGCAACAGCAGCAGCAACAGCAGCAGCATCACGGAAACTCTGCGCCCCCTCCACCTGGAGCATTTCCCCACCCCCTGGAGGGCAGTAGCTCCCATCACACACACGCTTATGCCATGTCTCCCTCCCTGGGGTCTCTGAGGCCCTACCCACCAGGGCCAGCACACCTGCCCCCACCTCACAGCCAGGTGTCCTACAGCCAAGCAGGCCCCAATGGCCCTCCAGTCTCTTCCTCTTCCAACTCTTCCTCTTCCACTTCTCAAGGGTCCTACCCATGTTCACACCCCTCCCCTTCCCAGGGCCCTCAGGGGGCGCCCTACCCCTTCCCACCGGTGCCTACGGTCACCACCTCTTCGGCTACCCTTTCCACGGTCATTGCCACCGTGGCTTCCTCGCCAGCAGGCTACAAAACAGCCTCCCCACCCGGGCCCCCACCGTACGGAAAGAGAGCCCCATCCCCGGGGACCTACAAGACAACCACCCCACCCGGATACAAGCCTGGGTCGCCTCCCTCCTTCCGAACGGGGACCCCGCCGGGCTATAGAGGCACCTCGCCACCTGCAGGCCCAGGGACCTTCAAGCCAGGCTCGCCCACCGTGGGACCTGGGTCCCTGCCACCTGCGGGCCCCTCAGGCGTGCCGTCTTTGCCACCACCACCTGCGGCCCCTGCCTCAGGGCCGCCCCTGAGCGCCACACAGATCAAACAGGAGCCGGCTGAAGAGTATGAGACCCCCGAGAGCCCGGTGCCCCCAGCCCGCAGCCCCTCGCCCCCTCCCAAGGTGGTAGATGTGCCCAGCCATGCTAGTCAGTCTGCCAGGTAAGCGGCCAGCTGGGGCGGAGGTGGGCCTGGAAGGGGGACGACAATGCAGTGAGGGAGTAGCGGGGAGGGGCCTTGCGCTGGTGTTGTGTTTTAGAAAACGCGGCCCGTGAGGCGGGCGACAGCTCAGTCTGCTGGGGTGGTTTTGAGGCGGGGGCTGCAAGCACTGGCGGGGGCTGGGGTGCCGCGGGCTCAACGGGGCATCGCACCGGCTGAGCGCGCGCTGCTTCCACGCCCGGCAGGTTCAACAAACACCTGGATCGCGGCTTCAACTCGTGCGCGCGCAGCGACCTGTACTTCGTGCCGCTAGAGGGCTCCAAGCTGGCCAAGAAACGGGCAGACCTGGTGGAGAAGGTGCGGCGTGAGGCCGAGCAGCGCGCGCGCGAAGAAAAGGAGCGCGAGCGCGAGCGGGAACGCGAGAAGGAGCGCGAGCGCGAGAAGGAGCGCGAGCTCGAACGCAGCGTGGTGAGTACGTCACGGCCTGCGCCAGCGCCGCCTTTCCCTCTGCGCTGCGCTGCGCAGCGGGGCTGAGGCTGGGTGGGTGGCGAGTTGTATCGCCACCTGTCGGAGGGGAGGTACCACTGTAGCCTTGGCAATGGAGCCTAAAGGGATTTCAGCGAGAGCACTCCACATTCCTGGGTTGGGGGGAGGCATGCACAGATGGGACTACCTGTGGGTCCCAAGAAGAGCAAATGTCCGGGAGGAGGGTCGCAGTTAAGTTCCAGGTAGGCAGAGTTTTAGTGAGGTGAGGGATTTTGGCATTCAGCTGTCAGACAAATGGGCAGCTTGAAACCAGCCACTTCTTTACATAACTGCCGCTTTGATTCCACTTTTCCCTGTACCCCGCAGAAATTGGCTCAGGAGGGCCGTGCTCCGGTGGAATGCCCATCTCTGGGCCCAGTGCCCCATCGCCCTCCATTTGAACCGGGCAGTGCAGTGGCTACAGTGCCCCCCTACCTGGGTCCGGACACTCCAGCCCTGCGCACTCTCAGTGAATATGCCCGGCCTCATGTCATGTCTCCTGGCAATCGCAACCATCCATTCTACGTGCCCCTAGGGGCAGTGGACCCGGGCCTACTGGGTTACAACGTCCCGGCCCTGTACAGCAGTGATCCAGCTGCCCGGGAGAGGGAACGGGAAGCCCGTGAACGAGACCTCCGTGACCGTCTCAAGCCTGGCTTCGAGGTGAAGCCTAGTGAGCTGGAACCCCTACACGGGGTCCCTGGGCCAGGCTTGGATCCCTTTCCCCGACATGGGGGCCTAGCTCTGCAGCCTGGCCCACCCGGCCTGCACCCTTTCCCTTTTCATCCGAGCCTGGGGCCCCTGGAGCGAGAACGTCTAGCTCTGGCAGCTGGGCCAGCCCTGCGGCCTGACATGTCCTATGCTGAGCGGCTGGCAGCTGAGAGGCAGCATGCAGAAAGGGTGGCGGCCCTGGGCAATGACCCACTGGCCCGACTGCAGATGCTCAATGTGACTCCCCATCACCACCAGCACTCCCACATCCACTCGCACCTGCACCTGCACCAGCAAGATGCTATCCATGCAGGTGAGACCCCTCTTTCCTTGCCCTCCCCTGTGGGGCCACCTTCCCTGCTGTCATGACTGGGCTCTTCTGTTCTTCTGGCCAAGACCTCCCTCCCCTAGCCTGGCATGAATCTTTCCTGAGATTGCTGCCCTGATATTTGCCTTCCTGACATTCTCTCGGCCTTCTCTCCTGGTGGCATCCCTAGCCACAGAGCCTGTATTCCCCATGCCCCAGTCTTCTCCGTAGTCTAGTATCCTACCTGTGACAGGCCCAGGTGGGAGCCTCTGAAGGACACACCTTTCTATCCTCACAGCCCCATTACCGCAAGCCCTCACAAACCTATTATTTTTTTTGAGACATGATCTCACTCTGTCACCCAGGCTGGAGTGCAATGGCACAATCACGGCTCACTGCAGCCTCGACTTGCAAGCATAAGTGATCCTCCTACCTCAGCCTCTGGAGTAGCTGGGACCACAGGCGTGTGCCACCAAGCCTGGCTGGCTTTTGTATTTTTGGTAGAGATGGGGTTTCGCCATCTTGGCCAGGCTGGTCTCAAATTCTTGAGCTCAAAGCGATCTACCCACATCAGTCTCACAAAGTCCTGGGATTACAGATGTGAGCCACCACGCCAGACCCACAAACCTATTTTCTCATTTCTCTGGATTCAATTTTTTTTTTTTTTTTTTTTTTGCCATTCTCTCCTTTCCTCCCAGTGGGAGGTCTTTCATGTTCTTCTCTGTCTCTAGGTCTGTAACTTTCTGGAAAGGGCCCTGTAGCTTTGGGTTTGGGTGTCATTGGTGATAATGAGCTTTACTTACTGTCTTTTCACCGTATTTCTTATAGTCGGTTGTCACCCTAGCCTTACAGTCATATTTATTCCAGGCCCCTTGTGTGCTTTCTCCTCTTAATCTCTCTCTTCCTTTTTTTTTTTAAATTTGAGATGGAGTCTCACTCTGTTGCCCAGGCTAGAGTGCAGTGGGATGATCTTACTCACTGCAGCTTCCACCTCCCAGGTTCAAGCGATTCTTTTGCTTCAGCCTCTTGAGGATCTGGGATTACAGGCGTGTGCCACCACACCTGGCTAATTTTTTTTATATTTTTAGTAGAGACGGGGTTTCAACATGTTGGCCAGGCTGGTCTCAAACTCCTGACCTCAGGTGATCCACCTGCCTCAACCTCCCAAAGTGCTGGGATTACAGGCCTGAGCCACTGCACCTGGCTTCTTCCTGTCTTATTTCCTAAAATTCTATTTTCCACCTCCTTTAAGCAGTCTGTCTCTTCCTCTCTCTCCCCTCAGACCCTTCTGGTGGCTGTAATCTCCTGTCCTCTGTTATCCATATGTCCTTACTCCAGTAGGGCTCAGCCTGTCCTACCCCCAGGCCTCTAGTTCTTCCACTCTGCCCTTGTTCCACTTTGGAGCTCCTTGTGTTTGTCCGTCTCACTTCCCAGGCTTGGATCCCTTCACCCAAATGCGTGGTTTTCCCTAAACCTGCCTTCTGGTGACACCTTCCTCTTCTCTGCCCTCCAGCCTCTGCCTCGGTGCACCCTCTCATTGACCCCCTGGCCTCAGGGTCTCACCTTACCCGGATCCCCTATCCAGCTGGGACCCTCCCTAACCCCCTTCTTCCTCACCCTCTGCACGAGAACGAAGTTCTTCGTCACCAGCTTTTTGGTAAGGATGGAGGTTGGGGTAGGGAAGCTCTAATGAGAAAAGGATAGAAAGGAGGTCTTTGGGTGGGGGGATGGGCCTAGTTGGGCTTGGGGTGGGATGAGGAGGTGCCTAGAGGAGCTGGGCATGAGACTAGGAAAGCTGAAGCTCTGCCCAAGAGAAGCACATTTTAGTGTCAGGCTAAGAGGTTCGAATCCCAGTTCCACCCTGCCACTGGCAACTTACAGAACTCGTGTTACCTAACTTTTTAGTTCATTACCTTTGTATGTAAAGGGCCTGGCTATCCCCTGGTCCAGAGCAGGTATTTGGTATCCATTGGTCATGTGCCCCTTACCCTTCCTGCTTACAGCTGCCCCTTACCGGGACCTGCCGGCCTCCCTTTCTGCCCCGATGTCAGCAGCTCATCAGCTGCAGGCCATGCACGCACAGTCAGCTGAGCTGCAGCGCTTGGCGCTGGAACAGCAGCAGTGGCTGCACGCCCATCACCCGCTGCACAGTGTGCCGCTGCCTGCCCAGGAGGACTACTACAGGTACTCCAGGGTGCCCCAGCCCAGGGGACAGGAGCTCAGTGAGCCTGGGAGGGGCTGTGGCATGGTGCAGCTGGGCACTGTGCTCCTGGGGGAGGGAACCCCTCCTCTCCCAACCCCTTGGGTAAGAGGGGGCAAGGTCAGGGTTGGTCTCAAGTCTCTTACCTCTCTGCTATGCACCGCCCCTTCCCTAGTCACCTGAAGAAGGAAAGCGACAAGCCACTGTAGAAGCTGCGATCAAGAGAGCACCATGGCTCCTACATTGGACCTTGGAGCACCTCCCACCCTCCCCCCACCCCGCCCTTGGCCTGCCACCGAGAGCCAAGAGGGTGCTGCTCAGTTGCTGGACAGAGGGAGGGAGGGACGGACAGACAGACAGAAGGCCAAGGCCAGGCCCGGTGTGGTGGGTGTGGTGTGCAGAGGTGGGGAGGTGGTGAAGGTGGGGACAGAAAGTGCACAGAATCTTGGACCAGGTCTCTCTTCCTTGTCCCCCCTGCTTTTCTCCTCCCCCATGCCCAACCCCCGTGGCCGCCGCCCCTTCCCCGCCCCGTTGGTGTGATGATTTCATCTGTTAGATGTGGCTGTTTTGCGTAGCATCGTGTGCCACCCGTGCCCCTCCCCAGTCCCTGTGTGCGCGCCCCCTCTGCAATGTATGCCCCTTGCCCTTTCCCCACATTAATAATTTATATATATAAATATCTATATGACGCTCTTAAAAAAACATCCCAACCAAAACCAACCAAACAAAATATCCTCACAACTCCCCAGGAAGATGGCTGTGACTGGTTCTTTGCGGGACGTGGGGGTGAGGCTGGAATTCAGTGCAGCGGTTCCTAAAGAGAACTGTGTAGCCAGGATCTGGCAGGGAATTGGGAAGGGACCAGACCTCCTTAGGGAACTTGGTGTGGGGGCCGGAAAGAATTGGAGAGGGGATCCTTGAAGAGCCCAGAGCCTTGACTCAGCTGGAAGTGGTACGCCACGGGTGCTCGTGCTGCCTCCTGCCCCAAGGCTGGGAAGTCCAGATACTGGAGGCCTTATCCGGGACTCTGGCTCATGCCTGTAATCCCAGCACGCTGGGAGGCCGAGGCGGGTGGATTGCTTGAGCCCAGGAGTTGGAAAACAGTTTGGGCAACATAGAGAAACCCCATCTTAAAAAAAACAAGTCCGCCAGGCGTTGTGGCGCACACGTGGTCCCAGCTACTGGGGAGGCTGAGGTGGGAGCATCACCTGCGGGTCGGGGCTGCAGTGACTCATGATCGCGCCACTGTACTCCAGCCTGGGCGACAGAGCAAGGCCCTATCTCAAAACAAAAGAAACCCCAACCAGCCAAACCCTGGAGGCCGGAGACAGGCCCACCTCTGACGTGGTCAGGTGTAGGAATCTATTCAGACGTTCCCGTTACGGGTCTTACTGCTAGGAGCCACCGGACTCCTCTGGAACAAAGGCTTGAGTCCTGAATCCTTTCCGTGGAATGCTTTACGAAACGGCTGTGAAGCGGGGGTGGGGTGGCTGGTTTTAATAGGTCCAGGCGATTAGTCCCTGGCAGCCTTAACCACCCTACAGTTTGAGAGGGGAGTGGGTGATAATCTCAAAAGCCTGGAAGGAAAGGGAAATCAGGCCGGGCGTTACACTCCGTCGCCCATCAGTAGGCAAGGCCATTTTGGGAAAGCGCGAGAACGCCTTCTGCTCTGGGCTTTTACAGCCGAATCCAGCTCTCAGGCTTTAACAACGAAGGGGCTGTGACTGCCTCTTTTCTCAACCAATCAGCATCGACTTCATTTGCATAGGCGGATAGCGAATGTTCGGGAATCTAGAATGATTTAAGTAAGTTCCTTAAAATATTACTTTTTCCTACTGAAAGTTACAACATGCATCGTCGTTTATACAGTAACAGGAACAAGAAAAGCGGCACCTGAGCTCACCCTCACCGTTCGTGGAGTTCATGCACAGCCCACCTTCTCTCCAGGCGCATGCCTAGCAGTGTTACAGCTCTTTTAGAATTTGTCTAGCAGGCTTTCCGGTTTTCGCCGGAAAGCCCCTTTCACGCGGGTCGTTCTTAACAATAGAGAGTGTTGTGTGGGCGGAATTGCCACTGTGTTTCTATCTGTAGTGCGTGGTCTTCCCGGCCCAAAAGCTGCTTGTAATTTTTGAGTGCGGAGGTTCGGGCCGCCTTGAGGCTTCCGGCTGCGCCTGATGCTGCTTCCTTTCCGCTCTCACTCGCCTTGGGGACTGTGCTAGGACGTGGCTCCTTCTTCCTGAGCCTTCCATTACTTCCGCTGCGCTTGCAGCTTCTGCCGCCCTATGGCGTCCGCCTCGGCCCCGCCTGCGGCTCTGAGCGCTGAGCAGGCGAAGGGTGAGGAACAGCCTAGTGAAGGCGTGGGCTCCCGGTCCCGGGAGGAAGCCGGGGGGAGGATGTGGGGCGACAAACCTGGCCGTGTTCGCCGGGGAAACGGGGTAGGGGATGCCGGGTACCGTCCCTCTCTTCTAAGCGGGGCACTTGCCCCCAACTCGGGATCTTACTGGGTTACCTACAGCCTCAATCCACTAATTCCCTGCGTTCTCCGCTGGGCCCGCTGCCCGTGCTCCCATGCATACCCGGGACGCCTCCCTGGGATGCTTCTGGCGCGCAGTGGTCCTGGCGGAGGTGATCCAGGCGTTCTCCGCCCCGGAGAATGCAGTGCGTATGGACGAGGCTCGGGATAACGCATGCAACGACATGGGTAAGATGCTGCAATTCGTGCTGCCAGTGGCCACGCAGATCCAGCAGGAGGTTATCAAAGCCTATGGCTTCAGCTGCGACGGGGAAGGTGGGTCAGACGCCGGCAGGCGGTAGGTTGGGTCGGGAGAGGGCGCCGGATCTCTGGACCCCTGAGCGGTTGTCCCCTTTCTCGCCGCACGGCGGCAGCCACAATCTGACTAACCGTGTTGGCATTCAGAGCCCGGGCTGTACCCTGAGCTTGTGCCTTCGAGTTGCATTTTGTACAGTAGAAGTTCCGTATCCCTTATCCGAAATGCTGGGGACCAGAAGGGTTTCGGGTTTTTTCAGATTTCTAGTATTTACATATACGTGAGCTGTCTTGGGAGATGGGACCCAAGTCTGGACACGAAATTGTTTTGTTTCATGTACACACACCTTAAGCACATAGCCTGTAGGTAATTTTATGTAATAGTCTGAATAGTGGCTCACGCCTGTAATCCCAGCACTTTGGGAGGCCGAGGTGGGCGGATCACCTGAGGTCGGGAGTTCAAGACCGTCTCTACTAAAATTACGGTCTTGGGTGCTCGCTTTGGCAGCATATATACTAAAATTGGAACGATACAGAGAAGATTAGCATGACCCCTGCGCAAGGATGACACGGAAATTCGTGAAGCGTTCCATATTAAAAAAAAAAAATTAAGGTCTTGGAGAAACCCCGTCTCTACTAAAAATGCATATATTAGCAGGCTATGGTGGCACATGCCTGTAACCCCAGCTACTCGGGGGCCTAAGGCAGGAGAATCGCTTGAATCCGGGAGGCAGAGGTTGCAGTGA
>NW_022437026.1:8365507-8372851 GCF_009761245.1 Sapajus apella
AGAGGGAAACTCCGTCTCAAAAAAAAAAAAAAAAAAAAGTCTGAATAATTTTGTTCATGAAACAAAGTTTCGACTGCGTTTTACTACAGTCACCTCAACCCCCACCATGAAGTCAGGTGTGTAATTTTCCATTTGTGGCCTCACATTGGCACTCAAATGATTTCAGATTTTGGATTTTCTAATTAAGGATCATCAACCTGTGCTGTTAATCACATTATCATTCCATTCTGTGATGAGGGAGCAAACACTAATGGTGCAGACTCTAGTCGTAGCAGAGCTGGACTTAGACGCTGTTCTGCCACCTTTTAGTGAGATGTCTGCATGACACAAGCAGCTGCAGTCCCTCCAGGGTGTTTCAGCTCATTTCTGTTTAGGGGTTGGTGGTTAAATTTTTGGCGAGATCCTGGTGTTCCCCAAAGGTGTTGACTGAGGCAGCTCTGCTGCCCCGTAGCATTCCTGCATTCCAGCTACAGACCTGGGATCTCGTGGGTGTTCATACTTGGGGTTCTTGTGACTAAACTGCTAAAACGGTTCACTTGAGGGCGAGAAGCACACTGCTTTGGGACATCTTCATTCACTGCACCCCATCCAGCTGTGCCCAACGTAGAACAAGAAGTTGATCCAAACTACGTGGGGCAGAGTCCTGCATGTGCTATTTTGCAAACAGCTGCCCTGCCAGTTGGGGAGCAGCTCAAGCTCAGACTACCACCCCCTCCACCTGTCTTAGGCACACCGGTTCTTAGGGGAAGCATTGACCCTCCATTCCCTCTTGCAGGTGTCCTCAAGTTTGCCCGCTTGGTCAAATCCTACGAAGCCCAGGATCCTGAGATTGCCAGCCTGTCAGGCAAGCTGAAGGCACTGTTCCTGCCACCCATGACGCTGCCACCCCATGGACCTGCTGCTGGTGGCAGCGTGGCTGCCTCCTGAGAGTTGGCCCTCCCTTGTGCCACTGCCAGGGAAAGAAAGGCCTTGATGTTCCAGACAATAATAAACGTGTCTGCGACTCTGTGACAGCCTTCGTGTCAGTCTTTCTTTCTTTTTTTTTTTTTTTTTTTGAGACGGAGTCTCACTCTGTCACCCAGGCTGGAGTGCAATGGCACGATCTCGGCTCACTGCAACCTCCGCCTCCCAGGTTCAAGCGATTCTCCTGCCTCAGCCTCCTGAGTGGCTGGGACTACAGGCGCGTGCCACTGCGCCCAACCAATTTTTGTATTTTTAGTAGAGACGGGGTGTCAACATCTTGGCCAGGCTGGTCTCAAACTCCTGACCTTATGATCCACCCACCTCGGCCTCCCAAAGTGCTGGGATTACAGGCGTGAGCCACCGTTCCCGGTGTCAGTCTTTTGTGGACCTGACAACCCCCACCTCTCCTCCCCAGATTCACTCTGCCTTTCCAGGCCGCATCCCCCTGAACAGCTCTTTCCTATACTCCTGGCTGGGCCTAACCCTGCTCCAGCGAGGGCTGAGGCTCCTCCCCTTTCCCCAGGGCAGGGTAAGAGGTTGGACTGGGCCCCTCAGCGCCCTGAGTGGGTTGGCCGGCACAGGGCGCACCTCCTTCTCTGAGGAATTGGACTGTTAGGGCTTTTCCTTAGGCCCTTTGGTTTGCGCCTACTGAGAGATTTCCCCCATTGGTTGCTCTTCCCTGAGCCAGAGTTACTTCCTGGTCTTTGCCCCTACCCAACCTCCCGCCGCTCTTGTCAGCTTGAGCTCCAGGTGGAGCTCCAGGTGGCTCCTCCTCCCCCGAGGGAAGGCAGCCCTGGACCGGCGGGAGGGCCTGCTGGACTCCCGCACTGGGGCTGCAGGGAAGCTGGCTGCTGTGGGCGGTCTCAGGCCAGCCCCGCCCCACCTGTCCTTTTCCAGGAGACTATTAGTCCAGGGCTTGTCCCTGCGGTGCCATTGGCCTGGCAGGCTGGATTGAGGAGGAACTGGCTGATTTCTGAGCAGTTCTTCCTCACCTGGCTTGGGCCACCGTGCACAGCTGTGCCACTGGCTCAGCCCCGCCCACTGAGGCCCTCTGCCGTGACTTCATCCCTCCAGAGAGATGCTGTCCCGTGGGTAAGTCCGTGCACCACCTGGGTCCCAGTCTCCTGTTAGTTTTTGAGGAAGGGAGGCCTTGTTCATGCTCACTGCAACATGTATGTGAGCCTGAGTGCGATCTGCCGCTGCCCTGCCCTGCGCCTGCTTCCTGTCCCTGTGAACCTTCCCTTCCTGCAAGGTGTGCGGACCCCCGGGCTCATTCGTGCCCCTCTGACCCCTCTTTAACATTTTCCTTTGACAAGGGTGTATCTGTTCTCTCCATTGCATTTCTACCTCCAGCCTCTGGGCTCCTGCCTCTGCCTCCTGCTTGGGACCTGTCCCCTTGGGTAGCTCACATCACCTCAAACATAGCAGCAGTCAGAGGCCACCCGCGAAGGCCTCCCTTGCCCAGCCAACTTCCCTGCTCTTTCCGATATCTGACTTTGGTCCCATCTTCTTTCCGTTTCCTTTCACTTCCCTTTCCCTTGCATCATTCATTCAACAGATATGTGCTGAGCATCTATTGTGCACAGGGTGCTGTTTAAGATGCTGGTAATACTGGAGTGAACAGGACAGACATGGCCCCTGCTTTCACGGAGCTTATGTTCCAGTGGGAGGTTACAGATCGAACAAATAACCCAATAAATTGGATCATTTCAGATTCTCAGAAGTGTTATGCAGAAAATGAAACAGCCTTGGGTGGGCGTGGTGGTCCACGCCTGTGATCCCAACACTTTGGGAGGCTGAAGCAAGAGGATTGCTTGAGCCCAGGAATTTGAGACCAGCCTGTCCAATATAGTGAGACCCTGTCTCTACAAAAGATAAGCTGCATATGGTGGCACACATCTGTGGTACCAGCTATGGAGAGGCTGGGGTGAGAGGCTTGCTTGAGCCCAGAAGGTCAAGGCCGAAGGGGGTGGTGATTGTACCACTGCACACCAGCCTGGGCAACAGAGTGAGACCTTGTCTCAAAGAAAAAAAAAAAAAAGAAAATGAACCAGCTTCATGTGCTAGCACGTGACTGGGTGTGCGGGTGACATTGCTAGCTGGACGGATCAGGGAGGGCTTCCTGAGGAGGTGACATTTGAGCTGAGACCTGGATGAGGAGGAAGGGGAGTTAGGCACAGTGGAGAAAGAAGGAGAGAGAGAGAGGGAGGGAGAAAGGAAGGAAGGAAAGAGAGAGAGAGAAGGAAGGAAGAAGAAAGAAAAGAAAAGAGTTATATGGTGATCAAGAGTCAAGCATCCCTGGGCAGAGGAGATGGAGCGCACAAAGCTCTAAATGTGGGAACAAACAAAAAAAGGACAGTGTGCCTGTGAAGCGGTGACAGAGGACCCTGGAGGAGCAGAGGCAGGGCCGGGCAGGTTAGACTTTGTTGGACCCGGGATAGTGAAAGTGAAAACCTGGCCGGGCGAGGTGGCACACACATGTGATCCCAGCAATTTGGGAGGCTGAGGTGGGAGGATTGCTTGAGCTCAGGGTTTTGAAACCAACTTGGGCAACAGAGAGAGATGCCATCTCTATTTAAAAATATATATATTCGGCCGGGCGCAGTGGCTCACGCCTGTCATCCAAGCACTTTGGAGGCCAAGGCGGGTGGATTGCCTGAGGTCGGGAGTTCAAGAACAGCCTGACCAACATGGTGAAACCCCGTCTTAAAAAAAAAAAAAATTATATACTGATGGCCCAAGCCGGTAGTCCCAGCAGTTTGGGAGGTGGGAGGATCCCTTGAGCTCAGGAGTTTAAGAGCACTCTGGCAAACACCGGGAGACCTCGTTACTGCTGCTACTTCTACTAATAAATAGCTGGGTATGGTGGCACACACCTGTGGTCTCAGCTCCTTGGGAGCGGGAGGCAGGAGAATCACCAGAGCCCAGGAGGTCAAGGCTGAAGTGAGCTGTGATTGTGACACTGCACTCCAGCCTGGATGACAGAGCAAGATTCTGTCTCAAAAAAAGAGAGAGAAAGGAGAGAAAGGAAGAAGAAAAACAGAGAAAGGAAGAAAGAAGAAAGAAAAAGAAGAAAGAAAAGAAAAGAAGAAAGGAGGGTGGGTGGCAGGGAGGGGCCAGGCGCAGTGGCTCACGCTGTCCCAGTACTTTGGGAGGCTGAGGCAGGCGGATCACAAGGTCAAGAGATTGAGACCATCCTGGCCAACATGGTGAAACTAAAAATACAAAAATTAGCTGGGCGTGGTGGCGTGTGCCTGTAGTCCCAGCTACTCGGGAGGCTGAAGCAGGAGAATTGCTTGAACCGGGGAGGCAGAGGTTTTGGTGAGCCAAGATTGCGCCACTGCACTGCAGCCTGGTGGCAGAGCGAGACTCTGTGTCAAAATTTAAAAAAAGAATAGAAAGAAAGCAAGAAAAAGTGACAGGCTGCTTACAGAGTACTGGCGAGTTTGTGGGTGTGTGGCTCCCCAGCCCTACTGATTCTTGCTTCTCACAGTCACCTCTGCTCCTGCCCCATGTGCATCTTGTCACTGTCTGCCCCACCGCCGGGGTTCCTACTGAGTCTTCTGGTCCTGAATCCTTTCCACAGCCATTTTCCTCCCAGGCAGCCTGACCAGGGCTCCCCTTGTGCAGATTCCATCCTTGGTTTCTCAGCCTGGCCTTGAATGACACTCTGCAGCGGGGTCCCAACCTCTCAGAGCAGCTTTGCTCCAGCCACACAGCTCTGCTCACAGCCAGGCACTGCGCACATGAGCTCTGTGCCACCTCTTTGCCTTGACACATGCTGCTTCTGGGGGGGCACTTCTCCCCCTACCGTCCATCATGGGCTGTGGCAGTGCCCATCCCATCTGCCCTCGATGCCGTCTGCAGCGGTGTGCTTGGTGGTGGAAAGGGCAACAGGCTCTGGCGTCTCACAGCCTTGTTTTACCCGCCTTCCCATTCACTAGCTTGTGATCTTGGCCAGTTACTTAACATCTATGAGTCTTAGTTTCTGTTTCTAAAATTGGGTAAATAACACCTACTAAGTAGGGTTGGCCTGAGGATTCATAGTATAATGTAAAAGCTGGTGGCACTGAAACCATGCCACTTACAAGCTTTTCACACGAGTGGATATTTGGGAAATATTGTTAAGCTCATTTGTCAGGCGGTGATACTGAGGCTCAGAGAAGTTAAAAAACTTTCTACAGATTATTTTGCCTGGTTTGCTCTTCCAGACCGCATATCTTCTTGTATCACCATTGATCTTGATCTTTACAATTTTTTTTTTTTTTTTTTTATAGATGGGGTTTCACTATGTTAGCCAGACGTTAGCCAGGCTGGTCTTGAACTCCTGACTTCAGGTAATCCCGCCCACCTTGGCCTCCCAAAGTGCTGGGATTATAGGTGTGAGCCACCGTGCCCAGCCCAATCTCTATGATTCTTAATTTTTAAAAAATTATTTAATTAATTTATTGTTATTATTATATTTTGAGAAGTATTTCTTTGTTGCCCAGGCTGGAGTGCAGTGGTGCAATCTCAGCTCACTGCAACTTCTCCTGCCTCTGCCTCCCGAGTAGCTGGGATTACAGGCACCCCCCGCCCTGCCTGGCTAATTTTGTTTTTTGTGTTTTTTTTTGAAATGGAATTTCACTCTCGTCAAGGCTGGAGGGCAATGGCGCAATCTCGGCTCACTGCAACCTCTGCCTCCGGGTTCTCCTGCCTCAGTCTCCTGAGTGGCTGGGACTACAGGCCTGCGCCACCATGCTTGGCTAATTTTTTGTATTTTTAGTAGAGACGGAGTTTCACCATGCTGGCCAGGCTGGTTTCGAATTCCTGACCTTGTGATCCGCCTGCCTCGGCCTCCCAAAGAGCTGTGATTACAGGCGTGAGCCACTGAGCCCAGCCAGCCTGGTTAGTTTCTTCTGGGTATTTAGTTCGTTCCTTCCCACTGAGTGGGTTCAAGCCCTGGAAGGAGAATGTCTTGGGGCCAGGGTGCAGTGGGCATTTGCTGCTGAGCCTGGACCCGAAACTTCATGTGTGGTTAAAATTGTGTGTCCATGCATGGGGATGTGCACCGGACCAGGTATGTGTGTAGGTGGACATGGATGAAGTGCGTGTGGTGTGACTGTGTGTGTGCACCCTGGCCTGTGTATGACAAGCAGGCTGTGTGTGTAGGACTAGGAAGCTGTACCGTGGCCACGTGTGTGCCTGTGGACTGACGAGTTTGTTTGTTGGACACTGCTCAGTGCCGGATATCATGCTGGACTCTGAACACTCAGAGATGAGCGGGAGCACCAGTGGGCGCCCCACGCCGCAGACAGCGTTGCATGTGCTCTTCCTGCTCCTTGACATGGGCGGGGGTTCGATGGAGTTCCAGGTCTCCAGGGTGGTGTCCAAGCTGAAGGGGTAGTCAAACTGGACCACGTAATAAATCCACCAGGCAGATTCCCCAGGGCACCAGTGAGAGAAGAAAACCAGAAATTAACAGAAAAACAACAACAAAAGACAAAAAAAAAAAAGAAGAAGAAGAAGTGGAAAAGCCTCTTATTGAGGAAAAATTTGGATATTTTATATTTCTAAAAATGATGAAGTAGTTATGGGGAAATTAGACTTTTTTTGGGCTTAAAATTTTGTTTATTTATTTTTTTAGACAGAGTCTCACTTTGTCGCCCAGGCTGGAGTGCAGTGGCACGACCTCGGCTCACTGCAACCTCCGCCTCCTGGGTACAAGCGATTCTCCTGCCTCAGCCTCTCTAGTAGCTGGGATAACAGACGCCCACCACCACGCCTGGCTGATTTTTGTATTTTTAGTAGAGATGGGGTTTCACCATGTTGGCCAGGCTGGTCTCGAACTCCTGACCTCATGTGATCCGCCCGCCTCGGGCTCCCAAAGTGGTGGGATTACAGGTGTGAGCCACCATGCCCGGGTATTTTTTCTTCTTTTAACTGAAGCATAACATGCATAATATTCATAAATATTAAGCACAGAACCTGACTGACTTCATGTTTATACACACCCATGCAAAAAGCATCCAGGTAGAGGCAAAGAGCCTTCCCTGCACCCTAAAATGTCCCCAGAAATTGCTCCCAGTTAGCACATTTATTTTTATAAAGGTCATGCATGCCTGTCATATAACATTGAAGAAGATGGCCAGGCGCGGTGGCTCATGCCTGTAATCCCAGCACTTTGGGAAGCCGAGGCAGTCAGATCACGAGGTCAGGAGTTTGAGACCATCCTGGCCAATGTGGTGAAAACCCGTCTCTACTAAAAATACAAAAATTAGCTGGGCATGGTGGCGCGTGCCTGTAGTCCCAGCTACTCAGGAGGCTGAAGCAGGAGAATTGCTTGAACTCAGGAGGTGGAGGTTGCAGTGAGCTGAGATCGCGCCACTGCACTCCAGCCTG
>NW_022437026.1:8372951-8445604 GCF_009761245.1 Sapajus apella
GTTTAGGGCCTCTCAGGTCAGCCAGCCCTGAGAAAATCAGCCATGGTGAGGACCTTGGCCCCCAGACCCCAGTCCCCAGCCCCCAGGAGACAGGCCCCCTGGTCAGAGTCCTGGGGCGGGGCAGAGACCTAGGGACAAGAATTAGAAAGGACCCAAGTTTGACAGGGCTGCTCAGGGTCATTTTGCCCATGCCTCTGCCACAGTGGCATGGACAAATCGCATATGTTGCTTACAGGAGGGCACCCTTCTCTCTTGCAAGCGTTGACAAGGTCTTAACTATTAATCTCCCGCTCTCATGGCAGCCCCTTTGGACAAGGAGGCTCTTAGTCTCTGCTCTTTAAAGCCCTGAGGACTGGTGTATAGGAGTTAAAAGCATCGGCTTTGGAACCGGACTGCCTGGGTTTGAATCCTGGCACTGCAGCTGACTCGCTGATGGACTCAGGGAATGCCTTGAACTCCCTGGGCCTCAGGTTCCTTGTCTGTCAAATGAGGATAGAGAGAGCCCCTGTTTCGTAGGGCTGTGGTGAGAAACCAGTCAGACGAGGCATGTGAACGCCATTACAGCACAGCGCCCAGCATCCAGCAGGACTCACTCGATGACAGCCGTCACCACCATCATTGTTACTAGTGTGGGCCAGGGAGGGCCGTGTAAGAGCAGCAGGTGGAGAAGGAGGAGGTGCTGTGTGACCCTGCAGGTTCACATGCGTGAAGTATGATCTGGGCCTTTAGTATGCAAGGCACATATGTGTCCTTACTGCATGCGGTGTCACATACGTGCAGGACCATGCTCCTGCGCCTTTGATTGCAGACGTGTGGGAAGTGGGCCCTGTCCCCACCCCCAGTGCCACCATACTCTGCTTCTCTTCCCTTGCCCTACTCTAAAACGAGAAGTACAAGTGAGTTCCCCCAAGGGGTCGGCCGCGCCTCTTCCGGTCCCCGCCCTGCCGGCTGCCCTAGGCCAGTGGAGTGGCAGCTCCAGAACTGGGACCACCGGGGCCGGTGAGGCAGCTTGGCACTGGGAGCCACGTTTGAGGCTTAGTCCACGAGTCCTCTGCCTGCCCAGACTAGCTGTGTCGCCTCATTCCCTGCGCCCCCTCCCTCTCCGGAAGCCCCCAGGATGGTGAGGTAAGGGCCTGCCGCCCTCAGTAGGCAGGAGGCAAGGGTGCCCGGTGCCCACGGGACCCCACCTCACTGCCCTGCCTGGGCCACTCAGGTGGTTTCACCGAGACCTCAGTGGGCTGGATGCAGAGACCCTGCTCAAGGGCCGAGGTGTCCATGGCAGCTTCCTGGCTCGGCCCAGTCGCAAGAACCAGGGTGACTTCTCGCTCTCTGTCAGGTAGGTGGCCCTCCCCAGTGTTTGGCCGCTCTCTCGTGCAGTCCAGGCCCTGAACCACATATTCCTGGTTCCCCACGGCAGTGCCAACTCCCCACCCCCTCGCCTGGTCTGTGCCCTCGCCCCCTGCGCTCCCCGTCCCTGTCTGTGCCCACCCATGCCCATGTGTGCCCCCACCCAGGACCTCCGCCGATCCCTGCCCTCCTGCCTCTACTCC
Source organism: Sapajus apella (assembly GCF_009761245.1). Classification (NCBI taxonomy): domain Eukaryota; kingdom Metazoa; phylum Chordata; class Mammalia; order Primates; family Cebidae; genus Sapajus; species Sapajus apella. Next base: position 8,374,502 of record NW_022437026.1, read on the forward strand.
TGCACCTACTGGCCTCACCGCCTGGTGCCCTGCAGGGTGGGGGATCAGGTGACCCATATTCGGATCCAGAACTCAGGGGATTTCTACGACCTGTATGGAGGGGAGAAGTTTGCCACGCTGACGGAGCTGGTGGAGTACTACACTCAGCAGCAGGGCGTCCTGCAGGATCGCGACGGCACCATCATCCACCTCAAGTACCCGCTGAACTGCTCCGACCCCACTAGTGAGAGGTGAGGGCTTCACACCCTGCCTCTCCCAAGCTGGGGCAAGCCGGCTCCCACCCCCAATGGCCCAGGAGGCAGGGAGCCTGGCACCCAGCACCGCTGCCCTCCCTCCCCTTCCCTGCTCGCACCAGCTGGGGCTCTCAGCTTCCTTCCCCCTGCAGCCTGCTGTCTCAGAGCTGAACCTACCACCCTTTCTACCTAACCCCAAGGAAGCCAGAGAAGGCTGCCTTGCCCTACTCCAGCGGCCCTGGCCACTGCAACCCAGGTCCCACTGGAGACAGGGGGGCTATCGCTGGCGGCTGGCATGTCGTGCAGGCCAGCTCTGTTGTTAGAAAGTTCTTCCTCCTGTGGAAGTGAGAGTGCCCTCCTCCGTCTTCCCCTCACCCATGGCCAGCACGCATTAGGAGTTGTCACTAGGGATGAGGATGGGGACGAACGCTTGCCAGGACACTTGACGCCTTATCTCAGCCACCCAGGGGCCGGGGAGCGTTCACATGTGGAAAGGGGCTCACACTGCCCTGAGCGCAAACACTCCAGGCATTTCCTTCCTGTCCCCTCTGCTCAAAGGTGTGGTCCCCAGAGCTGGGCTGGCCACTGCCCCTGTGAGCTCCCAAAGGCATGAGCAGGGGCCGGGGGGCTCTGAAATCTCCTCAGGACACCCTGGCTCCTTTCAACGCCAGATCCTCTTAGAGTAAAGGGCAGTGGAATAACACAAGGGGGTTTTCACATGGACCCCTGGGGCTGAGCCTACCTGCCCTTGCCCTGCGCTCACGGATGGGTTGTTGAAGTGATTGGGAACCTTGCTTCTGCCAGCTTTCAGCCTTTCTGGGATTCGGGCCTCCAAACTGCCATCAGTATCTTTGGTGAAGTCGCTGACTGAAACTTAGAGCGGAATGAGGTTGCGGAATTGCCCTGTGGCCCGCCTGGAGACCTCCTTTCCCTGGTCAGCTTCCTTCACGGCCTTCCTCCTGTCCCTGAGCCTCACGTGGCTGGCTCCGTGTCTGTCCCCTGCCCTTCCTCTTCCCCGCCACAACACTCGGGGGCCTCTGAAGCTCCTGTCCTTTCTCCTTGCCTCAAGCCAGGAGGAAGAGGATGGGCTGACCAGTGCCTAGAGGGGAAGAGAGGAGCAGGGCCCCAGGAGGCCCCCACAGAGGAGGCTGAGACCCGGGTTCAAAGAGAAGGGAGAAGAGAGACAAGGAAGGGAGGGCAGTGCTGGGGCGGGAGGTTAACAGGTTAAGACCAGGGAAGCCACCGTGGAGGCCCTTTTGGGTAACCCATCCCAGGAGCCAGTGTCACCCCTGAGCCTGGGAGCGTGAGAGGCTCTTTCTCCCAGGTTCTGCCTTGTCCCCTGCCTTGTCTGTGGCGCCTCCTTCTCTTCGGGAATTTGCATCTGTCCCTCAGTGGCTCTGTGCTTCCTGTGGTCAGCCTGACATTTGCATGGAGACTTCCTCATCCTGGGGCCTAAGGGAAGGGGCTCAGCCCCCTCCCCGCTGTCTGGGGTCCTAGCCTGTCCCTAAGTTGTAGGCTGAAGCAGCCCAGTAAGATCTGGAGGTTCGGGGGTGGGGTCTGTTGGCTGGAGTGACCTCTGGGCAGGGGTGAGATGGGTCGGGACAGACTGGTCCTTCCCCCCATCCCTGCGGTTGGAAAATTTGCCCCCCCCCCGGCCCCTGGGCTGAGGAAACCTCACAACCTCACTTCTCACTCTCTCCCCAGAAGGAGTTTTGTGTTTTTTCCATCACGTGGTTTCCTGTGGGGCTGGGCATTGTGGGGCTACTGTTTCCTCCTGGGAAAGGGGTGTGCTTTGGGGAAAGGGCTTAGTTCTGCTTTCTGCCCCGACAGCCCCTTTGAATCCCTTTGAACCCCTTTGAACCCTGGGCTCCCCTTCAGTGACATCATCCAGGGCACCCCCAGAGCCCCCACACCACTTTTTCCCCAGTGGGGTTGTCTTCCCTGCCTCCCTGGGGGAGCGCACCCTGTCCGCCTTCCTTGTGACTTGTGTCTCTGTCCGTCTCCCGCCTGTGATGTGGCCTCGATCTGCGTTTCTTTGTCTCAGGTGTCTGCCTGGCACAGCCCTATGCATCATGGAGACTCTTCCTTAGTTTCTCTCCTTTAAGTATTTTGAATATTGACAGGCTTTCTGCCTTTCAGAGGTGGGCTCTGGGTTCAAAGCCTGGTTAGAACTCTGGAGGCCAGGACAGCTTAAGCCTGGGAGGCCAAGGCTGAAGGGGGCTGTGACCGCACCACTGCATCTGGCCTGGGCAGCAGGGCTCTGGAGTCAGTCAAGGGCCCTAGGCCAGTGCGCAACAGCTCAGCCTGAGTTTCCTCCTCTATAAAACGGGGATAATACCATACCTACCTCTCAGCTTGCTTGGGAGACAGTAATGGACCTAAATATGGTGGTGGATTTGGAAGCATCTAGGACAGTGCCTGGCGCCCAGTAGGTACTGGGTTTCCTGCCCCTCTGTGAATGTCTCTGCTCAGCACCTTCCCCTGTGGCCTGGGTCTCACCTGCCCTGACGCTGCCTCCTCTAGGTGGTACCATGGCCACATGTCTGGAGGGCAGGCAGAGACACTGCTTCAGGCCAAGGGCGAACCTTGGACGTTTCTTGTGCGTGAGAGCCTCAGCCAGCCTGGAGACTTTGTGCTGTCCGTGCTCAGTGACCAGCCCAAGGCTGGCCCAGGCTCCCCGCTCAGGGTCACCCACATCAAGGTCATGTGTGAGGTAAGGCAGCCAGGCGGTGGGGGAGCCTCTGCTGAGGCTGCCGTCTGTGCCCACAGTGTGGGCGGTGGGGAGGATCTGCCTGGGCTTGAATTCAAGGCTGGGGCCCAGGGAGGGAGACTGGGGCCCTGCAAGTGGCCTTATTTGGCACCCCCCAGGGTGGACGCTACACAGTGGGTGGTTCAGAGACCTTTGATAGCCTCACGGACCTGGTGGAGCATTTCAAGAAGACGGGAATTGAGGAGGCTTCAGGCGCCTTCGTCTACCTGCGGCAGGTGAGGGGTGGGCCCAGCTGCCTTCTCCCTTCCCCTGAGCCGCCCCCAGACATGAGCTTCGGGGATCTCTGAGTTGCTGACTTCTCCCCATCCCCCACCCCAGCCGTACTACGCCACGAGGGTGAATGCGGCCGACATTGAGAACCGAGTCTTGGAGCTGAACAAGAAGCAGGAGTCCGAGGACACAGCCAAGGCTGGCTTCTGGGAGGAGTTTGAGGTGCTCGGTGGGGACCTGCAGGACTGGGGCAGTTGAGGCCGTGGCAGGCAGCATGGGGCCGAGGAGGGATACTTCCCCCTCCTCGCTCGCCTCTGCTCCTGACCCACCCCGCGTGAGCTCCCCTGATGGATGCCATCTCTGGGAGCTGATGCTCATTTCCCCGCCCACATTTCAGAGTCTGCAGAAGCAGGAGGTGAAGAACTTGCACCAGCGCCTGGAAGGGCAGCGGCCAGAGAACAAGGGCAAGAACCGCTATAAGAACATTCTCCCCTGTGAGCACCCAGGCCGCCCCCTTCACCCAGGAGACCGCCCCTGCCCCAGCCGCCTCCCCTCATCTGACAGGTCTCCACTGTCCACTCCAGTGGGGCCCCTCTCCCCACACCCCCCAACAGAGCCTCCCCTTTCTCCAAAAGGCCTCTTCTCCTCCCAGAGGGGCCTCCCACCACCAGCAGGCAGGTTCCCCTGCTCCCAACCTCCTTCTCTGGACCCCCCCTCCCTCCCTCCATGCAGATGATCCCCCAGCCCTGCTGCCCGCAGTCCCCCCAAGCCTCCCCCACAAGCTTCTGAGATCAGAACGGCCCGTTAGCTCAGGAGGGTGGTCTGCCCCAGGTGTGGGGAGTCCCTGGCTGACCCAGCCTGTGTCGCCTCCTCTCCACACACTCCCAGTTGACCACAGCCGAGTGATCCTGCAGGGACGTGACAGTAGCATCCCTGGGTCTGACTACATCAATGCAAACTACATCAAGGTCAGTGGTGTGGGTCCTGTGGGAGGAGAGGCCGGGCCCTGGGAATTCCCTGTCTGGTGAGGACCCCAGATCCAGAGACACCTGGGCAGAGCTGGAGCTGGCTTCCTGCACGGTTGGAGGTGGCAGGGATCCAGGGCCCGTGCCGGGCCGAGGAGCTCACTGTCTTGGGGTGCATCTCTCTACGCTTGCGTGCAGAACCAGCTGCTAGGCCCTGATGAGAACACTAAGACCTATATCGCCAGCCAGGGCTGTCTGGAGGCCACGGTCAACGACTTCTGGCAGATGGCATGGCAGGAGAACACCCGTGTCATCGTCATGACCACCCGAGAGGTGGAGAAAGGCCGGGTAGGGCACCCCGTCCCCCCCACATCCCTCCCCAGTGCGTGTGGTCACACCATTAAGTCAAAGAACCGTCAGATGCCAGGGCGAAAAGGGATCTCGGGGGTGAGGGTCCGGCCCTTGTTGGGAAACTGAGGCAAAGTCTCAACTGCACAATGCGACCCCCCAGTCCCTGCATCCATCCCTGGGTTCTCCTGAGCTCCAGACCCAGGTTTTAGGCTGTCCTCCTTCCTCCTGCCCCTTCCCCACCTGTCTGCACCCAGGCCCCTCCTGTCCTCCCTGCCCCTTACCCTGAGGGACCCCCTGCACAGCACCCTCTGTGCTGCCATCGAAGTGATCCCATCGGTGACGCAAACTGAGTCAAGTTCCTTCCTCTCTGAAATCCCTTCCATGGCTCCTGGTCACCTTTGGAATAAAGTCGAACTGTAAGGCCTGGCATTGAAGGCCTGGGGGCTTCCCTCTGACCCCCACGATTCCCTTTAGGGCTCACCACCCCCGCAGCCCCGGCTCTTTCAGGTTCCCAGCCTCCCTCTACACAAGCTGCCTTTGTGCTAGGAAATGACTCTCTCTCCACACCATCGCTGCCTGGCAGATGCCTTGTTTTGAAGACACAGCCCAAGCGCTACCTGCCCCCTCTGTAAATCTATGTCTCGTTTCCTCCATGGCTGAGAGGGAGAATTGGCCTCTTTCTCAACCACGCTCCTCAGTGCGTGTCTCCCCTGGTCACCTGTCTCTGTGAACGACTCGAGGCACAGGGCACAGACGGGGCCTTATTTGTGTCTGTGACTGTAGCCCGGTTTGCACAGCTTCAGGAACCACGCCTGCCCCGGTGACGTTTGTTTTTATTTTTTTATTTTTATTTTTTAAAATGGGGTTTCACCATGATGGCCAGGCTGGTCTTGAACTCCTGACCTCAGGTGATCCACCCACCTCAGCCTCCCAAAGTGCTAGGATTACAGGCGTGAGCCACTGCGCCCGGCTCGACGTTTGTTGAATGTCAAATGGACGTCCTGGTAAAGTGCTGGCCAGGCCCCACCACCTGTTGGTGGCTGCTCCAAGAGGAGAGCCCAGGTCTCCTGCGTCTCAGCCAGCTCATCTGTCCATCTGACGAACGTTTGGGCCACTGCCCTGGGATGGGCCATGGTGCCCTGCTCTGTGCCTCATCCCCACCTGACGCTCTCTTTCCAGAATAAATGTGTCCCCTACTGGCCTGAGGTGGGCACTCAGCGCGTTTATGGGCCCTACTCTGTGACCAACTGCGGGGAGCACGACACGCCCGAATACAAACTCCGTAGCTTACAGGTCTCCCCACTGGACAATGTGAGCAGCCCCCGCTCCCTGCCCCGCTCCGGGAGTCCCTTGCTGGACTTGCTCTCCTGTCTGCTTGGGTGGTTGGGTGGGGTGAGGCAGGTGGGGTGTTCCGAGGGAGCGGGGGGCATTGACCCTATGTCCTTGGCTCAGGGGGACCTGGTTCGGGAGATCTGGCACTACCAGTACCTGAGCTGGCCTGACCATGGGGTCCCCAGTGAGCCCGGGGGCGTCCTCAGCTTCCTGGACCAGATCAACCAGCGGCAGGAGAGTCTGCCCCACGCGGGCCCTATCATCGTGCACTGCAGGTGAGAACGAGGGTCCTGCTGGCAGCAGTGATCGCCGAGGAGTAAACGCTGCTCAGTGCTGTGAGCTGTTAGAAGCAACATACACGTTAGCACACACGTTTATTGCCTTCCGCTCACACCCGGCTTCCTCTGGGTCCCCTCATGGCTCCAGACCCCGGGGTGGAACGTGGCTGGAACCAGCCCCACTTTGGCCATCTGCCCGTGGGTGTCTTCCTCAGAGCCTTCCCCAGATGTCCCATCTCGCCCAACCCAAATACCGAGGAGGAACCCGGGACCCAGCTGCTGGCCAGGCCCCAGCTAGTCAGGGTGAGGTCGGGCTAGGCCCGGGTCCCGGCTGCCCTGCTGTCTCTCGAGGTCCCACTCTGCTGGTATCTTCTCACCTCCCAGGAATATCCATCGGGCCTGTGCTCCCCATTCCTCCTTTTTCCATCTGTAGCCCCAGGGTTTAGGCTTCTTCCTGACTCCACCTTCTCTTCCCCTTTCCCTGGCGGTTCCCCATCCTGGCCCCCAGGGCTGTATGGGAATAGGGGTACACACAGCTCCTCTATCTACCCTTGTGTCTGTGATCAGGAGACCCCTGTAAGGTGCAGAGGTGGGGCTGCGAGGAGCAGAGGTCCCACCGATGAGCCCACCATGCCGGCCTGGCCTAAGTGGAAGAGAGGCAGGGGGTGCAGGGCCCCTCCGCTCACCAGCTGTGTGATCTTGGATAAATTGCTTAACTTTTCTGACCCTCAGCTTCCTCATCTGTAAAGCCAGGATCTCAGGGTTGTCGTGAGGCCCTATCGCTGTGGCTGGAATTCCATCAGCCCTCAAACACTGGCACTGCTACTGGTTTATACTCATGCCAGGCAGAGAATGGGGCAAACAGGAACCTGCCTTGCCCGGCCCCTTCAGGCCTCCGTGGACCCCAGGCCTTTGATGGCCTCTGGCTTCCTCCTCTTCCCCCCAGCAGCTGTTTGTCCATGAGACAGGGCCAGTTGGCTGAATCTAGAGCTGCCCCTGATGGGCTGTCTCGGGTCCGCAGCTCTGTCCTCTGCTCTCTCAGGGACAGGTCTATCCCCGAGAGCTACCCTCCTGCTCACCCGCCGCACGTACATTCACACACTTCTTGAAAGCCCCATGGCCTTTATTTAGACGTTACAGGAAGGAAGTGGGTGAAGGGGGTTATTTTTGACAATCTGGGTTTGAAATTAGACAGTGCGACTCAGGGCACCAGCCTGATGGGCCCAGCTGAGGGTGGGCCTGGGGTCTCCCTGGGGTCTGCTTGCCCAGGGGTGGGAAGGAGAGAAACTTCCTACCGCACTGCTCCCCCGACTCCCCGACCCGGCGCCCCTGCACCCTGTCTCTGGGCTGCCCTTTCCCAGCTGTCAGTGTCTGAAGAAAAAGGGAAGTAAACCCCTGCAGAGAGAAGCTCCATAACTTTTTTTTTTTTTGAGACAGAGTCTCACTCTTGGTGCCCAGGCTGGAGTGCAGTGGCGTGATCTCTGCCCACTGCAACCTCTGCCTTCCAGGTTCAAGTGATTCTCCTGCCTCAGCCTCCTGAGTAACTGGGACTACAGGTGCATGCCACCACGCCCAGCTAATTTTTGTATTTTCAGTAGAGATGAGGTTTCACCATGTTGGTCAGGCTGGTCTCGAACTCCTGACCTCTTGATCTATCTGCCTTGGCCTCCCAAAGTGCTGGGATTACCAGTGTGAGCCACCGCACCCAGCTGGAGCTCCCTAACTCTTGAAGGGAGAGGCGGGGAGGGCTCAGGGTGCCCGGGAGCCAGCAGGACAGTGGTGGGATTTGGGGGTCCCATGTCTTTCGGGGAGGGGGCAGCTGCTCACCAGGAGTGAGGATTCGGTGCAGGGAGTGGGAGGAGGGAAGGATGGTGGCATCTGGGAAGCTGGCATCAGCACCGCAGAGCCAGAAGTGGAGCGTGCCCATGCAGAGTCGGGCAAATCTTCATTGTCACTTGCCCAGTGACACTGGGCACATTTCCTTCTGTTACTGGAGGCTCAGGCTGCTCCTGCAGTGCCCGGGGGTGGAGCTGAACACTGGTCACCTCCCTTCCCAGGAAGGGTTTGACTGGCTTCTGATGGCCCCCCCGTCTCTCCTCAGCGCGGGCATTGGCCGCACAGGTACCATCATTGTCATCGACATGCTCATGGAGAACATCTCCACCAAAGGTGAGGGGCCCTGGGGGCTTGGGGGCAGGGGTGAGCAGCCCCTCGGTGTCTACCGGTGCCTGGGCCTGAGGTATGACTGCCCCCACCCAGGCCTGGACTGTGACATTGACATCCAGAAGACCATCCAGATGGTGCGGGCTCAGCGCTCGGGCATGGTGCAGACGGAGGCGCAGTACAAGTTCATCTACGTGGCCATCGCCCAGTTCATTGAAACCACCAAGAAGAAGCTGGAGGTCTTGCAGGTGCGTGCAGAGCAGGGCCTGGGGGGCTGCAGCGGGGGATGGATACCACCTGGCCCTGCTGGGACCACCACCCTCCTACTATCCCTCTGCCCACAGTCGCAGAAGGGCCAGGAGTCGGAGTACGGGAACATCACCTACCCCCCAGCCATGAAGAACGCCCATGCCAAGGCCTCCCGCACCTCATCCAAGTGAGTGGCCCTGACTGCCACCTCCCGGCATCTACCCCTTTGTCCTGCCCAGCCCGATCCTCGATTTCTGGAGAGGACGTGTTGCAGCTGGGGGGACCTGGCTTCAAGTTCAAGCTTGGTTCTCACCCCTTCTGTTCATAAGCATTTCCAGAGTGCCCACCGCGTGTGGGCCTGTGCTAGATAGCAGCAGTGCACTTGTGTATGAGATGTAGCCTCTGACCTCAAAGAACTTGGAGTCTAGCGCAGGGACAGTGGCTGGGCCACCTGTGAGATGGGGCAGCCAGTGGGGGCTGCCACTGCCAGGTCCCCCGTGCTGTCTCCTGACCTGTGCCCCCCGCCTGTGCTTGCCCCCTGCACCCTGCTGCAGACACAAGGAGGATGTGTATGAGAACCTGCACGGGAAGAACAAGCGGGAGGAGAAAGTGAAGAAGCAGCGGTCAGCAGACAAGGAGAAGAGCAAGGGTTCCCTCAAGAGGAAGTGAGCAGGCGCCGTGCTCAGGTGGCCGTGGTGCAACTCTTCTCCCTGGCTGTCCTCCCTGCGCTGCCCCACTGCCTTCCCTGGGTGCATGGGGTGGCTGCAGCCTCACTCTGCCCTTCCCAGCTGCCCCAGACCTTGTTCCCCTCCAGGTTCCAGTCACCCTCTCACTCCCTAACTCCTTCTCTTGGCAGCCTCAGCCCAGACCCTGCGGAAGCCTCCCACAGTGGACAGACCCACAACCTGAACCTAGGAGCACCCCATTCTGTTGTAATTTAAATGGCTGCATCCGTCACACCTCTCCCTGATCCTGTACATAGCCCAGCCAGGCCCCAGTCAGGCCAGCCCTTCTCCTCTTGTAAATAAAGGCCTGGGATTGTGTGTCGCCTCTAACCGAGCGCTTTGCTTGCCCAGTGAGTGGGCTCCGCCTCCCGTCAGATGGCCGTGGGTCCGGACTCCGCCGCACACGTGGGAGGGTGACTGTGGACGAAGCTCCCAGTTTCCTTCTTTAAAATGGAGGGCGATCATAATAGGGTGGTTGTGAAAAGCACAAGATGATGGCTGGTGATAAGACGGGCACAGTGACTCATCACACGCTTGCCATGTGCCCAGGCACGGAGAGGCTACACACGTTAGATCAGTCTAGGCACTTCTGTCATTCTCATTTTACGGTGCAGGAAACTGAGGCACAGAGAGACTAAGTAACTTGGTCGCTTGCCCAAGGTCACAGGACTACGCAGCAGTGAAGCTGGGATTTGAACCCAGGCCTTCTGAGCCCAGAGCCCATACTCCTTACCCTGGAGTTGCAGCTGCCGCCCTCAGGGCCCCCATCACACTCCCCTGATGCTGACTTCCAGATCCGAACTAAGAAGAGTAGTTAGCCAGAAGCACAGACCTGAGGCAAGCCCCACTGCGTCCCCTCAGGGGGAACGGGGACGGGGACAGGCTCTCGGTGTACCCAGCTCCTCCCCGCACCCAGGCGGCGGCTGCCCATCCGGGGCAGAGTTTGAAGAGCTGGCAGACTTGAAGATTGCTTTGTTTGCTGGTCCCCTGTTCCTCCCCCCGTGCTGTGTCGGGAGTGGGGTTTCTCCTTCATTTGAAACACTCATGTCCTGGGGAGTGGAGCCGGTGCGAGTCATCCCTCAGGAAGGGCTGGCACCCACTCCTGGAAAGGCTGAGGCCGCACAGGTCCGGAAGCCCAGAGGCTGGGCAAGCATTATTCAGCAAATCCTTCTTAGAGAGCCCCTGGCACCACCGCCATTCACAGTCCCCTGGCCTCCTGGAACTTAGGGGGCTGGTCAGGGAGACGGATTCACACACCGATCACCTGCATCAAATAATTGCAGGCCGGTATTAAGAAGGAAGCAAACAAAGACCGAGAGAGAGAGAACAGCTAGGGACTGAGCAACACAATAGCTCCCTGGGGCTGTGGCCCTGGGGCGTGGGTGGGGCAATCACCTGTCGGGCTCAGGGCCCCTCTCCCAGCAACGCCCTTTCCATCCCAGCTGCACAAAGGCAAGTCCCACCTCCTCTAACCGCCCTTGGGCTACCTGCCCTTGGGGTGGGACTTGGACTCCAGTGAGGCTGTGCTGTGAGGTGGGTCCGGGAGCAGTTTGGTCGGGAGAGGAGCGAGATCATTCCCTCTGCAGGCCCCCACCGAGGGGCAGGGCTGAGGCTCCGGCCGGCTGGGGTCTCTGGATAGCGGTGGGTACCTCCACACTAGGGGCACCCTGCTGGGACCCACCTGCCCTTCACAGGCCTGGTGGGGCCTCCTCCCGCCCCTGTCCCTCACGGGATCCTAGCACAGGCTGGGCACTGCGGCAGCAGTCCCACTCCTGCCCGGCTGACCCCTCGCTGACCTCAAGGATCTCTCTGGTCTTCCAGCTCCGCTGTGGGCAGGGTCTGAGGTCGCAGAGAAGGGAGCTAGGCCTGAAGGCAGCAGATGCCATGGGGAGGGGACCTGAGGACAGCCCCTCCCTTTGTTCCTCTGGAGATAGGGGTGAGAATAGGCAGGTAGGAAAAAAGAGGCTCTGGGAGAGGGTGGGAGGCCTATTGGGGTGGCGAGGCCTTAGAGGAGGTGCCTGTGACTGATGCTGGGAGGGAAGGGGTTAAGGCGGTGGGGGGGCAGCCTATGGCAGGAGGACACACCTGTGCGCAGGGCGGCGGGCGGGGCCCAGGTAAGGAGCCTGCGCTGCTGGGCAGGCGGAGAAGGAAGGAGGAAGAGAGGAGGCCGGGGCGGGCTCTAGGCCGTTGAATCTGGGGCCTCAAAGCCCCTTCGTCTCCCTGGCACCCACCCTCTGGGGGCAGGCGGGCCCGGTGACAGGTAAAGGCCACCAGGGGAGGGGTCCTGGGCTGAGCTAGGGACTGCAGAGGGTGGATGAGGGTGGGTGAGTCAGTGCGTGCTGCGGGTAGGGGCAGACTTCGGGGGTGGAGGAAGGTGGCTTGGGGCGGGGGGCGCCGATGGTTGAGGGGCTGCAGAAGGCCTGCTTGGGCCGCAGCCTGGGCCTAGCGACCAGCGACCCAGGGTGGAGCTGGTGGCGGGCAGCAGGCTCACCCGGAAGTGTCCCCAGGGACTCGGGTGGTGGGGGGGATGGGAGCCAGGGATCTGCAGCTTCTCCGCAGGGGACCTGGGCCTGAAGCTTCCTGACCCAAGGTGGGCAGGCTGGGTGGGGGCCCTCGTCTTACCCAGCAGTGTTTGGGTGCGGTTGGGAGTCTCTAATACTGCCGGGTAATGATGGAGGCCCCTGTCCCTGTGTCAGCGACATCCACCGAGTCAGGTGCCCCGGCCTTAGCTGGCTGCAGCCCCCTCCCCACTTCCCACGCCCCTCAGAAGCCCCTTGTCTGGAGCTGAGAGTGCGGCACCAGGGGTGGCTCTCGTTGGCTGGCTGCCACTCAGGGACACAATGGGCCCCGGCCCCTCCTCCCACCCAGTGCGATTTGTCACCTAGTGGATCCACAGTCGACCTTGAGCTTGGGATTGGCTCGCCCCTCTCGGGAGACCTCACCTGGCCTGTGGCCAGGGTCCCTGCAGCAGCTGGAGCATTCTCGCCGTAGTTCTCCATTGGCCGGCCCTGGGTCCATCTTCCAGTACAGTGTTGGATGGTCTAATTGCAAAGCTCCTAACACTGTCTGGTAAAGATGGCCCCCGGGTCGGTTCTTTCGGCAGTGACTTTCAGGGAGCCCTGAAGACCATGGAGGCCTACTGACCAACGACCTCTGACCTTTACCCCTCCGGAGGGGGGACGGATCACTAGGCAAAGGGGAACAATGGGAAGGAGACAAAATGGCTGCCTCTACAGCTGCAGCAAGGTTTGGAAACACAGGTTCCGCAGGTACCTCCATTGACTGCCCGCCTTGGGAACATGAAATAAATAAAGTGTGACTAGGAACATGAGGAAGGTTGATCCAGGTCACTCGACCCGTCTTTTGTCCTCTTGTTGATCTCGGCCGCACAGTAACTCAGGACTGGGGCTGCCATATCTGCTTCGTCTTTCATGAAACTCAACCCTAAGCAGAGGAAAACATCCTAAAAATCGAGGCAGATTAACTCAGTCCTTAATTTAGTTCAGATCCACCTGCTGCCCTATCGGCATTTGGTAGTTCCTGCACATACTTTGCCCCCAGGTTTTGTCTTAGAGTTCTAAACTTTCCTTGTCTCCCCGTAGGGAAGGGAAGTGGGCAGTAGTGGGAGACTCAGGTATAAACGGTGACTTTGTTTCTCTGGTGCTTGAGATTCAGGAAGGGCTGTCTTGGGAAGAAGTGTCCGCTTATCTGTGGACTCAACAGGCACCTGTTCTGTTGGCCCCAGAGCTGAGGGAGTGACAAGCCCACCTCCACAGAGCTCTGCTAGCCAAGCAGCTCCTCACGCCTGGGGACATAAATGGAGTCTGGTGGCCTACATCAGGCCATGCGATCCACTGGGCTTCTAGGCACAGAAGCCCCTCCACAGACACAGGCAGGCTGCCAGAGCCACATGGAACTCTGCTACCAAGGAAGCAGCTCCTGTTGGGGTCATCAGATTTTTAATGTGGCTCAGCAAAGCCACAGCTGCTCCAGCCCTAAAAAAATGGGCGATGTGAGAGAAATGGAAGGTGGGGTGAAGAGCGCAGCTGGGCCTCTAGACCCCAGGCCCTGCTTCCCCTTAGCTGCCCCAGCCAGAGTCTTTTGCGCCCTCTGCTGGCAGACACAAAGACAGCCCCAGCCATGCCTATGTAACTGCGCATGCGTGCTGCTCATGAACATGTGAAGCCTTGACTTGAGCTTAAGTAATAAAAATTTATTGAGAATTCCTGGGTTGGTGGTTATCTCCTCCCAGCCTTGAGGGAGGGAACAACACTGTAGGAAATCACTGAGAAATCACACTGTCCCAACATCCCCGGCCGACACAGGGAGGAGGAAAGTAATTTCCCAGAAAAGGGGCTGGTCTTCAGTCTTCCTTAATCCAAGAGGGGTTTGGGGGACGGGTGCGGGGGACCATCGCATGATACTGGGGTGGGATAGGGCTGTGCTGGACCCCAGGCTGGCTCCTCAAAAACAGGAGAAGCAGATCCACTTCCTCTGGGGATGGAGTTCTCGGTGACTAGGCTCATTTCTTACCCTTGATAAGGCTGTCACTGTAGGAAAGACAGATGATGACATTATTAGGGGACATAAATGTGAGAGGCAGGACGCTAGGCCATTCCCTCCACGACCCTCCTGCCCCACTGAGGGTTTGTCTGTGGGGAGGTGGGAAAGGCAGTGGGGTAGAAAGCAGGTGTTGGGAGAAGGTGGCCTGCAGGACCCCACAGGAACAAGGATGCAGCAACAACTTACCTTCCTCTGTGGTGCCAGATCACCAGATGAACAGGAAACAGAGAAGAGAAATGCACATGTTAATTGACAGCTTCAGGCCCCACACAGCTTTGAACCCTCCTTTGCTCCCAGGAGAAAAGACAAACAGGGCTGGCGGCCAGGAATCTCGGGCTCATGAAACGAGGCGGCGGGTTCTCATGGCCACTGCTATTTTTCGTCTCCTTCCCTAACATCCCTCCATGCACCTGAGCAGTTTTAGGGCTCTTGAGTAAGAAAACTGAGTACCATCTTTCATCACTTCTCGGTTAGGTAAAAACTTTACAATTAAAGTGCTTCTTATGTGAATAATCCCGTTTGATCTCATAAACTCAATCCTATGAGATGCAAGAGAAAAACTGCCAACCACCTCCTTTTCTAATTTTGGTTCAGTCTCTCAGGGCCATATGAACAGCTGTAGCAGGCTCCAGAGCCCAAGCAACCACTCAAGTCCCACGTTCCTTGTGACGCCCCACTGTGTGGTCGCATCTCTCACCGGGTGAAACTTTCATCCTGTAGATTCAGCACAAGGTTGTCAGCAGTGAGATAGATGCGATTCTGTGATGTGGCGATCTACATGGTGGGAAATAAGACAGATGCTTACATTAAGCAAAGGCCTCAATTCCGGCCTCTGCAATTCAGTAGCCACTTAATGGAACACATGTGGGCTGGGGCAGGGATACAGCAATGAGTAAGACATGGTTTCTGCTCTTATTCAGGGATCCAGAGCAGTGAGCAGCTGCTATGATCATTAGCACCATAAAAGGGGCAAGAACAAAAGGTTAGGGAGCCCAGAGGAATCGTTCTTGATGAGGGGAAAAGATGCAGAGAAGCCAATTTTTTTTTTTTTTTTTTTTTTTTTTTAAAGACAGTCTTGCCCTGTCGCTGAGGCTGGAGTACAGTGGCACCATCTCAGCTCACTACAACCTCTGCCTCCCAGGTTCAAGTGATTCTCCTGCCACAGCCTCCTGAGTAGCTAGCTGGGATTACAGCTGCATGCCACCACGCCTGGCTCATTTTTTTTTGCGTACTTCTAGTAGAGATGGGGTTTCACCATGTTGGCCAGGGAGGTCTTGTACTCCTGACCTCAGGTGATCTGCCGGCCTTGGCCTCCCAAAGTGCTGGGATTACAGGCATAAGCCACGGCACCCGGCCAGAGAAGCCAATCTGAGTAGAAACCCGAATAAGCAAGATTCGAATTCCCTCACTTCAATGTGCCTTAACTGAAAGCACTTTCTCTCACAAGGCAGCCCCATCAGAGATGCCGGGCTGACACACTCACCGTCTTGGAGATATTCTGGGCCGCCCGGATCTTGCGAAGTTTGATGTAGCCAGGGTTCTTGCTCAGAGCTTCTCCAAGGTGAGTAGAGTTAAGGTTCACACAAGGGCAGGCCTCAATCCCTGGCCCCATCCTTACCACACTCCCTTGCTGCAGTCCTCCTCTGGGCTGTCAGATCCAAGGTTGCGCTCAGGTGACTTGTGCCCAGCCCTACCTTGGACCCCACCTGTGGGCCTCCCTGTAGGCTGCTGCCAGGAACTGGGGGCAGCAGCAGAAATGAAGGCAAGGCCAGCAATGCTATTGATCTGGCCTTACAGTGGGGAGTCAGGCCTCGGCTACCCCCACCAAGATTTCAGATCTCGTCTACAGTCCCCACCGCTAAGAAGGAGCCAAGGGCTGGAGGGCACGGAGTCGCATTCGCCTTAGTCTCATCAGCCTGCCCATGAAAGAGGATGGAGAACGCAGGTGCCCTATGGGCTGGGCTGAGATCTCTCCAGCAGAAAGATATCATCTTGGCAGCCTCGGCCTCACCCTCGGCCTGCACGATCTTCTGCCGCTGTTCCTGCTTCGCTTTTTCTACCAAGAACTGGGCCCGCTGGGCCTCCTGCTGGGCTGTGGTGGGAGAGAGTCAGGTAGACCCAGTCCTGGCTCAGGAGCCCCCTTCATGGAGTCTTTCCTCCTCCTGCACCTCGGAAGCCCTCGCCCCACTGCTCTTGTGACTCACCGACTTGTTTGGCTTCTACAGCAGCTGTGTACTCTCGGCTAAAGCTCAGCTCTGTGATGGCTACATCATCCAGGATGAGGCTGAAATCCTTGGCCCTCTCTGTCAGCTCCCGGCGGATCAGCAGGGATACCTGGTGGGAAGCGTGAGGAGGGAAAGGGCAGGGTGGTTTGAGGGGGCTGGAGAACTGAAAGGAAGGTTGTGTTGTGTGATCTGAACACCAGGTCCCCTGAGCATGGCAGAACACTCATCAACCCTTCCTCAGTGCCTTACCACAACATCTGAGTTGGAAGGGACTTGATTCAATCTTTTCATGCAACAAATGAGACACCTTAGAGAGATGACAGGACTGCTCCAGCTCACAGTGACCCCTAATCCTTCACTCTCCCCAATACAATACGAATTGCATTAGCTTCCTGTTGGGCAAACCTGTAACATAAGACTCTCTGCTGAAAGAGAGGCAGGAAAAGCCAAGACTTGGCCATTTCCCTCCATGCTTCCTAACACCGAGTGCTACAGAGTTCTAACGCTGGCTCTCCTTATTTCACAGTGGCAATTAGCATGGCTTTTAGGTGGAAATGGCAGTAGGGTGACAATCCTTTTCTACTAAGCTGCCTCTCCTAATTCCCAATACCCTGGACCTAGGAGGGAAAGGCTGACACCATGCAGACAGTGGTGGAAGTCAGACCTGGGCACGCTGGGTGATCAGCTGTGAGGCATTGAACTTGGCCACCACACTCTTGAGCACCTCGTTGACAATGGATGGCAACACTCGTTCCTCGTAGTCTAGCCCTAGGCGCTGGTACATGCTAGGAAGCTCCTGAGCATTGGGTCGAGACAGCACACGCAGGGAGATATTCACCATCTGCAGGTCTGAGATTGAGGTCAGCAGTGGCTGGTCAAGGCCAAACACCCTTTCCCAAGCACTCTCTCCTCCATGTGCCTCCCTCTATGCCCTGTGCAATGATGTACAGCCTGGCACCACCCTAGGGGGAGGAGAGTTCATCAGGTTGACAAGGAAGATGTGACACAGCACAGGTGAAATGCATCTTCACCTACTGTGAATCCTTGAACTGCAACCCCATCACTAGCAGAGCTGACCCCTCTTTTCCCCTCTGTACTCTGTGCAACCTCTAAAGTGGGTGCTTTCATGCGGTACCATAATCATGTTTCCTCTAAGGATTTGGGGGACAAGAGTGTGTTCTAAGAATCTTTTATTCCCAGCGCCCAGTCTAGTAAATGAATAAGTGACCCGCACTAGGTATAGTACAAAGAAGTACATCCGTGAGCTACCTAATTCAGTGGGTGTGTGTGTGTGTGTGTGTGTGTGGGAAGGAGGAAGAGGTCTGGGGAACTCAAAGCACAGCTTCTACGTATGGTCTAGAAGGAGAACAGGTGAACTAGTCAAGAGTGGAGACAAACTTCTCCAGAACAGAGTGTACTAGTGGATGTAACAGCAGATATAATTCTTTGATCATCCCACCTGCCATGTGATTACCAAGTGCTCTGACCTACCTTTGGAGCCTGTGGGGGAGGAGATTTTTCGAGGTCTGGCCCGAATGTCATAGATAATGGGGTACTGGAACCAGGGGATCCTGGAGGAGGCAGGAATAGGTATTAAGAGGCCGCAGTGGCTCACGCCTGTAATCCCAGCACTTTGGGAGGCCGAGGCGGGCAGATCATTTGAGGTCAGGAGTTCGAGACCAGCTTGACCCACGCAGTGAAACCCCATCTCTACTAAAATACAAAAATTAGCCGGGCGTGATGGTGGGCACCTGTAATCCCACCTACTCGTGAGGCTGAGGCAGGAGAGTCACTTGAACCCAGGAGGTGGAGGCTGCAGTGAGCAGAGATCGCGCTACTGCACTCCAGCCTGGGCGATGGAGCAAGACTCCCTCTCAAGTGGAGGGAGTGGTGGGGGGGGGAGAAAAAAAAAAAGAGACCGCAGTTTCACTAGCTTTGCCCAGTTTTCCCTCACCACGTGCTTTTTGGCCTGCTCCTCCCCATGACCACAGACAAGAAGAGATTCTCTTGTCCCTCTGGAAAGCAACAGTTTATGTACTGCTGGAGGCTCGCGCAGCGCCCACTGTCCTGGGAGCGGGGATGAGGAGGGAAAAGAGCAGCGCTGAATCCTGTTGCACGTCCGACTATAGCCACTGCTGGGTCGGCGTCAAAGGTGAAAGGTCAGGGTCAGTCAGCTCTGGCCGCCATTACCTGAAGTGAAGGCCCTCGGCCAGGATAGTGTCCTGCTGCACTCCACCGATCCGATTGAAGAAGATGGCTCTGTGCCCGCCTTCCACTGTGGGGAGAGGGGAGGTGATCAGGCCAGGCCGCTGCTCAGAGTAAGTGCTAGACTCCGGTGGGGCGCGGGGACCGGGTAAGACACGGCAAGGGGTTTGCGGGAGGGACTAGAAGGGTCCGGCGAGCGGGCGGAGGTTGCTCACCGGTGAACACGGATTCGCGGACACCATAGGCCACGGCGCCAGCCCCCAGCAGCAGCTTCAGCGCGGTGCCCATGCCCCGCGGCCCGGCGGGCAGCCGTCCCGCCAAGTCCTTCAAGTTCTGGGCCATGTCTAATCTTGAGGCTGGCGGCACCAGAAGTGAGAAGGGGGTGCCGGCCCGCCTCTACCCGACTCCAGCTTAGGTACTGCACCCTTCACACGAGGGCTCGGACCCGTAATGCTGGTGAAAGAAAGGGCACCGGAAGTGCGCTCCCTTCGAAATCCTCCCCCAGAGCCCACTACGGACCCGAACTTCGCGCACAGGAATCGCGCATCCGGAAGTCCCGCCCCTTTCTGGAAGGCTGCCCTCCCAGGGAGGGCAGCGCAAGACCGCAAGTCTTCGCCATTTCCAAGCCCACTTTCAAAATGGCAGCCGGAAGGAAATTTGTGATTAAAAGCCGCGGGGTTCTCCTTTACGAGTGCTAGCGCAACTTCCGGTCTGGTTGCAAGATGGCCGCGCCCAGTGGTGGATTCAAGCCTCGTGAACGAAGCGGTGGGGAGCAGGCAGAGGACTGGGATGCTGTGGCCCCCAAGCGGCCCCGAGTCGGGGCAGGAAACAAGATCGGAGGCCGTAGGCTTATTGTGGTGCTGGAAGGGGCCAGTCTGGAGACAGTCAAGGTAGTTTGGGGAAGGAAGTGGAGAACTAGCAAATCGCTGGTTGGGACTCCGTGGAATGAGGGTGCGGGACTCAGAGTGGATGGAGAAAGCAGAAAGGGGTGAAAAATGCTTTTGGAGAAAGGTGCGTTGGTTGGCTGTCTGTTGATTTGATATCCTGCGATGGTAGTACTCGTTTTCTTTCTTTTTTTTTGAGACGGAATCTCGCTCTGTCGCCTAGGATGGAGTGGAGTGGCGCGATATCGGTTAACTGCAACCTCCACCTCCTGGATTCAAGCGATTCTCCTGCCTTAGCCTCCTGAGTAGCTGGGAGTATAGGCGCATGCCAGCATCACGCCAGGCTAATATTTTTGTATTTTTTTTTAGTAGAGACGGGGTTTCACTATGTTAGCCACTCTGGTCTCGGTCTTCTGATCTCGTCATCTGTCCGCCTTGGCCTCCCAAAAGTGCTGGGATTACAGGCGTGAGCCACTGCACCCAGGCTTTTTTTTTTTTTTTGAGGCAGAGTCTTGCTCTGTCACCCAGGCTGGATTGCAGTCGTGCGGTCTCCTCCGTCTCCTGGGCTCAAGCCATCCTTCTACCTCAGCCTCCCAAGTAGCTGAGACTACTGGCGTGTGCCACCATGCCCAGCTAGTTTTTGTATTTGTTAGTATAGACGGGGTTTCACCATGTTGCCCAGGCTGGGCTTGAACTCCTGACCTTAAGTGATCTGCCTGCCTCAGCCTCCTAAAGTGCTGGTATTACAGGTGTGAGCCACCATGTCCCACCCTCATGCCAATCTTAAAACTGGGAGTAACCCCTCTTCATTTTACTTCCGAGAGTTTTTTTTTTTTTTTTATTAAATTGCCTCCTGCATCATTAGAATTTTCACACTTCTTCCTGTTCAGATTTGCAGCTCTTCACTTAGTGCGTGTTTGATGTAAGCAAACTGAGGGTAGTGACTATATTTTGGACAGTACATACATACTGCTTCTGTGATAAACACAGCATTCAGCCTTGCTCACTAACTACTAACTCCTGCTTGGTTCCAGGATGTCTCATTAGCTTTGCCTAACAGCCACAGGTTTTAAAAGTAAATCCAGTGTATTGGTAGATAATGTGAAGTCACAGGTTGTGCCCTTCCTCCTGTTTCCCTCTAAGACCATTTACTGGGGAGTGCAAATATAGCTGCACAGTAATCTCCTGAAGGACTTGCTGGGCCCCACCTCCAGTGTTTCTGGTTTAGTAGATCTAGAGTGGGCCTGAGAATTTGCCTAACAAGTTTCCGGGTGCAACTGCTGCTGGTGGTTTGGGTACCACACTTCAAGAATCACAGGGCCAGGTAACAGAAGCTTATGCTGTTCTTTGGTCATGTTCCCTGTTCAGGTAGGGAAGACATATGAGCTACTCAACTGTGACAAGCACAAGTCTATATTGTTGAAGAATGGACGGGACCCTGGGGAAGTGCGGCCAGACATAGCCCACCAGGTAACTCCAGGGACAACGCTCACAACTGTTTGAGTCTCTGTATGGAAGGGTCTCTTCAGCCTTAACCATGCCTTGGTTTCTGCTTTGGTCAGAGCTTGCTGATGCTGATGGATAGTCCCCTGAACCGAGCTGGCTTGCTGCAGGTTTATATCCACACACAGAAGAATGTTCTGATTGAAGTGAACCCCCAGACCCGAATTCCCAGAACCTTTGATCGCTTTTGTGGCCTCATGGGTAAGAAGCCTTAGAACAAAGTTCAGAATGAACTTGGAGGTAGGGAAGGAGGGAGGAATAGGAAAAGGGAGAACTAAATGTGGGATTTTTTTTAAGGGAGGAGATGGGAGGACATGATTAATACTAGGACAAGGACTCCTATTATTTTTGTTTGTGGAAACTCCACTCTCCTGTTCTTGCAGTAGCTTCCCTGCTGAGTGAAAATGGGAGTCTGAACCTATCATTGTACAGCTAGCCATATGCTTGGCAGCTGTTTGTTCCTGCCATTTCAGGAGTCCAGTCTGGATATAAAGCACACAGGGAACCCATCTTACCTATGGGGTTTTCCTTGTTCGATGACTGGACGGAAGGACTGTGGTCTCCATCTAGCTCTGAATGCTTTTTCCCCTTTCTAGTTCAGCTTTTACACAAGCTCAGTGTTCGAGCCGCTGATGGCCCCCAGAAGCTTTTGAAGGTGAGGTATTGAAATCTACTAGTTCAAGGTTGGTTCTGGGAATGTTTCTGAGGCTGACTTTTCTCTTTTTTACTTTAGGTAATTAAGAATCCAGTATCAGATCACTTTCCAGTTGGATGTATGAAAGTTGGCACTTCTTTTTCCATCCCGGTTGTCAGTGATGTGCGTGAGCTAGTGCCCAGCAGTGATCCTATCGTTTTTGTGGTGGGGGCCTTTGCCCATGGTAAGGTAAGGTCTGGGCCCAACCCTGAGATTCTTGGTAGAGCTGAACTTAAGAATTGCCAGAGCAATAGGCATTTTAACAGTGCTTACAATGAGCTAGAAGACACATGACAGTTCCGTACCCTGCCCCAGGATGCATCCAGAGGACTGCTGCCATATTTTTGATAGTCACAGTTAGGACCTTCTTCATCCTTTGTAGGAATTTGATATTACACAGCACAGCTGAAACATTAGGTTAGCCGTAGTTTTCCTGCCCCAAGGAAGGGTTGAACAGCTGCTGAGTGACAGAGTTGGCTGACAAAACTGTTCTCTCCTTAGGTCAGCGTGGAGTATACAGAGAAGATGGTGTCCATCAGCAACTATCCTCTTTCTGCTGCCCTCACCTGTGCAAAACTTACCACAGCCTTTGAGGAAGTATGGGGGGTCATTTGACAGTAGTAGAACCTGTTCTGAAACCAGAAACTGTTGATGTCACATCCTTGGCCCCTGGTCTGAGCTGACTGCTGGAAGATGATCTTTCTGCACTGAGACTGTGGAGTTTGGGGAGCCAAGGCTGTACATTTGCTATTTGTTTATCCTATGAATACTGCTCTTGCAAACCTTGTTGTTTCGGGGGGTTCCTAAAGTATCTAATGGTGTAAAACTGTGTGTTCCCCTGGTACTTTAGGGACAGACATGAGGTTACACAGTTAGCAGTTTGGTTCCATGCTTTGAAGGCAGGCTTTAGCTCCTAGATTGCTTTGCTCTGAAGGAGAGAACCCTGATTATCAGCCATGGCGGGGATGAAGAAGAACTGTGAAAGAGCAGTCAGGAATGCTGGTGGTGAAAAACTGAACAAACAGAAGTGATTTTATCTAATACAGTTTCAAGGTAGAAAAAGTGGAGCAGGCAGGGCCTTGCACCCCTCTCCACCCCCCCATGGGGGAGGTGGCGGTAGCGGCACATATACAATCGTAAATTGGCAGAAGAAAAACACAACAGATTTCCTGGCTAGAGGGGGAGAGATAAGGCAACCGTGCATGGGGGAGCCAGAGGGGAGATGTGGGTCCCTCTGCTCCTCCCACAAGAGTTTCCCCTTTGGGCCAGGCGCCGTGGCTCACGCCTGTAATCCCAGCACTTTGGGAGGCTGAGGTGGGCAGATCACTTGAGGTCAGGAGTTTGAGCAGCCTGGCCAACATGGTGAAACCCCGTTTCTACTGAAAATACGAAAAGTAGCTGGGCATGGTGGTGCGCCTGTATTCCCAGATACTTGGGAGGCTGAGGCAGGAAAATCGCTTGAACCTGGGAGGTGGAGGTTGCGGTGAGCTGAGATCATGCCACTGCACTCCAGCCTGGGCGAAAGAGCGAGACTCCATTTCCAAAAAAATAGTTTCCCCTTTGGCCCCAAATGAAGACTTGGCTGGCAGCAGAGGCACAGCTGGAAGCATCAGATCTTCCACCTCCCTGGCTTTTCCGTTCTCTGTGCCCTGGGGCGAAGGAGTGCTATGAAAGGGAGACAAGTAGTTTCTGCACCAGTCCTGCATAGGCCACCTGCAAGACAAGATGTGGTTGGAAGGCTGGTTAGTTACTCCCCGAGTTCCTGGTCTGTAGCCTTTCCAGGTGTGTCCTAGCATGCTTCAATAAACCACAGTAGTCAGTGCCCCTACTGTGTCTCTTAGTAGCCAGGCTAATCCTTGTAATGCACCCAAATGCCTAATACTATTTTTTCCAGTCTGTTGCTCTATTCTGTAACCTGGTAGTAGCTTAGCTGTATTTACTTACCAGGGAAATGGATTATTCCATCTTCTTCAACTTCTCTTTCCTTGGCACCATTGCTTTGTGAGCATAAGGCAATATGAATAGTAGGCTTAAGAAGAAGATGTGACCAAGGAAATAGATGGATTTATACACCTGTGGAGAGAGAGGCCACTGAGGTAGACAGGCCTGGAGCATCCCTCGCTGCCCATGGTTGCAGTCAGACCCTCCCAACCTCACAAGCAGGCCTTCACTTGCCTTAAGCCATTTGTCCCACGTGAAGAGGCAGAAGGCAGTCATGGAGTAACCCATAAAAAGCCAGTGGATGGTCTGTTGCACCAAGTAGTAGAAGGGCTGCAGGACAGTAATGGCGGCCAGGTTGCTCAGGGTGGGGCTCTCTTGAATGAGCCTGGCAGCCTGGGGAGGGAGGAGAAGCTCATCAGCGTCTTGTCCCTCATATTCCCCTTCACCCCCACCCTGGAGGCCTACCTGTCTTTCCACAATAACAATGAGGAATTCCATCTGGAAGCAGACCAGGTATCCTGAGTGCAGGCCGTGCCAGAGGGCCAGGAATAGCAATGAGAGACCCTGAGAGAGTTCTTTATTTCCAAGGAACTTGAGTCGTTTGAAGAAATAGCTGGAGAAAAGGGCAGGTGGGGCGACCCTCAAACTCACTGGTTCTTGCATCCTGCCACCTGCCCCTGGGTCCTCACACCCTGAGGATCAGAGTGGAGTGCTGGTGGGCTCCCAGATGTAGCCCCCCAGGGGTACAGGAGGCAGTGCTGACTGATTAATTTTAGAGATGGAAGGCAGACGCAAGGCGAAGCTGGAAGCAGGAGCCACTTGGTTCAGCAGCAGTGACAGTGCTGATGCTCAGCTCAGTGGTGAACCAGACTCCCCTCAAGCTGCCCACACTCTACTGGTGGGGACAGACAAGTAAAGCTGTTTATAAACAGGGCTGTGGAGGATGCAAGTCCAGTGGCAGAGCTGGAGTAACACTCAGGGCACAAGGCACTTTTATATCCTGCCTTTTTTTCAAATAAGAGGAATAGTTTGGGGGAGGGGAGCAGGGGTGGGGGTCAAAGTCAGTGTAGGTGAGTGACAGGGTTCTGCCCAGGTGGGAAAGGTGCATAGGGGTGACATGGTACACCTCTGCCCTTCAATCTGGGAAGACTGGAAGGAAGGAACCAGGGTCCAGGCTCCCCTCCAGCAGCTCACCGGGACACCCAGGCGTTGGTGTTGATGTTGAAAGAGGCAATGGTGCCAGTGAAGCGGGGGTTTGTTTCAAAGAGCCACACCTTCATGTTGGCACAGGCATCCCACTTTGCCTTGCCCTTTTCTTCAAAGCCATTGAAGCCCAGCCCCGTCAAAATGCATACTCCTTCCTGAGAGGGAATAGGTCAGTTAGGGCTCCTGCCACTCCCCACACCGGCCCCCACGGCTTGTCTAAATAGGACCCTGTTTCAACTTTTCTACTTACTGTGACCAGCCAACAGGTGACGTATTTGTACAGCACAAACTTGCCCCAGATCAGCATGTACATGCAGCGGAACCAGAAGGGGTGGTTCTTGGGAGAAGAAAGCACAGTGCATTAGGGATACCGCATGACGAGGCCGTTTCTCCTAGCACTTCCTTTTCACACTTGCGGCTGGCTACTTCATATCTGCCTAAGTCCTGCTGCCAGATGCCCCCAAGAGTCTGGCCTGATTGCCTTCACAACAGGCAGAGAGGAGTGAGCTGGGGGCCTGGAGAATATCCATTCACCTTTCCCTTGGAGAGTCCCAAGGGCAGCACTGTTTAACTTCTCTACTGTTTGCCTTTGTTGGCAAAGTTTTTGGAATGAGCATCTGTAATGTTAAGTACGGAGGGGCCCACACTGGATTTTAATTTAAGGAGAGAAACCTGCCCAGAATTACTGATCTCTTTCAAGCCTTTCCAGTACTTCCCCTCTTCCCTTGGTTTCTCTGAATTCCCTAGAAATGCCCAAATTTATCAGTCAAGAAAAGAAAATAGGCTGGAGAATCAGAAGCTGCTGTGCTCTGAGGGGTCACATGGATGTGATAAGGCAAGCTAGGAGCGGCTCCTAGAGAAGGCAAGGGGTGCTAAATGTGCACCTGGCACAGCCCTGTGCCCGCGAAGGTTCATTCAGTGCTGGCTGATGAACGTGTCCCGGCCCGGCTGGCATTGACACCAACTCACCGATCTAGAGCAAAACCAATATGCATTTGTAGATGATATTTCCTACTTCTCTGCTATCTATAGGGATCCTTGCCTGTCCATTTTCTAGCTCTGGTGCAGTCATGCTGCTGCTACTTTAGGAGACACTCACGTCATAGTCTTCGGTGAGGAGATAGTCTTCTGTTATGTGGGGGCTGAGCAGAGTGTAACCCACCAAGTAGACAAGGCCCAGACTCAGGCGCTTGAGAGCGGGAATGGTGCTGGAAAGGAAGGAGTAGAGGTCCTGGTCACAGAGAGCAGAGACTATTCCCTTCACCCTCTGACCTTCAGTTATGGAGAGGAGTGTTTGGGGGTGTGGTTGTCTACCTGGAATGGGATGAGAAACTCTGCTGCCCAGTGTTTCCTGTTTCAGGGAAAGATCTCTATGGCTGGCTATAAGGAATGGGGACTGCAAACCTCTTAAGAGTTGGCCGGGCGTGGTGGCTCATGTCTATAATCCCAGCACTTTGAGAGGCTGAGGCGGGTGGATCACAAGGTCAAGAGATCGAGACCATCCTGGTCAACATGGTGAAACCCCGTCTCTACTAAACATACAAAAAATTAGCCGAGTGTGGTGGCACACGCCTGTAGTCCCAGCTACTCGGGAGGCTGAGGCAGGAGAATTGCTTGAACCCAGGAGGTGGAGGTTGCAGTGAGCTGAGATCGCACCATTGCACTCCAGCCTGGGTAACAAGAGCGACACTGTCTCAAAAAAAAAAAAAAAAAAAAAGAGTTGTGGGCAGGTCAGGGCAGCAGACAGTGGACCAATTTTGTGTTTTCCCCTCAGGGATGCTACTGATCTCAAGATCTCACCAGGGTTCACAATCTCCATTGGGACTAAAACCCAGTGGATGTAAGATAATAAAAATAATCACTTTGAATCTGCTCCTTCATTTCTTGGTTGAATTGATGCTGAAACACAGGATAGACAAGTTCTCAGTGAAGGAATTTTGGCAATTAAACAATTTTTTTACCTTTTTTATTTTCTAGAGACAGGGTCTTGCCCTGCCACTCAGCTGCAGTACAGAGGCACAGTCATTGCTCACTGCGGCCTTGAACTCCTGGGCTCAAGCAATCTTCCTGCCTCACCTTCCTGAGTAGCTGGGACTATAGGCATGTACCACCTTGCCTATATAATTTTTTTAATTTTGATTTTTTGTAGAGATGGGGTCTCACATGTTGCCCAGGCTGGTCTTGAACTCCTGGCCTCAAGTGATCCTCCTGCCTTGGCCTCCCAGAATGTTGGGATTACAGGTATGAGCCACTGTGCACTCCTACATTTCCTACTGATAAATAAATATTTTTGAGACAGGATTTTGCTATGTATCCCAGAAGGGAGTGCAGTGGCGTGATCAAAGTTCACTGCAGCCTTGACCCACCTTCCCTGGGCTCAAGCAATCCTCCCACTTCAGCCTCCTAAGTAGCTGGGACTACAGATGCATGCCACTATGCCTGCTAATTTTGTATTTTTTTGTAGAGACAGGGTCTCTCTCTGTTGCCCAAGCTGGTCTAGAACTCCTGGCTCAAGCAATCCTCCTACCCTAGCCTCCCAAAGTGCTGGGATCATAGAGGTGAGACCACTGTGCCTAGCCTCTATCTCTATCTAGCTTACATATATTTCTTTTTTTTTTTTTTTTTTCTTTTTTGGAGACGGAGTTGTTTTGCTCTTGTTACCCAGGCTGGAGTGCAATGGCGCGACCTCGGCTCACCGCAACCTCCGCCTCCTGGGTTCAGGCAATTCTCCTGCCTCAGCCTCCTGAGTAGCTGGGACTACAGGCACGCGCCACCATGCCCAGCTAATTTTTTGTATTTTTAGTAGAGACGGGGTTTCACCATATTGACCAGGATGGTCTCGATCTCTTGACCTCGTGATCCACCCGCCTCGGCCTCCCAAAGTGCTGGGATTACAGGCTTGAGCCACCGCGCCCGACCACATATATTTCATATACATATGAAAATGGGCTTTAAAGGCAGAAATGTGACTGGTTCAGGCAAACCTCTGCGGCATAAACATGGATTTTTATGTTTGTAACAGTATCAGAATAGATAGCTGGAAGAACCCTAAGCTAAAAAGGGCCCACTCCTGGCACAGAGCACCCGTTACAACAGCCCAGGGCCTGCGTGACACAGGTCTCTATGCCAGGGCCACGATGGAGAATGCAGCTTTCAGAAGAGTCCCTTCAGAGTGAGTGAGATACCTACATGGACATCTGGGCCAAGAGAGGCAATTACCTGTTTGGTATCTTTCCCGGTATGTCAGTCAGCTGTCCCTGCACCAGCTTCATGTAGTGGTTCATTGAGAACTGGGGCCCTACCAAGAAGGCTCCGTAGAAGTAGGAGAAACCGGCAACTTCCAGCAGGGAAGGGACACCCCGTATAGCATATTTCTGTTGCTCAGAGGACAAGGAATTCTATGCCAAGAAGAGAATGCATGGTTCAGGATAGCCTTGAATCTCCCCCCAAGAGCCAGTTTGAGTGTTCCCCACCCTGGTGCCCCACTGACTGTGGTTCTTCAAATAGCCTTCTCTTTGGGGGATGACAAATAGTTGCTTCTTGTGGAAATGCGTATGTGTGTGTGTAGTGTTAACATCAGCTGGCTGTTGCTGCTTTAGCAAATGCCTTGCTGGCATTGATCTCTGGACTTTGTGCAAGAGCTGGATCCTGGGCAAATTAGACTTGTTGATCCTTGCTCGGTGCTATCTGAAAGGCAGGTCGCACAGGCTGGGGAATGAGGGAGAGGCTCTGCTGTGGAATTTGGGTTCAGTCTTTTGTTAACAGCCTTTTTCTTCCCTTTCATTAAGTCTTGAACCTCTCTGCGGATGAACGGGTACTTACCTGGTCTTTCCCTCCGTCAAAGTAGTCAACAGCCAAACCTGAGCAGAGAGAGAACGGGTGGGTAGGGTGGTGGGAGAGGACACTGCGGACGTGGCCTGTGGAGCGAGTGCAGCCAGAAGTGTGTGGCGGGGGGTGCCGAGGAAGTTTTTGGCGAGATTGGGGAGGGACCTACACGTGAGGAAGGAAGGCAGTGACCATCACTCACCGATCAGCTTCAAAGTGAGAACACAGTGTGGCATCGTCCACTTGATATCGTAGTTGTCGGTGGCTGTGTAATAATATCCAGCCAGAAGGTAGACCTAGGAGAGGTGCAAGTTTTTATTCTGCCATCACTACTGTTTCTTCTCCCTGCTCTGAAATTCAGTGTTCTCTTAATAAATAAATTAAGAGCCTTAATAAATTCCTACAAATGGAGGCGCTGAGAACCTATAATGGGAAGAGAGTTGCTCAAGGCTTTTCGGCAAAATGAGGACTAAACTGAGATGGGAATTGGGATGCTGGGACCACAGGTACATGCCGCCTCACCCGGCCAATTTTTATTTTTTTGTTTGTTTCACCATGTTGCCCAGGCTGGAGGGCTAATTTTCGTACTTTTTTTTTTTTTTGTAGAGATGGGGTTTCACAGGTTGCCCAGTCTAGTCTCAAACTCCTGGGCTCAAGCAATCTGCCTGCCTTATCCTCCCAAGGTGCTGGGATTACAGGTGTGAGCCACTGTGCCCGGCCTACGTTTGGCTTCTTTAACTCATTCTGTTGCTTTTCTATCTTGCTTTGAAGTGACTCTCCGCCTGGATAGCAGGCTAAATCAAAGAGCCTAATGACACAGTATGCAAAGGGTTAGCTGGTAGCCCTTCCTTGAGGCAGACAAAGAGTTACCATTACAATCTGTGGATGGAACACGTGGGGCTGATGATAAGCCACCTACCCAAAGTCATACTGCTAGGTGCTGGGAGAGGGGTTAGAAATTAGGTCTGCTAATTTCTTTCTTTTTTTTTATTTGAGACGGAGTCTCGCTCTCTTGCCCAGGCTAGAGTGCAGTGGTGCCATCTCGGCTTATGGCAGCCTCCGCCTCATGGGTTCAAGTGATTCTCCTGCCTCAGCCTCCCGAGTAGCTGGGATTATAGGCACGGGCCACCACGCCCAGCTAAGTTTTGTATTTTTAGTAGAGACGGGGTTTCACCATGTTGGTCAGGCTGGTCTCGAACTCCTGACCTCGTGATCTTCCCAAAGGCATCCCAAAGTTCTCGGACTACAGGTGTGAGCCTCCGCGCCTGGCCTTAGGTCTGCTAATTTCTATACCATAGTCCCCTGCCTACCCGTCCCCTGAAATGCTGTCAGCTATAGCCTGAACTTCTAAGGGAAAGAATTTTACCATCTGGAAGCAAAAGGTAGTGAGGACGGCAGTGATGGTGCGGCCCATTAGTCGAAGGATGAGGAACTGAAGCACAATACATAGCAGGGAATGGTAGAGCTGGTTTCCTGGATGCAAGAAGAGAGAATTTAGCCCGGTTTTTATACTCTCACTCGTCCTGAGACTTCCAATCACAACATAGTATATAAAGGAAAAACATTGGCATCAGGATCTTATTTTCAGAATAACATCATGTTTTGGAGGAGAAGATGGAAATTAATTGTATAAATATGAGATTATTAGGGCGCTATTGTACTTCTTTTCTTTCCTTCTTTCTTTTTTTAGAGACGAGACTTGCTCTGTCATCCAGGCTTGAGTGCAGTAGCTCAATCATAGCTCACTATAGCCTTGAAATTCTGGGCAAGTACCACCACACCCAGCTCGTTACTGTGTTTTTGAATGTCTGAAGTGAAAGAATGAATCTAAGTGGGGATTGCTTGGATGGGTCATTCAGTTACATCCATATCAGAGAGAAGCTGAGGATTCATTGTTGATGGGGTCTGGCAAGGGTAACCACCCTCAAAATGTTTTTATCTGACAGAAGAACGTACATGAAAGGGAAAAAGGAAAAGTTAAGCTGTGTTTCTGTCCATAAAACCCTCTTTGCAAGCAGGAACATTATAACTTCTCTACCATCAGATTCTCTCAAGGAAATTTTGTTCAAGTCTGTTCCTTCCCAGGTTCCCTCTAATTGCAGTGTCACTGCTAACTTAGTTTACTCACCAAAGTTAAAATAAGCAATTGAGAGGCCTGTAAAGGTATGGAAGAGGTGGATGAGGTAGCTCTCCTTGTAGAAAAGGTAATGCCGATAAAACAAAGCAAAGGGGTAACCTAGATGGGGAGAAAGATAAGTAGAGGGTTATTTGTGCCTGATGCTGTCTCAATTTGGTTTGGAAGTTTATCTGGCATGAAACGTGGCCCAGAGAGAGAAACACACACACACACACACACACACACACACACACACACACACACACACACACACAGTATGATGGCAACAGAAAAGACAATAACAGTATCCCCAAGAACCAAAAGTTTGTAAATACAAATTTTGAACTGAAGATATTAATATTTGATTGAGGCAATATAAAGCTGGGTCCTAAGACTAGTTTTCATTTATAGCCTATGAACTATTGCCAGCAATTTTCTCTTACGTGAATTTTAAAAAAATGATACAAGGAAGCCAGTCATGGTGGCTCCCATGTATAATCCCAGTACTCTGGGAGGCTGGGGCAAGAGGATTGTGTGAGTCAAGGAGTTTGACACCAGCCTGAGCAACATAGTGAGACCTCGTCATTTTTAAAAAACACGATACGAAGATTTGAGGGTGCCCAAACACTAATTTACATTTTGTGATCTATCTTGCTAGCACAGGATTATCAGATGAGGACAAATGTAAATTAGTATCAGGCTAAATCCTGGGATTGCTGACTGCATATATAGCAGTTACAAGATGTGTGGAGATACTCCTCACAGTCTGTAATCTGGGCATCAGCCAAGCTATAAAATCCGTTTAAGCATACTGGAAAAATGTCTTCTATAAAGCCATGAGTCAGAGTATAGTCCAAAGGCCATGAGTGAACCATAGAGGATCTCCTGATGGGTCATGAATTGCTTATACACGGCCAGGGATTGCTTACTGAATTAAAAATGGTCAATAACATTTGGTACTCCTGAACTAAAATTAAGTGTATTCTGTGGTTTTACTGCAGACTCACCTTCAGTGTTCTATCTAGACGTCTGGTTGCCATGCCTGGCAATATTCTTACAGCACTAGTGCATATGTGGAGGATGGGAATCTCCCAACTGCTTTTTGGAAAGACACTCTGCCTATTCTTTCATTGATTATTCTCTTGACTTGGTCATGGTTTAAACTTTCTGCAATTCTTGCTTTTATTTTTGTTTATTTTGAGACAGGGTCTTGCTCTGTCACCCAGGCTGGAGTGCAGTAACATGCTCATAGCTCACTACAGCCTTGATCTCCTGGCCTCCTGAGTAGTTGGGACCACAAGTGCCTGCCACCATGCCTGGCTAATTATTTTGTAATTTTTGTGGACATAGGGTCTCACTATGTTGCCCAGGCTTGTCCTGAACTCCTGGGGTCAAGCAATCCTCCTGCCTTGGCCTCCCAAAGTGTTGGGATTACAGGTGTGAGCCACTGTGCCTAATGAGTTGCTATGATTCTTGCTTTCAAATTATGTAAGTGCAGTGTTTATCATTGGCAATATGGTTTACTGTGAGTTTGGTTAACTCAAAAATGCTTAGAATAGTATCATACAGAAACAAATTGCTCAATTATTTGTTAAATAAGCAAATGCATAATTATGTTATGTCTTGGTTTATGTCCTTCTAGTATTTTTCCCCCCATACATTAAAAAAAAAAAAAAACAACTGGCTGGGCGCCGTGGCTCACGCCTGAAATCCTAGCACTTTGGGAGGCCAAGGCAGGTGGATCACGAGGTCAGGAGTTCAAGACCAGCCTGGTGAAACCCTGTCTCTACTAAAAATACAAAAACAAAAAACAAAAAACAACAACAAAAAAACTGTACTGGTTGGGTATGGTGCCTCACACCTGTAAACCCAGCACTCTGGGAGGCTGAGGTGGGTGGATCACTTGAGGTCAGGAGTTCGAGACCACCCTGGCCAACACGGTGAAACCTCGTCTCTATCAAAAATATAAAAAATTAGCCGAGCGTGGTTGTAGGCGCCTGTAATCCCACCTACTCAGGAGGCTGAAGCAGGAAAATTGCTTGAATCCAGGAGGCTGAGGTTGCAGTGAGCTGAGATCATGCCTGGGCGACAGAGTGAGACTGTGTCTCAAAAAAAATCAACCAAACAAAAAAACTGTACTGATGTGTGTCCTACTTTTCCCACATGACAGTGTATCTACCATTTGATCTTCTTGTGCCAGGATCAATTGGTGGATTTTTTTTTTTGAGACGGAGTTTTGTTCTTTTTGCCCAGGCTGAAGTGCAATGGCATAATCTTGGCTCACAGCAACCTCCGCCCCTGGGGTTCAAGGGATTTTCCTGCCTCAGCCTCCCGAGTAGCTGGGATTATAGGTGCCCGCCACCATCCCTGGCTAATTTTTGTATTTTTAGTAGAGATGAGGTTTCACCATGTTGGACAGGCTGGTCTTGAACTCCTGACCTCAGGTGGTCCACCTATCTTGGCCTCCCAAAGCGGTAGGATTACAGGTGTGAGCTACCACGCCCGGGCAACTGGTATTTTTTTTTAATTACTGTTCCCGTAATTGACTAGGCTCTTAATTAAATTTATAGCTTCATACAAGTACAGTTGAACCTTGACCAACATGGTTTTGAACAGCATAGGTCCCCTTCGACTTCCTTCTGCCTCTGCCACTGCTGAGATGGCAACCCTTTTCCTTTCTCCTCCTCCTTGCCTGCTCAACCTGAAGATGATGAGGAAGACTTTTATGCTGATCTACTTCCACTGAATGAAGAGTAAATATATTTTCTCTTTCTTATAATTTTAATAGCATTTTCTTTTCTCTAGTTTACTTTATGGTAAGAAATACAGTATATAATACATACAACATACAAAATATATGTTAATCAACTTGTTTATGCTATTGATAAGTCTTCTATTAGTAGCTAAGTTTTTGGAGAGTCAAAAGTTACATGTGTGGGCCCTGGCTCACACTTGTAATTCCTCAGTGTGGAAGGCTGAGGCAGGTAGATCATCTGAGGTCAGGAGTTCGAGACCAGCCTGGCCAACATAGTGAAACCCCGTCTCTACTAAAAATATAAAAATTAGCCAGGCATGGTGGCAGGTGCCTGTAATCCCAGCTACTCAGGAGGCTGAGGTAGGAGAGTTGCTTGAACCCAAGAAAGGAGGTGGAGGTTGCAGTGAGCCAAGATCACACCATTGCATTCCATCCTGGGCAGCGACAACGACTCTCAAAAAAAAAAAAAAAAAAGTTATATGAGGATTTTTGACTGTAAAAGGGGTAGGCTCCCCAGGCCGTGCGCTGTTCAAGGGTCAACTGCAGTTTATTTTACAGGTATCTTGTGTACTACTAGCTCATGTATTCATTCACCAAGTGTTTAGCAAATGCTGCTATATGCCAAGTATTCTGTTTATGGAGCACGTAATTGGGGAGGAGGTGACATATGATGGTTCATTTTCTTTTCTTTTCTTTTTTTTTTTTGAGACAGAGTCTCACTCCGTCACTAGGCACCAGGCTGGAGTGCAGTGGCATGACTTCAGCTCACTGCAACCTCCGCCTCCTGGGTTCAAGCAATTTTCCTACCTCAGCCTCCCGAGTAGCTGGGATTACAGGCGTGCGCCACCATGACTGGCTAATTTTTGTTTCACCATGTTGGCCAGGATGGTCTCGATCTCTTGACCTTGTGATCTGCCCGCCTCGGCCTCCTAAAGTGCTGGGGTTACAGGCGTGAGCCACTGTGCCCGGCCTGATGGTTTATCTTCTAGCTGGCTGAGATCATGGGATATAGGATCACTAGCTCAAGGGAGGGGGTGACATCTATGACCCTTTCAGGCAAATGAATGAGCAAATAAATAGGATCAAGTCTCGTACATTTCACATGGGGAGAAATTTGGCAGAGACAGAATACCAGGTTAGCAGCAAATATTTCTAAGAACCAGAGCCAGGAACTAGAAAGCATATAGACTAAAAGCCAATGCCTTCAATCTTTTGCTTTATTTTTATTTTTTTTAGTAACAGGGTATAAATGAATAAAAATATAAGACAGAGTAGATCCTAATTATCTAGAGCACTCATAAATAAGTTCTAGATAGCTAAGTTTGCCTCTTTAAGCATGAAAACCCTTAACCATTTGGAATGTTTGAAATTAAAAAACACCACACATATCACTCTGCCTCCTTATGTTGAATCTAATTTACCATTTTCTAGGTGTCTGGATGATAGCTATTCTAGAGTAAAGTCATGATGGCTTTATGATGTTCCGAGGTATGTGAAATTGTCGGCCTGACTCTATAAAGGCCTATACTATCCTGAGTTCTTGTGTCCATTTCTTCTAGCCTGCCTGTCCCTTTCCTGCGACTCTGGCATAAAGTCACCTCTTCAGCTTTCGGGGTGCCTGCCAATAGTTCCTCTCCCTATTCCTAATTCACTGCAGGCCTTAGAAACCATAGCCTTGGCCGGGCGCGGTGGCTCAAGCCTGTAATCCCAGCACTTTGGGAGGCCGAGGCGGGTGGATCACGAGGTCAAGAGATCGAGACCATCCTGGTCAACATGGTGAAACCCTGTCTCTACTAAAAATACAAAAAATTAGCTGGGCGTGGTGGTGCGTGCCTGTAATCCCAGCTACTCAGGAGGCTGAGGCAGGAGAATTGCCTGAACCCAGGAGGCGGAGGTTGCGGTGAGCCGAGATTGCGCCATTGCACTCCAGCCTGGGTAACAAGAGCGAAACTCCGTCCCAAAAAAAAAAAAAAAAAAAAAAGAAAAAGAAACCATAGCCTTATTTTGAAGGTGTAAAAAAAAGATTTAAGACAAAAGTAAGGGGCTTGGGTATTTTCCTTATGGACTTGGTGCATAGGCCTAATCACATCTGTTCTGGCCACTTAGAGGCCTTGTGTGCTATTTCTTGTTTCCAGCTGCGTTTTGGGGGAGGGGAGGCTGTTGAGTTCCAAACAGGTGAAGTATTGCACATTAGCAAACACATGATAAGAAGGTGGAGGAATTGGGAGAAAAATAAAAAGAATGCAGCAGGCGAGGTTACCAGGAACATTAAGACAGTAACAGAGAACAGCAAAGCCTGGAAGGAAGCCGTTGTGGAGAGGGAGGAACTGAGCTGGGGTGAGTTGCTGTGACAACCCAGGCTGGTTTTGAGTATGTAAACACCAAACCTTGCTCTTGGCTGCCACTCAGCTCAGCGGGCTTTGGAGCCTGGCTGCCCAGCCACCCCTTCAGAGATGTGCTGTTTTTAGGGAGGGTGTGGCCACACAAGATGTTTCTGAGTCTGAATGCATTTTGTGGGAGCCAATGCTTAGTATGGTGGCTACAGTTACCTGAAGAAACTATAAAAAAGGACAGAAGCCCCTCCTGCTCACCCTCCCACTCATCAGAGTCGGCTTCTGTGGATCTGAGTGGGAAGGACCTCCACTTTTAACAGCATGATACACAGTTCTGACGGCCCCACTAACATCCGAATGTAGGCTGCCGTACTCAGTCCTGAGGATAAAATTCTGAGCTTGGAGATTCGGGGTTGATGCCTTATCTTCGTCAGCACCAGGCCAATCTGTGAGAACCCAGAGGTTTGTAAGAGCTTGTGTGGCAGTACTTTACTGCTCCTTCTTTTCGACTATTTAAAGCAGGGCCTTCCGAAACTTACTAGCAGATGAAGGATGATGACCTTTGATACACTCCAAACCTGAGGATCTCCTCCTAGAATGGGAGCTCTACAAGCCCTAACGCTGGGGGGATTCAAAATGCTGCAGTCTTTCAAGCAGCTGCTGGGATACACTTCATTTGGCCCTCTTCAGGGGTTGTAGTCAAGCACCTGGAGTGGACAGAACTGTATTCTTCAGTCTCCGGACTTCACTCAGTTCCAAGTGCTGTCTGTGTGAGGGACCAGATCTATCACAACCTGCATTGCTAGCACGAACGTTAGGGACCAGATCTATCACAACCTGCATTGCTAGCACGAACGTTAGGGACCAGATCTATCACAACCTGCATTGCTAGCACGGACGTTTTCTTATTTCCTGTACAATAGTTGTGAAATTACTTATTAATCCTAAAGTTGTGAGGTTTCATCTGACGAAACAGAAATGGGCTGGTTCCGGTAAGTCTGGTAAATCTGGCTAAGAGTGGTGGCTCATGCCGGTAATCCCAGCGCTTTGGGAGGCTGAGGCAGGAGAATCACTTGAATCCAGGAGTTTGAGACCAGCCTGGGTAACACAACGAGACTATGTCTCTACAAAAAAAAAAAAAAAAAAATAGCTGGGTGGGGTGGCATGTGCCTGTAGTCCCAGCTACTTGAGAGGCTGAAGCAGGAGGATCACCTGAGCCTCGGGGACAGAAGCTACAATGAGCTATGATGGCACCACTGCACTCCAGCCTGGGCAGCACAGTGAGACCTTGTCAAAAAAAAAAAAAAAAAAAAAAAATTGAGCATTCCAAACAACTTTTGTTAATGTGGGTACTATATATCAATGTCTACTATGTTAGAAAATAAGACTAGCCGGGCGTGGTGGCGCGTGCCTGTAGTCCCAGCTACTTGGGAGGCTGAGGTGGGAGGATCGCTTGAGCCCAGGAGTTCTGGGCTGTAGTGCACTATGCCAATCAGGTGTCCGCATTAAGTTCGGCATCATATGGTGACCTGCTGGGAGCGTGGGACCACCAGGTTGCCTAAGGAGGGGTGAACCAGCCCAGGTCGGAAACGGAGCAGGTCAAAACTCCTGTGCTGATCAGTAGTGGGACTGCGCCTGTGAATGGCCACTGCACTCCAGCCTGGGCAACGTAGTGAGACCCTGTTTCTTGAAAAAAAAAAAAAAAATAAAAGAAAAAAAAGAAAGAAAATAAGACTAAAGAGGCTGGGTGCGGTGGCTCACGCCTGTAATCCCAGAACTTTGGGAGGCCAAGGTGGGTGGATCACCTGAGGTCAGGAGTTTGAGGCCAGCTTGGCCAACATGGTGAAACCCTGTCTTTACTAAAAATACAAAAATCAGCCGGATATGGTGGCAGGCGCCTGTGATTCCAGCTACTTGGGAGGTTGATGCATGAGAATCTCTTGAACCCAGGAGGCAGGGGTTGCAGTGAGCCAAGATCATGCCACTGCACTCCAGCCTAGGCAACAGAGAAAGAACACACACAAAAAAATAAAACTAAAAAGTAAATTAAAATATATGATAAATTCAGTAAAAATATTAATAGTAAAACTACTATACATTAATATAACTTACTTTAAATGAAAACCACTATATTTTTCAAAGCGTCAAAGAAAGCCATCTAATGAGAAGAATGGCACTGTTTTACATTTTCATAAATTGATGGCCTCTGTCTGACTTAATAGAAGCTGGCTGGATTCTCACATCTGTGTCTGCATTTAATCTGCTGGGACATGTTAGTTTGGTTAAAATAGACAAAGAAAATCTGACTTTATGCAGATACTTAGAGAAAATATCAGCATTTTCACATAATTTTGGACATTCTTTTTAGTACTACATCAAAGCTCAACAAGTAGTCGTTTCTTAACAGTTAGAAACTTTTGTTATAATAAAACCCATTGGTCTCTCTTGGGCTTTGAATGGATATTTTACCATGCATGACTTTACAATATCACACGTGGGTCATTTGGAAAATACTGGTTCACTGTTGTTAGGCAGATCTTCCAAATAACAACATATTTCATTAGAAAACATATCAAAAAATCATATTCCTTAAATTTCACCATTGATTTTAGCAGAAAAGTCTTTATATACTGGAAAACGGGTCAAGCTTATGGAGTGGATACAAGTTTTCCAAAATTCTAATTTTCAACTTGAAAGTGTGTTATCACTGGCTACAAATATTGTCACTTGTTTACCTTGAAGTGACAGCCTCACTTCATCCATTGTCAAGAGACTGTCTGCCAGATGCCTAAGTCTACATAACCATAGTTTGTCCATCATTCTTTCAAGTAAAAATGGTGGCTGGTAAGAAAAGAAGCTGCTAAATCAACATGCAGCTCAATAATCGCCCGATGCTTTTCCTCGTGACAACCATTTTACTCTACCAGTGTGCAGCAGAAGTGGCTTATGCATAATTCCCATTTCTTCAAACAAGGTTAAAAAGATATACTTCGGACCAGGAATGGTGGCTCACGCCTCCTCGTACTTTGAGAGGCTGAGACAAAGGGATCACTTGAGGTCAGGAGTTCCAGACCAGCCTGGCCAACATGGTGAAAACCTGGTGTGGTGGTATACATGAGTTTAAAAAAAAAAAAGATTTACTCAATGACTGACATTGGATAAAATTAACATTATTTAGCTTAGGCAACAGGGTAAACCCCCATCTCTAAAAACAAAACAAAACAAAACAAAAACAACCACCAAAAATTAGCTAGGTGTGCTGGTGCTCGCCTCAGCTACTTGGGAGGCTGAGGTAGGATCACCTGAGCCCAGGAAGTGGAGGTGGCAGTGAGCTGTGATGGCCCCACTGCACTCCAGCCTGGGCGAGGCCCTGACTCGAAAAAATTACCACTTCATCAAGGATTCTTAAGTGAAACTGGCTTTTTTTTTTTTTTTTTTCCTTTTGAGACGCAGTCTCACTCTTATCACCCAGGCTGGGGTACAATCTTGGAGCACGATCTTGGCTCACTGCAACCTCTACCTCCTGGGTTCAAGCAATTCTCCTGCCTCAGCCTCCTGAGTAGCTGGGATTACAGAGGCCAGCCACCATGCCTGCCTAATTTTTGTATTTTTAGTAGAGACGGGGTTTCACCATGTTGGCCAGGCTGGTCTCAAACTCCTGACCTCATGTGATCCGCCCTCCTCGGCCTCCGAAAGTGCTGGGATTACAGGTGTGAGCCACCGCACCTGGCCTGGCTCTTTGTTTTGACTGTGAGTGCGTGGCAGTGAAGAATGCAGTGGCAGCTAGTACAGTTTGGTGCCACTGTCTTAATTTGTGCTAAGGCCAGCAGTTTTGCAACATTAGTGGAAGTGTCAACACAGTGAAAAGGCAAATACATCTCAGAAGTATCATGAAAATAATTTGTACCCCAAAGAGATTCCTTAAAGAGGTCTCAGGAACTTTTAGGAGTAGTTTGTGGACTACATGCTGATATGGAATGATGTTTTAATCTTTCATCTTCTAATGCCCAAATCCAGTAGTCTTTTTTCCTTCTCTAATTTCCTTGACTGCCCCGCTGTTTTCATTCTTTTTGAAACTTCTCTTTCTCTGGTTTCATTGCTTTTTTTTTTTTTTTAAAGACGGTGTTTCACCATGTTGGTCAGGCTGGTCTTGAGCTCCCAACCTCGGGTGATCCACCCACCTTGGCCTCCAAAGTGCTTGGATTACAGGCATAAGCCCCTGCGCCTGGCCTGTTTCATTGGCTTTGAATACAGTTATCTCTTGGTGTCCATAAAGGATTGGCTCTAGTACTCCCCGCAGATACCACAGATGTATATGATATGGTGTAGTACTGCATGTAATCTATGTACATCTTTACATATACTTTAAATTACCTATGGATTATTCATAATACCTCATATACTGTAAATTATGCTATGCAAATAGCCGCTATGTGGCATATTATTTATTTTTATTATTGTATTATTATTTGGTTTAGAATCCATGGATGTGGAACCCACAAATATGAAGGGCTGACTATATACAGTTGGCTGGATTTTTTTCTACAATTCACCAAAAAATTCACCCTTTAAAGTGGAAAATGTAGTTTTTTTAGTATATTCAAAAGGTTGTGCGACCATCCCCACTATCTATCTAATTTCAGAATATTCTCATCACCTCAAGTAGAACCCCATACACGTTAGCAATCATTTCCCAATCTTAACTCCATCCCCACTATCTATCTAATTTCAGAATATTCTCATCACCTCAAGTAGAACCCCATACACGTTAGCAATCATTTCCCAATCTTAACTCCCAGAGCTTGGCAACTATTAATCTGTCTGTATAGATTTACCTATTTTAGGTGTTTCATATAAATGGAGTCATGCAATATGTAGCCTTTTGTGTCTGGCTTATTTCACTTAGCATGTTTTCAAGTTCATCCATGTTGTAGCATGTACTGGTACTTCATTCCTTTTTATGGCTGAATCATATTCCTTTGTATGGATACTCTGTATTTTCTTTTACCATTAAAAATTTTTTTTATGGACAGGTCTCAAGATGTTGTCCAAGCTGGTCTTTAATCCTGAACTCAAGTGATCCATTCACCTCAGCCTCCCAAAGTGCTGGGATTACAGGCTTGAGCACCACACCCAGCCTGGACACTGCATATAATCGATCCATTCATCAGTTGACAAAAAATTGGGTTGTTTTGGGCGTTATGAAGAATGCTGCGGCAAACATTCATGTAGCTTTGTAGACACATGGTCTCACTATGATGCCTAGGCTGGTCTTGAACTCCTGGCCTCAATCGATCCTCCTCCTTTTTCCACCCAGAATGCTGGAATTACAGGTATGAGCCCACGTAAAAGTTTTTGTGCAAACATATGTTTCCAATTCTCTTGGGTATATACCTAGGAATGGATCTCCTGGATCTTTTTTTTCTTTCCCCTTTGAGACAGAGTCTCATTCTGTTGCCTAGGCTGAAGTGCGGTGGCACAATCGGCTCACTGCAACCTCTGCTTCCAGCGTTCAAGTGATTCTCCTGCCTCAGTCTCCCAAGTAGCTGGTTTTACAGGTGTGCGCCACCATGCCCAGCTAATTTTTATATTTTCAGTAGAGATGGGGTTCTTCATGTTGGCCAGGCTGGTCTCAAACTCCTGACCTCAAGCGATCCACCTGCCTTGGTCTCCCAAAGTGCTAGGATTATAGGCATGAGCCATGGGTCTGTTGCCCATGCTGGAAGGCAGTTGCATGCTCACAGCTCACTGCAGCCTCAATTTTCTAGGTTCAGGCAATCCTCCCACCTGAGCCTCCCTAGTGGCTGGGACTACAGGTGTGGACAGGACCAGCTAATTTCTTTGTAGAGTGGAATTTTACCATGTTGCCCAGGCTAGTCTTGAACTCCTGAGCTCAAGTAATCTGCCTGCCTTGGCCTCCCAAAGTGTTGAGAGTATAGGCATCAGCCACTGTGCTTGGCCAATGTTCCCTCTTACTCTCTGTGCTTACTTTTGGAATGAGTTGGCTGACTACAATTTGAATAGACCCGTCTTTCTGTCTCTTTTACCAAAGGCATTATTTCTGGCTCTGACATATTGCTGATCTCCAGGATCCAGTTTTGGCCCTCCACTATTCTTGCTACACTGCTTCTTTGGAAACTCCATGTACTCTCATATAACTTAATATGATCCTTATGCCAAAGACAGATCCACGTCTTTGGTTCTAACCTCTTTAAGTTTCAGTTCCACATTTCCTACTTCCTTGCTGGACAGTTTTAATTTGATATTTCATTATCATCTCCATATCTGTATAACTAAAGCATAAATTTCTCCCTATAATCAGCCTTCTCTGGGCTTTTTTTTTTTTTAAACAGTGGTACCATTCTCCAGTTCACACAACATTCAAAAATGTGTTTTCCTGGCCAGGAGTGGTAGCTCACATCTGTAATCCCAGAGCTTTGAGAGGCCAAGGTGGGCGGATCACGAGGTCAGGAGTTCGAGACCAGCCTGACCAACATGGGGAAGCCCCTTCTCTACTAAAAATACAAAAATTAGCTGAGCATGGTGGCACATGCCTGTAATCCAGCTACTCAGGAGGCTGAGGGAGGAGAAATGCTTGAACCAAGGAGATGGAGGTTGCAGTGAGCCAACGGCACTCTAGCCTGGGCGACAGAGCGAGACTGTCTCAGAGAAAAAATCTGTTCCATCCTGACTAACATAGTGAAACCTTATCTCTACTAAAAATACAAAAATTAGCTGGGCATGGTGGTGTGTCCCTGTAATCCCAGCTACTCAGGAGGCTGGGGCAGGAGAATCACCTGAACCGGGGAGGTGGAGGCTGCAGTGACCTGAGATCACACCATTGCATGCCAGTCTGGTGACAGAGCAAGACTCCGTCTCAAAAAAAAAAAGGAAAAAAAAAAGTGTTTTCCTTCTTCATATTGGTTCTCTATGTCTGGTCATCAAATCTGTTGATTCCTCCTTTCCAGTCTCCCTCACCATCACCGTCACCACGACCATCACCACTCTTTTTTTCTGTGCTGATGTGCAGTGAAGACCCTCACGGATCTCACCCTTAAATCCTTGCAGTGGCCTCCTACCTGATCTTCACCTGCACCACGTCTTCCCAGCAGTCCTGTACCGAGGTAATCTTCCTTTAGCTCCTGCTCAGAAACCATCAATAGCTCCCAGGTGACTTCAATTCTACCTTCAAAATAAATCCAAAAACTGACCACTTCTCTTCGCCTCTACTGCTTCCCCTGGTCTGAGCTGCCACCATCCCTGGATTATTATTATTAATGTATCATTATTACCCATAGGGGGTATCATTTTATATACAAAGTTGCCTCCTGACACTTCTCGCCCTTTCTGCCTTTGCCTCCCTTCAGTCTAGCCTTAATGAAGCATCTACAGGGTTCTGTGCAACTTAAGTCAGCAGGTCACTCCTCTGTTCAAAGTTCTCAAGGCCTCCATTCTCACTCGGAGCAAAAGCCTGAGTACAGCAGCACCCATAGGTTCTGTCCCTCTGCCTGGGCCCCAAGGTCCTCTGACTCATCTCTCAATCTGGCCGCCACCATTCTGCTCTAGCCCCAAAGCTCTCCCTTCCTGGAATGATAAGCGGGTCCAGCCTTGGTGCCTTCACCTGATGAGTTCCTTGCCTGGAAGGCTCTTTCCACAGATAAGCTCAAGTCCTTCCTACACCTCAGGTCTATTGTAAAATGTCACCTTATCATTGAGGACTTCCCTAATTATCTTATCTAGAGCTGCAACAACACTACCCCTCCCATCACACCCTTCTTGTTCGTCTTTTCTGCTTTTTCTATTTTTCCTCTCAGTACTTACTACCTTTTGACATGCTATATATTTTACTTTTCAGGCTTTGAAAGCAGGGATTGTCATCTACTTTAGTCCCACCATTTACCCCAGTACCTAGTACAGTTCCTGGTACACAAAATTTCTCAAAAAGTATTAGTTGAATGGCTGAAAGAATGAAAGAATTCGAGAACAAGTGCTCTGTACTCTAGGCAGCCAATACAATATTTATTAAGCACCCACTATGTGGTTAGCATTGCATTAGGCATTAGAAAGAATATGGTAGAATTTTAAGAGGTGCTTTCTTTCTTTTTTTTTTTTAAAGACGGGGTTTCACCACGTTGGTCAGGCTGGTCTTG
The DNA here is from genome assembly GCF_009761245.1 of Sapajus apella. Lineage (NCBI taxonomy): Eukaryota > Metazoa > Chordata > Mammalia > Primates > Cebidae > Sapajus > Sapajus apella. The sequence continues at coordinate 8,418,178 of NW_022437026.1, forward strand.
AACTTCCGACCTCATGTGATCCGCCCGCCTCGGCCTCCCAGAGTGTTGGGATTACAGGCGTGAGCCACCGTGCCCGGCCAAGAGGTGCTTTCTAAAGGAGCAAAATCAAACGATGGTGTTCTATGCTAAGTGCTAACTGTATGGAACAGCCAATGTTGTAGAGGTTAGAGAAAAGAGAAATCAATCTCGACCACAGTAGTCGGGAGGAAGGAGCAGTTCTTGAACAGAGAAGAGAAGATGGCATTCCTAGGGAGGCTAATGTTGTAAAGACACAGAGGTAGGTAAGAGCATGGAGCATTCACTCTAAGAGACTGGACTAATTTCAAGAGGGTAAAAATACTGTAACAAAAGGGAAGGGAAAGTGAAAAACCAGGCAGAGTCTGAAATTGATAAATGGGGGAAAAAATCAATTGACCAGATGTAGGAGAAGGAAAAGGACAAATTAAAGATGTTTATGCCACTGATAAAATGGTCTTCAGGTCTTCCAACCGTTTTGCTGGCATAGCTCCTAAAAGAACTTGGAAAACTATATATCCTCCTTTCACATTTTAAAGTTGCCATCTAACCTTATGTTTTTCTTTCCTTATTTTTCAATTTTCTTGAGACAGTATCTCGCTCTGTTGCCCAGGCTGGCATGCAGTGGCGCAATCACAGCTCACTTTCTGTCTCAACTTACTGGGCTCAAGTGATCCTCCTGCCTTAGCCTCTCAAGTAGCTAGGACTATAGGTATGTGCCACCATGCCCCCAAAATGACAGCAAATTTTGTGTGTGTGTGTGTGTGTGTGTGTGTGTATGTGTGTGTTTCAAGACACAGTCTCACTCTGTCACCCAGGCTGGAATGCAGTGGTACAGTCTTGGCTCATTGCAACCTCTGCCTCCCAGGTTCAAGCAATTCTCCTGCCTCAGCCTCCCAAATAGCTGGGATTACAGCTGTGTGTCACCATGCAGGGCTGATTTTTGTATTTTTAAATAGAGACAGGGTTTCACCATGTTGGCCAGGCTGGTCTTGAACTCCTGACCTCAAGTGATCCGCCTGCCTCAGCCTCCTAAAGTGGCGGGCATGAGCCACCATGCCCAGCCAGTGTATGTGTTTTGAGATAGGGTCTTGCTCTGTTGCACCAGCTGGAGTGCGGTGGCACAGTCATGGCTCACTGCAGCCTTGACCTCCCAGGCTCAAGTGATCTCCCCACCTCAGACTCCTGAGTAGCTGAGACCACAGGAGCATGCCACCATGCCCAGATAATTTTTAAATTTTTTGTAAAAATGGGGTCTTGCCATATTGCCTAGGCTGGTCTTTAACTCCTGGGCTCAAGGAGTCCTCCCACCTCAGCCTTGCAAAGTGTTGGGATTACAGGTGTGAGCCACTGTGTTTGGCCGTGTGTGCTTTTTAATGTCTATTGAAGGTGTGTTTTAAGTGCATACAGCAGATGTCTGCCATGCAATCCAAATGGCAAACCAATCAGCTGGATCAGTCTTACTTACACCTGGCCTGTCACTCAATTTTTCTATTCTTTCACCAATATGGAAATTCCTTATGTTAGAGAACTTACAGAGAAAAGGAAGACAAAAAAAAAATAGGAAGGAGAGTTAAGCCCTGCCTGACATTTTCTACTTAAGTAATGGGTAACTGATTAGGCTCAGTGCTTAGAATTTCATTACTGACCCACTCTGCCAGCTGGGAGAGCACGTGGGGATCATGCACATTTAGGTGGGGATGTAGCCAATTTGGTCCTTTCTGTTCACTAGATTAAGCCTTGTTGCCAGTAAGGGCAGGAGCCAATATACCTTCCACACTCCAGCAATCCTGTACACCTTGAGCTGAGTCACACGCTGAACAGTTATTCATGAATGCAGATTCTTACAACTGAAGAATCACCTACTCCAAACCCTTCATTAGGTAGACAAGAAACTAAGGCCCAAAGGACATAGCCAGCATGCCCAAGGTTAACAGGGCAGAGCTCAAATTAGAATTCACATCACCTCATTTCGATTCTACTGTTCTTGCCACATGCCTTGGCACCTGGCAGTGACCTGGGAGTGAATCACTAATAACCAGCTGTGGCCTCTTTTAAAGGTACAGCTCTATTATTCCTTGATTTCCAGATAACAATCCATGCTCCAGCACCTGTTTATAGACATAAGCACACCCATTTTTATGTTTGCTTATCTTCCTATTGAAAAATATTTTAAAAGTTCATTTTAATGCTAAATTTAGGTGTACCTTCTTCTAATTCTTGAGCAGTCTGTCCCCTTCAGCAGTTCATGTCTGAAAGTTACCTCCACCTGAATAGCTCAAGCATTTTGACAGCTGTGATACAGGACTCAAGGAAACTGGGGCAAGTGATAAAAAATGTCCTGGGAAGAATAGAGGGCGCATTTTAAAGGCAAGCTAGTGGGTGGTTGTTACTTGTGAGAAAGAAAGAAAAAGGGTTAGGTTAAGAAATGTTAGTTTTGGGCCAGGCACGGTGGCTCACGCCTATAATCCCAGCACTTTGGGAGGCTGAGGCGGGTGGATCAAGAGATCGAGACCATCCTGGTCAACAAGGTGAAACCCCGTCTCAACTAAAAAATACAAAAATTAGCTGGGCATGATGGCGCGCGCCTGTAGTCCCAGCTACTCGGGAGGCTGAGGCAGGAGAATTGCTTGAACTCTGGAGGCGGAGGTTGCGGTGAGCCGAGATCACGCCATTGCACTCCAGCCTGGGTAACAAGAGCGAAACTCCGCCTCAAAAAAAAAAAAATGTTAGTTTTTTACTCTCTCAACCCAACTGAAACTTGAACTGTCCCAAAGGCCTACCAAAAGTAATTCTTTAATTTCTCCATTAAGCTGAGAAGTGGTCTTACTAAGTGGTCTTAGTAAGCAAGACTTCTAACATACAGTGCTAGTGATTGATGTTATACACACATGTTGGCTGACTGGTGAAACCTGCTGCAAAAACTAAAATTTATTCTATAAAAAGGTATAGACAGAAAGAATGTTAAAGCTAAAAGAGGCCATTGACTGTCATTTCTTTGTTGTAGCAGAACAGAGGCAACAGATGTTTAGACTGACTTTGAGGCACTTTAAGATATCTAAATGTCTTTACTAGCATTAAAGATAAAATCACACTCCAGTTGCTCATACTCAGGGCATCTTATCACATTTTAATTCTTTGTAAATTAGTAAATCCCCTGGCGGCAACTTCTAGCCAGATTATCTGGGCTTTTGAGACGGCATCTTATCTTGATCTGTTGCTCAGGTTGGAGTGCAGTGGTGAGATCTTGGCTTACTGAAACCTCTGCCTCCCAGATTCAAGCGATTCTCCTGCCTCAGCTTCCCAAGTAGCTGGGACTACAGGTGTGTACCACTATGGGCGGCTAATTTTCGTATTTTTAGTAGAGACAGGGTTTTACCATGTTGGCCAGGCTGGTCTTGAGCCCCTGACCTCAGGTGATCCGCCTGCCTCAGCCTCCCAAAGTGCTGGGATTATAGGCATGAGCCACCATGCTGGGCCCACTTACATTCTTTAAACCTCAAATTCTTCATCTGTGAAATTGGGAAAATACCAGCCATCTTGCAGGATTGTAGTGCAGCTTAAAATAAATGAAAATATTTGCAAAAGCAGCATACATGTACTTCCTTCAGTCCACTTAAAATACTTATGCTTGTCCAAATATTTTATACAAGCATACCTACACCTAACTTCTTAAAAATTGAGTATTCCTTTAATGGATTTTTAAGATATAAAATCTCAGGCTCAGAAATTTGAGCCACCTAGGGGTGAGAAATTTTGGCCTTTGCCTGCTTCAAACTGACTTTTAAAATCTATAGAAAGTCAAAAATAAAGGTCTGTAAATGTACCCAGTACTCCCAGGAAGAAGCATATTTGCCACAAAGCTAAAAAAGCTTCAGTTTCACTCCACTTCCAAGGCTCGGGGGGTGGGGTGGGGGCGGGCGCTAGCAACGTGCTCACATGGTCATATATTTTTGTAAAACTTATAGAAGATATTTTTGTATTCTTTTTCTTAAAGAAGGTATCCAAGATTGTATAAGCTTCAGGTCCCAAAAATCCTAGATTATTTAAAACAGTAATCAACCACTACCCCAACAAAATTAGGCATTTGCCTGAAAATTCTGCTGCTACTCCCAGAATTCCTCGGGTAGGGGCTTCATCCAAGGTGTTCCTAATAATAGGCAGAGTCCCCAGATTAGTTCCGGTGGGGTTTGGGGGAGGGGTGGTTTGGCGCGGTGTTGGTGTCGGTAGGATCCTGGCTGTCAGAGGCCGAGGCAGGCCTGAAGAGGGCTGGGATGTGAGGTGCAAGGGGTGATACTTCAGAAACAAATTTTGAAGAGAAGGGGCAGCAAGACTGTGGACTTTGTGATACATTGTCATCCCTAGTTCAGTGTGCGTGGTTAGGGAGAATCACAGAGCACTGACCCCTCTTCCTGTCTCAGTGACATTTTTCTGTACAGTGGTTGAAACCCAGTGTTCAAGAGACTGCATGTTATTGGAAGAGAAGGGGAGGAGAAAAAGAGCCCACGAGGCAAGAACAGAATGCAGCCAGAATTAGGGCAGGCATGGAAAGGAAGGGAGTGAGATGTGGGAGTCGGGGGGAGTTGAGGTAACCTGCATTTTACATGTTAGAGCTATGTATTTTAGATGCAGGGGCAACCGTTTCGGTCCAGGAGTGGAAAGGATTGTAGACGCAATCTAGCACAACTGTTTCTCACTTGGGAAAACTGAAGACCCTCAGAGGCACAGAGGGAGGGGTGGGGCGCAGCGGGCCAGGACTCCGCCCCCAGCTCTTCTTCTCAGGCTGTCGGATTGCTTCTGATCTTTCTCTCCTGCCCTGTCACTGTTCCCTCCTGCTCTTACCCTTATATACACTCGAAGTTTTATCCCCATTTTTTATGCTTATGGGATTGTACACTTTCTGGTTCTCTCTCAAATAAATCCAACCAGTATGTGGTGCCCCGTCTCCTCCCACTTCATGTGTGGCACTGTTTTGCAGCGGACAAAAGGTCCTCGGCTCCTCTTCTAACAACCTAATCTGGACTGGGCTGCTCAAAGCTTGCCCTGCCACACTGCCAAGTGACTAATCAGCATCATGATAATTTCTCTCTTATCTTTAGAGTTGCCAAATCTAATCCCTGTAAATACAAACATGGTGAGACTTTTTCTCAGGTGTTCCAGCAAATGAAACAATAAATTTTCTTACCCGGCTAAGATTCTAAAAATAACCATGAGAAAGAACACTCCTAATTGTCCTTATGAATTTGAATAGGTGTAGTTGTTGGGCTCTCTCGCCCTTTTTCTATCTATCCCTTCAAAAGAAAACAGAAGTTTGAATTCTATGAAAATATTTTTCTGGCTCATGCCTGTAATCCCAGCACTTTGGAAGGCTGAGGTGGGTGGATCACAAGATCAGGAGTTTGAGACCAGCCTGGCCAACATGGGGAAACCCCATCTCTACTAAAAATACAAAAATTAGCCGGTTGTGGTGGCGGGTGCCTGTAATCCCAGCTAGACGGGAGGCTGAGGCAGGAGAATCGCTTGAAACCGGAAGGCGGAGGTTGCAGTGAGCCGAGATTGCGCCACTGCACTCCAGCCTGGGCAACAGAGCGAAACTCCGTCTCAAAACAAACAAACAAACAAAAAAACACCAAATTTTCTGCGGCTGTCTATGCAATGCACTCTATTACGTACCAACATATATTTGTAGCATTTTTTTCCTTCAGAGTATGAAGAAATAAGTAAAAACGGGCAAAGCACAAATGACAAATATTGGATTTTGTTAAGCCCTATGTGTCATTTTAAGAACTTGAAACTAGCTCAAACAAAAACCATTTTATTTGGTTATTAAAATGAGACTTAAAAACTTAAAACAAGATTTTAAGTTATCTACAATATCTTATCCTACAGAAGATTTTAGAGGCAATGTAGCACAAAAAGCTCTTCCTTCTGTCTGAAGAATATTATTGACTGCTTTGGGTGTAGGGTGGTTTTTTTTTTTTAAACTTATGTTTGACTCAATTAAGCAAAAATATTGTTTCATGTCTCCCTGAACTGAATACGTTCTACTATCCGTTTTCAATGTTCACTTATTTATTTTAGTAGAGCTTGGGTCTCACTGTGTTGTCCAGGTTGGGTTTTCAATTTTTATGTCTAATACAATGTGCTAAATACGATTGAGTCTTTCATACGCCATTTTTCCCGCTGCTGTACATTATATTAAACTCAACCTGTATCATGCATAAGAATTACCCAGGATGCTTATTAAAAATGCAGATTCCTAATTCCTGAAGGGAGGTCATGCCTTGGCATCTTACTTAGAGAATTACTGCTATATAGAAAGTAAGAGAGACTGGTTCGTATCAAAGAATATTGTCGAATTCTTTACTATATTTGTTAACATATAGAAAAACTTTTGTGGCTAAAAAAAATCATTTTACTACTACTAAGCTTCATTATGAGTAGATGGAGTTTTTTTTAAAGGGCCATTTTTCACAAAGAAAAATTTGTTTTGTCTTTTAACACTTCAAAACTGTTACTTCATATGTTATCCAAGGCAGAGAACAACAGGTGGCTTCTCTCAAACTTGCTCTGGAGTCTCAGACTAGCAGCTGACAATTTTGGGGAACTTTCTTTAAGCCTGACATTGTAAACATTTTGTATATATTAACTCACTAATCCTCAAAACAACCTCATGAGTAGGTATCCTTATCTTACAGAAGAGGAAGGTGAAGCACAGACAGGGTTAGTGACTTACCTAAGGTCACAATGCTGGAAGGTAGCCAAGCTGGAATTTGAACCCAAGACAGTGTGTGGGTTCAGGGTGTTTTCTTTTTTCTTTTTCTAACTACTCTGCTCTTTTACCTCTCTAGTTTTCAGTATTCATATTAGAACCTTAGCCTACCCCAGATTACCATAAATCCCATACCTATATGTATACACACATACCCAGGGTCATTCACGAAATCTGAAACTATGGGTGTCCAATTTGACTTTACAGAGCCTTCTACCTCTCCTGGCCGATAGTATCTCTTTCTCATTTCACAAATCAAACTTCCTATAATACTGCCTTAAACATGTCACTCTCTGCTCAAAACACTCTGCTGGCTTCCTACCATCTCTTAAGATGAAAGCAATTTCCTTAGCTTGCCATTCAAGGCCCTTCACAATCTGTCTTTCCAGTCTTACTGTTTATTCTATCCCTACTTGAACCCAAAGCATTTTTTTCTTTGATCATGCATAGTACTGCTTTCTTCTTTTTTTTTCATGATTTTTTGTATTTATTTATTTTGTTATATATATATATTACATTATATTATTTTTACATCCTGTTCAATGTATTTTTTAAAATTGTCCTTTAGGTACTGGGGTACATGTGCGGATCATACAGAACTGTTGCATAGGTACATACCTGGCAATGTGGTTTGCTGCCTCCATCCCCCGTCACCTATATCTGGCATTTCTCCCCATGTTATCCCTCCCCAACTTTCTTCTTTTTTTTAAGTGTACAATTCAGTGGATTTTTTAGTATATTCAGTGTTATGCAACCATCTCCACTATCTAATGCCAGAACATTTTCATCTCTGCTATCTAATGCCAGAACATTAGAAGCCCTGTACCTCATAGAGGTCATTCCCAATTCACCCTTCCTTTTATCCCCTAGCAACCACTGATCTATTTCCTGTCTTTATGAATTAGCTTATTCTGGGTACTTCATATAAATGAATATGTGGCCATTTGTGTCTGGCTTGCTTCATGTAAGGAGTTTTCAAGGTTCATCTGTGCTGCAGCATGTATCAGGATTTCATTCTTTTTTATGGCTGAATAACATTCCATTGTGTGGATATAACATTTTGTTTATCCATTCAATTTGTCCCAATTGGTGGACAACTGGGTTCTTTCCACTTTTTGGCTATTATAATAAAGCTATGAACACTTCTGTACAAGTTTCTGTGTGAATATATGCTTTCAGTTCCCTTGGGTAAAACCCTAGGTATGGAATTGCTGGGTCATATGGTAACTGTGAACTTTTTTTATTTTCGTTTTTTCTAGTACTGTGATGAAATTTTTCTTGGCAAACCGTGAACTTTTTGAGGAACTGCCACACTGTTTTCCACAAGCGGCTGCACATTTTACATTCCCACCAGCAACATATGAGGGTTCCAATTTCTCCGCATCTTCACCAACACCTGTTTGTGTGTGTGTTTTTGAGTACTGCCATCCTAGCAGGTGTGAAACTGATATGTCACTGTGGTTTTGATTTGCATTTCCCTAATGACTGAAGATGTTGAACAGCTTTTCACATACTTATTGGCCATGTATATGTCTTTTTTTTTTTAAGAGAACTGTCTATTCATATCCTTTGCCCATTTTAAAATTGGGTTGTCTTTTTATTGTTGAGTTCTAAGAGTTCTTTAAACATCTGAATACTAGACTCACATGATTTACAAATGTTTTCTCCTATTCTGTGGGATAGTTTTTCACTTTCTTTATAGTGTCCCTGATGCACAAACGCTTTTAATTTTGGTGAAGTGTGTTTTATCACTGACCATACCAGCTGGAAATCGACTTTTTTCTATATCAGCATCTCGTTATTACTTGATGATTTGGGGAGAATTTTGGAAAATATAAAAATACCATATATGGCTAATGCCCTTTTCGGCCTTAGCCCACCTGCACCCAGGTGAAGAAAAAAAACAACAACATATATTTTAGAATACAATAAAAATATACATAAAAATTTTGATATATAAAAAGAGGGCCAAGACTTGAAGAAATCTGGAGCTTCTGGTGAGATGATGACCAAGGTCCCAATGATTACTGTTAGGATCTTAATGTACTTAGTGGAAAGGTTGAGAGGTGCTGGCCTACGGCAGGCATTCCTACCGTAAGACTGAACCTACGTTGGTCAGTTTACTCGGGAGGTTGACCATATGTGTTTTTGTTTGTTTTCTCCCAGGCTATACTACAGTGGCGTGATCTTGGCTCCCTGAAACCTGTCTCCCAGGTTCAAGCAATTCTCCTGCCTCAGCCTCCCAAGTACCTGGGATTACAGGTGTGCACCACCACACCCAACTAATTTTTGTATTTTTAGTAGAGACGGGGTTTCACCATGTTGCCCAGGCTGTCAAACTCCTGACCTCAAATGATCTGCCCTACCTCGGCCTCCCAAAGTGTTGGGATTACAGGTGTGAGCCATGGTGCCTGGCCAATGGTATATGTTTTAAAAGTAAATGTATGCTATCTAGGCGTTCCCATATTTTACTATTATTTCCTATTCTTTCAAAGCATCAACGGTCAAGGAAGAATTCAAAATGAAGTCAAATTATCCTTTAGCTGAAGAATGGGGATTTCCAGTAGCTCTTATGGTTCAGTATTTCTGCTCAGGGCCCCATATCTTTGTACTCCAACTTTATTCAGTCTTTTCCACTTCTCCCTGAGGGATAGGACGCAGGAACTGTATGGGCACTATTCCAGTTGGCCTCTGCTGGCTTATAAACAGTAGTTTGATATTTAGGGACAGTAATCCAGAGTGGTGTCCAAGTCCATCTGAGTTTAGAATTGCTACCACAGCAGAAATTGGAAACCTCAGGAGTTATAAGCCATTTACCACATCTAATGTGGCACTTCTTCTTAAAGCAAATACAAATATATACAGACTAGAACTTTAACCTTCTGGGATCTAACATCTTCCTAAGATTTGCATACACATGAGTCTTCTATTTTTTTTATAGCAAATTCTTAATTGCCTGCAAAATTACCATCTCACTATATATTATTTTAGGTAGCAGATATGACCATTTAGAGTTCTCTTATAAAAATGCCATAGCAACATGAATACTCAGTACTGAAAAACATCTTTAATTGACAAAAGCTTTTTTTTTTTTTTTGAGACAGTCTTGCTTTGTCACCCAGGCTGAGTGCAATGGCTCAATTTTGGCTCACTGCAGCCTCCGCCTCCCAGGTTCAAGTGATTCTCCTCCTCAGCCTCCCGAGTAGCTGGGATTACAGGCATCTGCTACCACACCTGGCTAATTTTTGTATTTTTAGTAGAGACAAGGTTTCACCATGTTGGTCAGGCCAGTCTTGAATTCCTGACCTTAGATGATCTGCCTGCCTCAGCCTCCTAAGGTGCTGGGATTATAGGCATGAGCCACTGTGCCCAGCTGTGACAAAAGCTTTTTATTTTTATTATTTTATTTTTTTAATTTTTAAAAACATTTTTGAATTTTAAAATAAAAAAAATTTTTAAAAATCAATTTACATTAATTAACTTTTAAAAATAAAGACGGGGTTTCACCATGTTGGTCAGGCTGGTCTTGAACTCCCGACCTCAGGTAATCCTCCCGCCTTGGCCTCCAAAGTGCTTGGATTACAGGCGTGAGCCAGCACGCCCGGCCTATTTTATTTTTTTTGAGAGTGGTTTCACCATGCTGGTCAGGCTGGTCTTGAACTCCTGACCTCATGATCCACCCAACCTTGGCCTCCCAAAGTGCTGGGATTACAGGTGTGAGCCACCACACCCGGCCGACAAAAGCTTTTTATTTTTAAGATAAACTTAGTCTATAGGTTAAAGTGAGGCATTTAAATAGTCCACTTGATGATTTCATGTGAGCCAAGAACAAAACCTGTGTCTGATAATCTACCTACCCTCTGACAAATTGTCCCTACAATCATAATGCAATTACATTTCTATGAGAAGCCTCTATCACTAACAATTATTATACACTTGGTTCTTACATAGAATACTTCATTCAAGATGTCCAGAGCTCGGCCGGGCGCTGTGGCTTACGCCTGTAATCCCAGCACTTTAGGAGGCTGAGGCAGGCAGATCATGAGGTCAAGAGATCGAGACCATCCCTGAGCAACATGGTGAAACCCCATCTCTACAAAAAAGAAAAAAAAAGATGTCCAGAGCTTCATGTATTTCATTTATCTTCAAAGCTTCTGCTTGAAAAGGGAGGAACTTACAGAACCAGTCCATTTTAAGCCAAAATTCTTATCCAGAAATTAATTACTTATCCTTTTTTTAGTGTGTTACTCTTCACACCCCCTTCCTGTTTTGAAAGCAGGGAGAAATAAAGATGCATACAGTATCTCTTGAACTATACAAATTACAGATAAGCTTTAAAGGTCTGAAGGAAGCTATTACTGTTTCACCAAAAGAACTCCAAGTGGGCCCTAAATCTCCTGGTCCTTGACTTCAGCAACTGCTAGGAAAATGTCAACACACACACACACACACTCCTACCTTAAAAACTCTGCTTAAGAAGCATAGTTTGCTTTGATACTAGACCTGCATTCCCTGGCAGCTGCAACTAAGGGCACCTAATTTTTTTTTTTTTTTTTTTGAGACAGAGTTTCGCTCTTGTTACCCAGGCTGGAGTGCAATGGCGCGATCTCGGCTCACGGCAACCTCCGCCTCCTGGGTTCAGGCAATTCTCCTGCTTCAGCCTCCTGAGTAGCTGGGATTACAGGCACGCACCACCATGCCCAGCTAATTTTTTGTGGTTTTAGTAGATACGGGGTTTCACCATGTTGACCAGGATGGTCTCGATCTCTTGACCTTGTGATCCACCTGCCTCATCCTCCCAAAGTGCTGGGATTACAGGCGTGAGCCACCGCGCCCGGCTAGGGCACCTAATTTTTGTTAAAGCTCCAAGTCACAGTTTATTACTTATGTTAAGAAATGTAAGGAGATCAATCAGGAGAATGCTATATTGCTCAAGGTGGCTGATGTAACACAAAAAAAGATGGAGCTATTAGTCCAATAACCTTATGAAAAAAACTCCTAGCCAGGCGCGGTGGCTCATGCCTGTAATCCCAGTTTGGGAGGCTGAGGTGGGCGAATCATCTGGGGTCAGGAGTTTGAGACCAACCTGGCCAACATGGTGAAACCCCGTCTCTACTAAAAATACAAAAATTAGCTGGGTATGGTGGTGCATGCCCGTAATCCCAGCTACTCGGGAGGCTGAGGTAGAATTGCTTGAACTCGGGAGGCAGAGGTTGCAGTGAGCCGAGATTGCGCCACTGCACTCCAGCCTGGGCAAGAGAGTGAGACTCTGTCTCAAAACAAAACAACAACAAAAAACTCCTTTGTATCTAACCTTCTAATCAAAAGTGTGAAACAGATGGTGTATGCAATGATAATGATCATGATAATGAACATAATAACAATGTGATTCAATAATAATATTTGAAAAATAAGGATATGTCTACAAATGGTAAAAACTAAACCATAAAGAATCTAAGAGTTTTGTTTATTCCGAAGAATACAGGATACAATATTTCTTTTTCTTTTTTTTTTGGGGTCAGAGTCTCCTCTGTTGCCCAGGCTGGAGTGCAGTGGTGTGATCTCAGCTCACTGCAACCTCTGCCTCCTGGGTTGAAGTGATTCTCCTGTCTCAGCCTCCTGAGTAGCTGGGATTACAGGCGTGTGCTAGCATGCCAGGCTAATTTTTGTATTTTTAGTAGAGATGGGGTTTCACCATGTTGGCCAGGCTGGTCTCAAACTCCTAATCTCAGGTGATGTGCCTGCCTTGGCCTCCCAAAGTGCTGGGATTACAGGCATGAACCACCATGCCCGGCCAATGACATTTCAAATACATACTATCAGGACAAGTACTACAAAATAGGTACATTTAGTATATTTCTAGGAAGAAATATACTAAATTAGTAATCCTCAAACACTAGAGTAGTAAGTATAACCTGAAGGGCTTGCTAAAACAGATTTACTGGGCCCTATCCTCAGAGTTTCTCATTCAGTAGTGTTGGAGTAGACTCAAGAATTTACATTTCTAACAGGCTCCCATGAGATACAGATGCTGTTGGTCACAAGACCATACTTTGCCTCTCCTCGGAAAGGGAGAAAATAAATATTTATTGAGAGGAAAGGGAAGAACAATTATTTAAGATGATCTTGGCTCAGGCATGGTTAAGTGTTTACATAGTTTATCTTATTTAGTCCTCATAGCATCCTAATGAGCAACAGTTCTGAAACTTTTCCAGACCAAAGGAGAACGAACATATCACAAAAGAATATGCCTGAACAGTCTTCTAGAAATAGAAAACTTCTTTGATGACTGTATTACTTTAAAAATTCATATAAATTTTGTATTGTTTCAAAATACTGCTGATAGTAACGAATGAAATATACATCTAGGCCAGGCGTGGTGGCTCACGCCTGTAATCCCAGCACTTTGGGAGGCCAAGGCGGGCGAATCACCTGGAGTCGGGAGTTCGAGACTAGCCTGGCCAACATGGTGAAAAGCTGTTTCTACTAAAAATACCAAAAATTAGCTGGGCATAGTGGCAGGTGCCTGTAATCCCAGTTACTCAGGAGGCTGAGACAGGAGAATTGCTTGAACCCAGGAGGCGGAGGTTGAAGGGAGCCAAGAGTGTGCCATTGTACTCCAACCTGGGCAAAAAAAGGAAAACTTTTTTTAAAAAAAAAAAAAAAAAAAAGTATATGTATACTTTTATATATATATATCTCTAAAAATTTTTATCAGATAAATTGCTTAACTCTTAATTGCAGTTCTTTAGTAAAATTGGCCTGTGGGAATATGAAGGAATGGATGGTTAACTTTGGTAATGAGCCTGTGGTGAAACAGCTAGTACATATTTATTTAATCCAGCAATGTCTAGGATCCATCAAGACCGAGGCCAGAAGATCTCTAAAGACAATGCACATATTATTACCTTACTCTGTCACTGACCCCCACCTACCTAAAAGATCTATCGTGTTTTTCTCTACTGCCCTTTTATGAACTTCCATTGTTCTAGCTAAAGAGAACTACTTCCTGTTTCTCAGATTTTTACTTCTTTTCCCTTAGATTCAGGTAGACAGGATCTCACTCTTTCTGATCTCCACATTACTCTTTGCAGCTGGAAAGCTCCTCTTCTTTCATCTCTACCTGACTAGAATCTTACCATCCCCTTTAAGGCCCAGCTAAAATGCCACTGTCTTTCAGAAGAGCAAATACCATTATTGATTGATTGGGGAGACAAGAGTCTCACTCCTGTTGCCCAGGCTGGAGTGCAGTGGTGTGATCACTGCTCACTGCAACCTTGACTTCTGGGACTCTGGTGCCTCCTCTTACCTCAGCCTCCTGAGTAGCTGGGATTACAGACACATGCTACCATGCCCAGCTAATCCAAATATCATTTTTAAAAGGCGACTGGAATGGACACCTCAATTGAGCTCCCATGGCTGCTCAGACATACTTTCACGTCTGTGATTACATCATTTTTTTAAAAAATTAGCTTGTGCAAATAATCTTATGGGCCCTAACTTATACATGCTTCTGCAAAGAAACATGTTTAATAATAAAGTTATATTGGAATTCAAAACATAATGTTTTATGGAATGTAAGACATTGGGGTATAGATAAAAAGTGGCTGGAAAAAATATATATATTTATTTTTAGAGATGAGGTCTCCTTCTGTCATCTAGGTTGAAATGCGGTGGCGTTATCATAGCTCACTGCAGTCTCAAATTCCTAGGCTCAAATGATCCTCTCACCTCGGTCTCCTGAGTAGCTGGGACTAAAGGTACATGCTATCATGCTCGGCTAATTAAAACAACACAAAAAAATTTTTCTTTTTGAGACAGAATCTTGCTCTGTTGCCCAGGCTGGAGTGCAGAGGTGTGATCTAGGGTCACTGCAGCCTCAACTTCCTGAGTAGAAGGGAAGACCCAGGCTCTGGTGATCCTTCCACATCAGCCTCCCAAGCAGCAGGGACTACAAACACGTGCCACCAAGCCCAGCTAATTTTGTTCACTTTTTGTAGACATGAGGTATCATTATGTTGCCCAGACTGGTCTTGAACTCCTAGACTCAAGTGATCCTCTTGCTTTGGCCTCCCAAAGTGCTGGGGTTACAGGCATGATGTGCCTGACATGGAAAATTGTATTTAAAAGAAATTCTTGGCCAGGGCCAGTGGCTCATGCCTGTAATCTCAGCACTTTGGGAGGCTGAGATGGGTGGATTGCTTGCACTCAGGAGTTCGAGACTATCCTGGGCAACAATGGTAAAACCCTGTTTCTACAAAAAAATTTTTTTAAAAATTAGCTACTTAGGACGCTGAGACCAGAGAATTGCTTGAATCAGGGAAGCAGAGATTGCAGAGAGCTGAGATTGCACCTCTGCACTCCAGCCTGAGCCACAAAGTGAGATCCTGTCTCAAAAAAAAAAGAAATTCCCAAACAGGAAGGTTTAGATTATGATGAAATTTGTGGCTATGAACAAGAATAAAGTCTAAAAATCTAGAAGTAATATACCTAGACTTTTGGAATTGAAAGGGTCCTTCAAAGTCATATGGGGCAATTTCCCTGTTTTATAGTAGTAGAATTTTTGGACCCTGCTTTGTATTATGGCCAGAAGTCTCTTTGTTTCGTTAATGCTCTTAATTTTCATCTAACTTACCTTTGGTCTCTTTATATTGTGATTCCAGTGGTACCTGAAGAAAGCTTTTTGCACTGAATAATGCATTTTTTTCTGAAGGGCCAGATTTGACTTTGGTCCAAAGGGAACTAATCTGCAGGACCTCCTTTGATTTTAAAGGTCGCTAACTTTAGTGATGCTAATTCCGAACCTCTGAGGAATGAATTCTTACCCCCAGCTACAATTTTTGATCAGTCTAACAGCCAAGCCACCATGATGGCCAAGACTAGGGAACACTCACACTAAGCAGGGTGGCCAGCTGCTCCATTTGGCTAGCTCTAGCTTTGGATGCTGAGAGGTGGCTCATGTGCTCATTGCATCAGAGAAAAGGACACTGACAGTATTTATCTTTTCCACCCCCAACTGCTCCTCCCAATCTCAGTAGTAAAGAGCAAGAACTCTGGAAGCAGGCAGAACTGAGTGTGACTTTAAGTAAATTTACTCAATGTTTGTAGGCCCGACTTTCCTATCTGTACAGGGAGATCTTAACAGTACTATAATTACCTCATGGATAATTGGCAGGTTTAGGTGGGGAATTGTCTATTGACCATTTAGGACAATGTCTGGTACACAGAAAATCCTTAAATGCCAGCTATTACTATTATTGAGGGGTGGCACTGCACTTCAGCATTAACATATCCAATCAATGTGAATAAGATCCTCTTTTCTGTGTAAGCTTTTCCTTGGCATTTCATTCCCTGCCCCCTGAATCAGTTATGATACCAACACTGTCTCCTAAAACTCTGTCTTTAGTCCAGCTTCTTTACTGAGCTCAAGACCAGGACACACAACTCCCAAGATACCTGGAAGTGCCCTTGGAACCTAAAGTAAAACACAAACTAGATCATTTCCTGGCACTGAGCAATAGCTGATCCTCCTTTTGACCTCTGGCATTGGTCAAAGATACTCTTATCTTTCCAGCTACTCAGGCAGGAGGATGGAGTCTCTTTTAAATTACTACTTTACCCTCCAGTTAATAAGTTGCCAAGTCATTCATTCATACATTCACCTATTCAACAAATATTTACCAAGCCTTTTCTACAAGTACTGTGTTAAATTCTGGGTACACTGTGGTAAACAAAACTTCCATGGTTTCTGGCCTCATCTACACATATATAATTACAAAGTGTAATATATACTTGGAAGGAAATTCCAGTCAGTATGAGAATGTGTAAGAGGGGATATAATTTAAAGTGAGAGTCAGGAAAGAACTCTCAGAGGAAGATGAAAAGGAGTTTGTCAGGTGACTAAAAGGCGCTCCAGGCAGCAGGTGAGCCTGTGCAAAGGCTCTGAGGTAGGGAAGGCCTCATGCCTTTCCTCAGGAACTGAACAAAGGCCATATGGCTAAAAGGTTGTCAGCTTGCTTGGGACAAGGCTGGGGCAGCAGGCAGGGGCTTACCAGCCATGTATGGGAGCCCCTGAAGGGTTCTGAGCAGGAGAGGCACAGGATCGGATCGCTCTGGCTGCTTTTGGAGAGTGGACTGAGGGGGCAAGAACAGAATTAGAGACCAGTCAGGAGGCTACTCGCGTGGTACTGATGACAGATGGCTGGTGGCTGTGGTGATGGAGAATAGTAGATGGATCTGAGACACAATCTAGGGTCATATTGATAGGACTGGGTGACTAGGATGCGGGAAGTGAGTGAAGAAAGGTGACAAAGCTGAGTCTTGGGTTTCAGGCACCAAGAGGTTCGGTATTCCTAGAATATCTCACGGGAGAGTCCTGCTTTCTCCTCTCAGTGCAGCCACCCTGCCTCCAGGCCATTGTAACTTCCTCTCTAGATCACAGCCTTCTCCTTAGTTTCCCTACTACTTGTCGACGCTGACTTCAAATCACCCCAGGCTGTATTATCTTATTAATGACAGCTCCAGTGTATTATTCCCCATTCAAAAATCTCCAGTGTTCTCTATCACCTACCTGAGTACAAACTCTTTACCCTGGCTTTAAAGGCTCTCCAACCTACAGTTCCAGCCTGATTATTCATCACTTCTCTAAAGTCCTGTTTTAGTCAAACTAAACTTGGCCGTGTTGCCACATTCACACCTCAGTGCCTCTGCTCATGCTATTCCTTAAGTCTTACCAACTCATCCTACTGAAATCTTACTCATTTTCAAGTGAAATATCCCATCTTTATATCTCATAAAGCTCTGTACCTCTCTTATGGCACTTAAAATGTATGAGGGTTATTAGTGTACTTATCTCATGCCCATTTCTGCATGCTAACAGACCATAATACCGTTATGTGCAGGGTTCCAGGACTCATACTACACCCAGTGCTCTTGCCCTTGCAGGGTTAAGAATCCTGCTTTACCTGTAGTAGGTGCATGTTACTGAATTTATTTGAACAATTCATGGTATTAGTTACATTAAGGAGTGATGAGATCCAGGTTGTTGAAGGGGAGATGTTTCCTGGTAGTATTTGCCAGCACCAGGGCTCATAGCAAAATTCCTCTTCGGCATCCTTCCATCAAACTCCTTGCAATTGTAAACAACACAAACATAAATACACTCCCTTAATAGTCTTCTCACTGTTCAAAATATTCCAGTGCGGCAGTCCACATAGACTTTTTTTTTTTTTTTTGAGACAGAGTCTTGCTCTGTCGCCCAGGCTGGAGTGCAATGGCACAGTCTAGGCTCACTGCAATCTCCGCCTCTCGCGTTTAAGCATTTCTTCTGGCTTTGCTGATTAGCTGGGACTACAGGGACGTGCCACCACATCCACATAATTTTTGTATTTTTAGTAGACACAGGGTTTTACCATGTTGGCCAGGCTGGTCTCAAACCCCTGACCTGTGATCCTCCAGCCTGGGCCTCCCAAAGTGCTGGGATTTACAGCGTGAGCCACTATGACCTGCAGTAAGCTTACTTTTTCTTTGAAGTATTGAATATTAAAAATTGCAGCCTCTAACTCAAGATCTTTCAAACTGTTGTAACTCATTAGTAAGTCATGAAATCAACTTAGTGGGTTATAATTAAGGGCAAATATTCTTTCCTGAAACTTGTTTCAAATATGTATATACACATACACATTTGTATGTTCTGGGTCACAATGTAAAGCATATTTCTTACCACGGGTCTTAGTCAAAAAGGTTTGAAAGCTAGTGCTTTAATGCTCTGTGTTCCACCCCAAGATCAGCACACAGAACTGAAGTAGAAAAAGTTTTAAGATGTTAAATGGTAATTAGACTATCTAATTAAAACATACACTTTAAAATGTGAATGACAGACTTAACTCTTCCCTTGGGGTATTTGCATTTAGGGAGGTGTTTTTAACCTGAATTAATCTAACCAGTAGAAAGTGAATCAGAAATCATTTTGGACTACAGGCTTTCTTGGTACCTCCAGCAAGGATTTCCTCTAGTATCCCAGTTTCCTGAAAGACCTGGGTTCAGGAACCAGGAACTCCACCGCTGAAAGGCTACTGGTTTCTAGGTTACAATACACGAAGTAGTAATAACCTTTGTAAGGGAAACATATTTACAACCAAAATGCACTCCTACCATGCACACATGAAGCTTATCAATTTATATTTACCTATATGTATTTAATCTATGCCTACTAGAAATATAATCCTACCTGTCCACATGAATGAGCTATACCTGATATGAGGCAAATTGAAGCCCCAAGTTGATCTGAAAATGAGAAATACTATGAGTTACTGAAGGCAATAGTGTATGTGAGATAGGAAGGGAAGATGTGGGAAATGGTAGAATGAGCAAGGGGGCTTGGGAGTGTTGTAGATGCATTACACCAACTGTTTATTACTTTGATGATTGGTGGTAATAAGAGGAGTGAAATATGCAGAAAACAATTTCCTAGTCAGCTGTACGGCCTGTGACAGTACACAGCAATAGCCCAGCAGGAGTGCACAGGCAGTATGTGATAGTGTCAACACACAAAAGTTGAAGTCCAAGTCCTAATGCCAGCACTAACTCCATGTAACAGATTGCCCCTTATAACTGGTTGCTACTTGTGTTACATTCTCAATGTATTGTTGAGAAACCAACAGTTTCCTAACTAATGAATGTAATACTTTTTTTTTCTTTTTTTGAGTCAGGGTCTTGCTGTATCCTTCAGGCTGGAGTGCAGTATAGCCTTGAACTCTCAGGCTCCAGTGATCATCACACCTCAACCTCGGGAGTAGCTGGGACCACAGGCATGGCATGAGCCACCACATCCAGCTCATTTTTTTAATTAAAAAAAATTTTTTTTTCCCTGAGACAGGCTTGCTCTGTCACCCAGGCTGGAGTACTGCACTAACTCAGCTCACTGCAACCTCCACCTCCCGGGTTCAAGTGATTCTCTTGCTTCAGCCTCCCAAGTAGCTGGGATTACAGGTGCCCGCCACCATGCCTAGCTAATTTTTATATTTTTAGTAGAGATGGGGTTTCACCATGTTGGCCAGGATGGTCTCAAACTTCTGACCTCAAGCACTCTGCCTGCCTTGGCCTCTTGAAATGCTGGGATTACAGGTATGAGCCACTGCGTGCCGGCCTAATTTCTTTCCATTTTTTGTAGAGACAAATAAAATGTTGCCCAGGCTGGCCTCAAGCGATCCTCCCACCTGGGCCTCCCAAAGTGTTGTGTTTATAAGCATGAGCTGCTGCGCCCTGTCAAATGTAAATGCCAATTACAATGCCAACAAATAACTGAGTCAGAAGCAGGATGAAAGAGTAGCAAGTTCAAAGCTGGTGTAGTGCAAAGAACCCCAGATTGGGGTGCCGATAAATCTGGATGTCTGGGTGACACTGAGCAAATTGCATAACCTCAGTGCCATTCCATCTTTAAAATTTTGCAGTTCTACAGAGGAGGAAAAAGGTGATCTTTATTTGGAAGAAAGGAAGATCTTGGTTTGATATGTAACAGGCAAGTAACAATGCTATTAGGCAAGGTTGTTTAAATATGAATTAATGCCTATCCCATTATCTAGATTAGGTTAACACCCTATGGTGATATTATATGTCAGTGTTTCTATCGAATACTGGATAAATGCCAAACTTCTCTCTGGCATTTAAGGCTTTCCATATCTGCCCAACTTTAACTCAAACTTCTTAGGGTTCAGACCTCTAACCCTCTGCTCTGGCCCCTGTCCTATTTCCTTATCACCACTTTAGCTTTTGCTTAATCCTTCCCATCCACCCTCTCCTAAAGTTCTATAACCTTCATAAAACCTTCCAACTGCTTAAATTATATATATATATATATATATATATATATATATATACACACACACACACACACACAGGTATTTCCCGAGCTTGGCCGTCCTACAGGACTTTACAGCAATCCTATATGGTAGGCACTGTTGTCCTCATTTCATAGATAAGGAAATTAGGCCCAGAGAGTTTATGTGGCCTGCCTAGAGTCCTTCAGTTTGTGAGCAGCAGCAAGGCTGGGTCTGATTTGTTTGCCTTCAAAGCCCATACTTTTTTCCATTGTACTATGCTGCCTCCGTGTATTAAACCATGGAGTGAGGATGCGGTTAAAAAAAGCCTATAAACCAGTTGTAATACAGCTTGTTGTGGCATAAATACAGATACACCACATCCTTTGAACCACACATGTAATAAATGCTTGGAATAGCATGGATCGCTTTTAAAGAGGCTGTTAGTCCTGTTTCCCAAGTCCAGCATTAAAACGATATTCCAGGGTAAATGACAGGTAGGTGGCTTGGAAAATAAAAATGCAACATGGTGCAAGAAGAAAACAGTAGGAACGGGACAGAAAAGAGACGAAAGTATAACATAAGCTGGCAATAAACAAAACAGACACTCAGAATATTAAGTATGAAAAGGCTGAAAGGGCCAAAATTCCTAAGTTAGGGGCTCTGTGACTACCGATGAGATGAGCGCGTGTGCGGGGTGGTTATTAATGACAGAGCAGGACACATGGGCAGAGTGGAACTCAACAGAGCGACAAATAGAGACAGGTCGTGGGAGCAAGGGTAGAGCCTGGCACGAGAGGGCGGGGACCCGATTGAGGGGCCAGAGGGCACGACAGGGGTTGAAGAGAAAGGCAAAGAGGTTTAGAGGGCACAGCGCCCCACACTCGAGACAGGACTTCTGTCTTCCCTCAATAGCTGTTGATGTGCTTCAGGATTCACACCCGCACCCAGCACAGCCCTCCCGGGTGGCTCCGGGAAGAGAGGGAGGTCCTGTCCCCATTCCTCCCCTAGTCCCCGAGGACTCTGCGAGGGGCGGAAGGAGGCAGGAGGGTCCTTACCCAGGAAGATGGAGATGATCAGCCGCAGCGCCTGTTCTGACGCGCCCAGGGCCGTCGCCAACTTGTTAAGGCTCAGCTCCTGGAAACCCGCCTGCAGAACCCCCACCAGCGCCACCACAGTCGTCTGGTCCCCCTCGGCTGAGGACGCCATCTTAACTCCGGGCGCCCCACAGGGACCCCCCAGCAACGCGCGCCCCGAATGCGGGCAAAACGCTATCGCTTCACCCCTAATTCCGGCTCGGGGCCCGCCCACGGCGTGCGCATTGGCTAGAGGCCCGCCCCTCTGCGCCAGCTCACTCTGTTATTGGCCGACCCGCGCGGGGGGCGGGGCCTAGGGCGGCAAGGTAGAAAGAGGGCGGGTCTGAAGGTTTGTAAGGCAAAGGTGACTACTGCCGTGAATGCACATGGGGCAGGCCGAGGGCAGGGCGGGGCTTGGCGTCGGGACCCAGAGCTGCCATTGAGCCCGTGGCTGGCCGACTGTTCGACTCCGTTCGAAGTGCTCCGGGGAGGAGCCCTCCTGGGCGAGCGACCGGCCGGCTTGTTCACTGCCTTCCCATTGGCTGAGGAGGGAGCAGGCGAGAGTCTGGACGCCGGGGGGCCGCCCGCGCCAGGGTTACTCCCGGTCGCCGGCGCTGGGGTTACTGGGGCATGTAACGGGGAGGCGGGAACGCCCGCGCCGCCCCGCGCGCGCCTCCTAACGGCGCCTCCCGGCCTGTTCTTAAATTCTTAGGCTGTTAAGACTGGTCGCCTTCACTGCTGGAGGTTCAGGGGAAAGCCCAGTGCCCCAGGAACATTCCATTCCTTGTCTCCTTTTATATCATGGACCCCTTTTCCATACAATTTCCTGTAGTAAAACGTGACCTTCCCCCCGAGAGGCGATGAAATTAAGATATGCCTATTTAACACTTATTATTTTAATTAAAAAATTAAATAGTTTTGCACTGAGTAATACATGTCTATGATAAAAGTTCCAACAGTAGAAATGTAAAACAGAAGAGTCCTATCTCCTGGCCCTGCTTTCCAGTCTCACTTCCTACAGGTAATCCCGATCAGATTACGCAAAAAAAAAAAAAAAAAAAAGTGTGGAGCACTTAACCATGTGCCAGGTACTGTGCTGTGCTTGGGAATAGAATCAGGAGCCCAGAGCCACGCGAATGGGAGGATGCACACATAATAGCAACAATGCACGTGTTATTGCAAGTGAAGGTGAGTGCTCTGAAGTAGAGTCAAGGTTCTGTGAGAGTATGTAACAAAGGAATACTAAGAGCTTCTTGCAATTACTCTGAGTTGCAATAATTTGTGGTGCATTCTTGTAAAATTACAGCGTATACTTCCATAGCACTTGCACTGTATAAAGCGTTTTAATCCATATTATTTCACTTGCTTTGGCTGCGCAACAGAATATTTATTATGATGATGTCCTCTTATAGACACAGAGGCTTGGAGAAGTTAAGGAACTGGGTAAGTTCCTTTACAAGTAATCCGCAGACAGAATTTAAACCTAGGTCTGTCAAATTCCCTACCCCTACTCCCTTTTTGGGCAAAATTTTTAAAAAAATTTCATTCACACAGAAAAGTAGAGAATAATATAACTTTGTCAGGTTAGGAAACAAACATCACGTATGCATTTGAAAAGCTGGTATAGCCCTTCCTGAGGCATTTCCCTCCTTCCTTTCTCTTTGCTCCTTCCCTACCACTTTGCTGACTTTGGTATTTATCAGTCCCATACCTATTTTATTTTATTTATTTGTTTTTTTTGAGACGGAGTTTCACTCATGTTACCCAGGCTGGAGTGCAATGGCGCGATCTCGGCTCATCGCAACCTCCGCCTCCTGGGTTCAGGCAATTCTCCTGCCTCAGCCTCCTGAGTAGCTGGGATTACAGGCACGCACCACCATGCCCAGCTAATTTTTTGTATTTTTAGTAGAGACGGGGTTTCACCATGTTGACGAGGATGGTCTCGATCTCTTGACTTCGTGATCCACCCGCCTCGGCCTCCCAAAGTGCTGGGATTACAGGCTTGAGCCACCGCGCCCGGCACATATGAATAACTTAATAACTACTACGGTTATATTTCTAATTACTTTCTTCTTCATTATTTATATGGAAATAGGCTAAGGCCTTTTGCTCCTGCCTCAGCGCTAATGGGATCTCCCCTCTACATGTGCCTGTAGTCCCAGCTACTCAGGAAGCTAAGGTGGGAGGATCACTTGAGCCTGGGAGGTTGAGGCTGTAGTGAGCCATGATCATGACACTGTGCTCCAACCTGGGAGACAGAGCAAGATTCTGTCTTGCAAAAAAATCAGAGTTGTGCATGGGAAAACCCACTTGAACTCATGACCCCACCAGAGGTGGAGTCAGGGCATGAGGATCCTTTACCACACCTCTATGATTGCATCCCCAGCAAACCAGTAGCACTTATACCCTAGCCCTCTGCCTACCAAACTGTCTTTGAAAAATCCTAGCCTCCAAATTTTCAGGGAGATTGATTTGAGTAATAACTCCATGTACCATGTGGCATAATCAGCCTTGCATCAATTAAACTCTAATGCAATGCCATGGTCTTCATGAATTGATTTTGTCTGTGCAGCGGGCAGGAAGAAACCTGTTGGGCAATTGTACGGTAGTGTACAGTAATGTCCTAGGCCTTCACATTCACTCTCACACTCTTCACACTCACTGACTCACCCAGAACAACGGTGAGTCCTGCAAGCTTCATTCAGGGTAAATGTCCTCTACAGGTGTACCGTTTTTTAATCTATTATATAATATTTTTACTATACCTTTTATATGTTTGGATGTGTTTAGAGACACACAAATCGTTATCATTACAATTGAATTATAATTGCCCACAATATTCATTACGATAACATGCTGTGCAAGTTTTTAACCCGGGAGCAATAGGCTATGTACCCTTGTAAACTACAAGTAAAACTGGAAGCCCACACTAACTGACCGAATGGACCCTCTCCTGGCAAAGGGGACTCCAGAGTAAAGTTGAAAACCGAGTTCTTGGGCATGATGGGAAGAAGCCAGGCACGCCTCCCTATGCTCGCCCCTCCCTCCCTAACCAGTTTAGGCTTTCTAATCTAAGGGCTAAACAGAAACTAGCCTTTTCAAAAGACTCCACCAGCGATATCAACCAACTGCCTGATATTGCTTCTCCTTTTTTCGCCTGATAAGAGACCCTTGACTGGCCAGTTTACAGAGAATGCACAGTGAGGGTTTTCATGTCCTCTGCTTCACCTTTTGATGCCAGAGGGCCAAAAATTCTACCCTTAGATCATGCTAATGCCACCGTTTTTTGAACAAGGGGCCCATGGAGAAGCGCGAAGCTCAATTCCGCATGAGTGTGTTTCTCCTTTCATAAAACTCATCACTCTTTTAACTTATTAAATATGTATATTTGGCCACCCCATTCAGCATAAATTTCTCTTCCCTTTGCCCCTCCCTTAAAGCGTCTGTTTCTGGCTTCCGACTGGAGGCTATGCTTCCCAGCCTGTCAGAATGGCTGTCCTGTAGGCTACATCCCTTTAAGAGAAATAAAGCTCTCTCTTTTTTAGACTTATGAACCTCATCACCCTGATGTAGCTGGGGACATTGAGCCCCTAAATTCTGATGGATCTTTGCCAGTTAAAAAGTTCTCCCCATCCCCGGAGGAAGCATCCTACCTGAGAGGACTAACCTTGCTTTACCTGAGAAGCTGTAATGGCCTCCCTGAGGCAGTTGCCGAGCAGAACAAAGCTACTGCTCCTCAGGACCCTTCCCCACCTGCGCTCTTTGCTTCTAGACCTGTGACTAGACTCAAATCCCAGCATGCCCCTAAGGTTAGGGACAAAGTGTGACCCATGAGGACGTGTGTGACACTCCAAAAGAACAGCTTAAGAGTTCTAATTTATACAGACAGAAATTTTGGGAACATGTATGGGAATAGATATTGAAGGTGTGGGATAACGGTGGAAGGAACATAAAACCGGATCTGGCCAAATTTATTTATATGGGCTTACTAAGTAGAGGTTCTACATTTCATGTGGCACCTCAGAGAGTTAGGAAGGGCTCTAAAAATTTGTCTAGCTATTTAGCTGAGACATGGACCAACAGTGGGTCATAATGAGTAAATTAGAAATTCCAAACATGCCTTGGTTTAATGTAGAGGAAGATATTCAAAGGCTTAGGAAGATTGGAAACTTAGAGGGATTGCCATTCAAAAACTATTGACCTACACTGGAAGGATCCAGAAGACCTATCTTTCACCATTATTGTGAGAAATAAATCTGTGGCCAGGCATGATGGGTCATGCCTGTAATCCCAGCACTTTGGGAGGCTGAGGTGGGCAGATCACCTGAGGTCAGGAGTTCAAGACCAGCCTGGCCAACATGGTGAAACCCCTTCTCTACAAAAATACAAAAAAAAACCCAAAACTTAGCCGGACATGATGGTGGGTGCCTGTAATCCCAGCTACTGGGGAGGCTGAGGCAGGAGAATCGCTTGAATCCAGGAGCCGCAGGTTGCAGTGGGCCAAGATTGCATCATTGCACTCCAGCCTGGGTGACAGAGTGAGACTTCGTCTCAAAAAAACCAAACCAAAACAACAACAAAAAGTTGGGCATGGCTGTGAACCTCAAATATCTGAGATGGTCTCAGTTAATTGAGAAAGTTTATTTTGCTAAGGTTGAGGACTGCACCCGTAACACAGCCTCAGGAAGTCCTGACGACGTGTGCGCAAGGTGGTCAGGGCACAGCTTGGTTTTATACATCTCAGGGAGACATGAGAATCAATATGTGTAAGAAGTACATTGGTTCTGTCCAGAAAGGTGGAGACAGCTCAAAGCAGGGAGAGGGCTTCCAGGTCATAGGTAGGTAAGAGACAAATGGTTGCATTCTTTTTTTTTCTTTTTGTTTTTGAGATGGAGTCTCCTTCTTGTCACCTAGGCTGGAGAGCAATGGAGCAGTCTTAGCTCACTGCAACCTCTGCCTCCCAGGTTCAAGCAATTCTCCTCCCTCAACCTCCCAAGTAGCTGGGATTACAGGCACCCACCACCATGCCTGGCTAATTTTTGCATTTTTAGTAGAGATGGATTTTCATCATGTTGGCCATGCTGGTCTCAAACTCCTGATCTCAGGTGATCCACCTTCCTCGGCCTCCCAAAGTGCTGAGATCACAGGCATGGGCTACCACACCTAGCCAGGATCTGCAAGGTTTTTTTTTTTTGGCTAGTCAAGTGAAGCAGTGGGAGTGGAGAAGGAACAAAGAAATCTGTAACTGGTTGTGATCAATTAGTTACAAACACCACTGCACTTGAACCAGCCAATCAGCAATGTTTTAAGCAAAAAGTTAAAAAGATTAGTTCAGTTCATGCAGTTAATTCCTGTTCTGCTTGATATTCATGAACATTTTAGCTCCCAATCAGTCCTGAGAGTTTTTCCTCTATTCCAATGTCACAATCTCCAAAGTTATAAAAAATCCACATACAAGGCCGGGCTCGGTGGCTTACACCTGTAATCCCAGCACTTTGGGAGGCTGAGGGGGTCAGATCACAAGTTCAGGAGATGGAGACATCCTGGCTAACACGGTGAAACCCTGTCTTTAAAAACACTTTTTTTATTAAAAAAAAAATCTGCGCTGGGCACGGTGGCTCACGCTTGTAATCCCAGCACTTTGGGAGGCCGAGGTGGGTGGATCATGAGGTCAAGAGATCGAGACCATCCTGGTCAACATGGTGAAACCCCGTCTCTACTAAAACTACAAAACATTAGCTGGGCAT
>NW_022437026.1:8460604-8461732 GCF_009761245.1 Sapajus apella
TTTTTTTTTTTTTTGAGACAGAGTTTGACTCTTGTTACCCAGGCTGGAGTGCAATGGCGCGATCTCGGCTCACCGCAACCTCCGCCTCCCGGGTTCAGGCAATTCTCCTGCCTCAGCCTCCTGAGTAGCTGGGATTACAGGCACGCACCACCATGCCCAGCTAATATTTTGTATTTTTAGTAGAGACGGGGTTTCACCATGTTGGCCAGGATGGTCTCGATCTCTTGACCTTGTGATCCACCCGCCTCGGCCTCCCAAAGTGCTGGGATTACAGGCTTGAGCCACCGCGCCCGGCTGCCCAGCTAATTTTTGTATTTTTTAGTAGAGACAGGATTTCACCATGTTGGCCAGGATGGTCTCAATCTCTTGACCTTGTGATCCGCCCACCTCCGCCTCCCAAAGTGCTGGGATTATAGGCGTGAGGCACCGCGCCCGGCCCCACACCCACTTTTGAGGAAAAAATTCATCTTGTTCATGCCCTAATTGAAGAGAACCAATATGCCCAATAGCCAATACTACAGACACCTCAATTGATTCAGCTTTCACAATGCTGACTGAAAAATGGAAGGTGAGCAAACTATCCACTTAATGGGTGCCGAACCGTTGCACCCAGATCAGCTGCAGACAACAGCAGAGCTTTCAACGGAAATTTTAAACAAGTGCGATCAATATCCTGAAGCATTTCTTTGAAGAATTGCAGCAAGAGATGAAACATGCCTTTACCAGTAAAATCCTGAAGACCAAGCGCAATAAAAGGAATGTCTTTACTTATAATACCTACTACAAAACAAACAAACAAACAAAAACAGAAAACAAAAAACCAGTGTCTCCCAAGGAGTGGAAGTGGTTCAGTCAAAGTCAAAGTGAGCTAGTTGAGAGCAAAGGTCATGGCAACAGGTTTTGGGAATGCTCAAGGCGAGTTTTGCTTGTTGACCTTCTGGAGGGCCAAAGAATGATACCATCTGCTTATGAGAGTGTTTTGAGAAAATTAGCTAAAACTTTAGCAGAAAAATGCCTGAGAAAGCTTCACCAGGGAGTCTTTCTCTGCCACAACAATGCTCCTGCTCCTTCCTCCCATCAATCAAGGGCAATTTTGGGAGAGTTTTGTTGAGAATCATTAGGCATCCA
>NW_022437026.1:8461832-8480125 GCF_009761245.1 Sapajus apella
TCACTCATGTTACCCAGGCTGGAGTGCAATGGCGCGATCTCGGCTCACCGCAACCTCCGCCTCCTGGGTTCAGGCAATTCTCCTGCCTCAGCCTCCTGAGTAGCTGGGATTACAGGCATGTGCCACCATGCCCAGCTAATTTTTTGTATTTTTAGTAGAGACGGGGTTTCACTGTGTTGACCAGGATGGTCTCGATCTCTTGACCTCGTGATCCACCCGCCTCGGCCTCCCAAAGTGCTGGGATTACAGGCTTGAGCCACCGCGCCCGGCCTTCATGAAGGTTTATCGAGAAATAAGATTTATTGTTTTTCATTTGTATCTTTTAATTTCACTTTTAAAAACAGACTTGTTGAAGTTCTCTTGTATGGTAACTCTGTGATATTGTGCTGGCCTAGAGCCAGAACCGGAGCAAAACTATTTTATAAAATGCAAAACTGTTTTTAGATAAGTTGAAATGGCTGCCCCATTCTCCTCACAATAACTACTGTCCTTGGCCTCTGTAAATTTGTTCTTCAAAACTATGTAAAGCTGCTTACCTTTTCTTATCAGTAACTGCTAAAATCTGTGATGTGTAAACAAATGTATATCTTGACTTCTGTAAACCACTGAGGTGAATTACAGAATCCCCTAGCCCTTGGAATGTCCGGAGACCCCCGCCCTTGTCTCCACCCAGGAGGTGAATCACAGAATCCCCTAGCCCTTGAAATGTCCGAAACCTTATCATCCCCATCCCCGCCCCTCACCTCCCAAGGTGGTTTTTCGGGTATAAAAAATCATGGCACCCTCCTTTTGGCACCACAGGTTGGAGAGACGTGAGTCCTCTGTGGTCGCCGGCATAATAAATGACCCTGCAATCTGGCATACTTTTGTCTTGTGGTAACTTTCTACGCTCCGGTCAAATACAACAACTCTAATTGGTTCTGTTTCTCTGGAGAACTCAGACACTTTAGCATGTTCTTAAAAGACATAAAGTGGGGGCGGGCGCAGTGGCTCAAGCCTGTAATCCCAGCACTTTGGGAGGCCGAGGCGGGCGGATCACAAGGTCAAGAGATCGAGACCATCCTGGTCAACATGGTGAAACCCTGTCTCTACTAAAAGTACAAAAAAAATTTAGCTGGGCATGGTGGCGCGTGCCTGTAATCCCAGCTACTCAGAGGCTGAGGCAGGAGAATTGCCTGAATCCAGGAGGTGGAGGTTTCGGTGAGCCGAGATTGCGCCATTGCACTCCAGCCTGGGTACCTAGGTAACAAGAACGAAACTCCGTCTCCAAAAAAAAAAAAAAAAAAAAAAGACAAAAAGCTGTTGTATTTGACCGAGTGTAGAAAGTTATTACCAAGACAAAAGTATGCCAGATTGCAGGGTCATTTATTATGCCGGCGACCACAGAGGACTCACGTCTCTCCAACCTGTGGTGCCAAAAGGAGGGTGTCACGATTTTTTATACCCGAAAAACCCCCTTGGGAGTGGGGGTGAGGGACGGGGATGGGGATGAAAAGGTTTCGGACATTCCAAGGGCTAGGGGATTCTGTGATTCACCTCCTGGGAGGAGACAAGGGCGGGGGTCTCCGGACATTCCAAGGGCCAGGGGACTTTTGTTATTCTGTTTGTTACTTCAGTGGTTTACAGAAGTCAGGATATACATTTGTTTACACATCGTCTGGGTGGTGATAGAAGTCACAGATTTTAGCAGTTACTGATAAGAAAAGGTAAGTAGCTTTACATAGTTTTGCAGAACAAACTAGCAGTTCTATTTACAGAGGCCAAGGACAGTAGTTATTGTGAGAATGGGGCAGACATTTCAACTTATTTAAAAAACAGTTTTGCATTTTATAAAATAGCGTTGCTCAGGTTCTGGCTCCAGGCCAGCACAATATCACAAAGCTATTAGAATAATTTGTTTTTCTTTTCTTTTCTTTTTCAGGTGGAGTCTCACTCTGTTGCCCAGGCTGGAGTGCAGTGGTGCGATCTCAGCTCACTACAACCTCCACCTCCTGGAGTCAAGTGATTATCCTGCCTCAGCCTCCTGAATAGCTGGGACTACTGACACATATCACCACACTCGCCTAATTTTTGTATTTTTAGTAGAGATGGAGTTTCACCATGTTGGCCAGGCTGGTCTCAAACTCCTGACCTCAGGTGATCCACCCACCTCAGCCTCCCAAAGCGCTGGGATTACAGGCACGAGCCACCATGCCCAGCTCTTTTTTCTTTTCATGGCAAAAGCACTGAGTACTACTAGAATAATTAATCACATAAAGTTATTTTTTTTTTTTTTTTGAGACAGAGTCTTGCACTGTCACCTGGGCTGGAGTGTGGTGGTGTGATCTTGGCTCACTGCAACCTCTGCCTCCAAGGTTCAAGCGATTCTCCTGCCTCAGCCTCCTGAGTAGCTAGGATTATAGGCACCCACCACAATGCCCAGCTAATTTTTTGTTTTTAGTAGAGACAGGGTTTCACCATGTTGGCCAGGGTGGTCTTGTACGCCTGACCTCGTGAGCCACTGCGCCGGGCCACATAAAGTATTTTTTAAAGCAGACCATTTATAAAAATATTTTTAAAATAAGGAAGGAAGCTTCTAATAAAAATGACAGAATGACTTGCCTCTTGTGCTAAAGATCCCACTAAAATGGTAAAGGGTGGGCATGGAAGGTATAAATCTATGGGGCAAAGGGAATGGAAGAAGAGATGCCAGCAGATGAATCATTTCAA
This sequence comes from Sapajus apella, assembly GCF_009761245.1. Taxonomy (NCBI): domain Eukaryota; kingdom Metazoa; phylum Chordata; class Mammalia; order Primates; family Cebidae; genus Sapajus; species Sapajus apella. Next base: position 8,464,542 of record NW_022437026.1, read on the forward strand.
CACATTGTAGGAAAATGGGAGAGGCAATGAGGGAGTCATGAGGATACAGTAGAAGGGAACTGTTTAATTATGAAGTAAGTGAGTGAGAAGCCAAAACCCGAGGACTGGCATAAAAACATACACTCAAAAAGTGGGACTCTCAAGTCTCCTTCTTTACCTAGCACAACCAAATAAATACCCCCAACCGGGCCAAAACTCATATATACACATGTATATATATATTTAAAGACAGGGTTTCTCCATGTTGATCAGGCTGGTCTCAAACTCCCGACCTCAGGTGATTTGCCTGCCTTGGCCTCCCAAAGTGCTGGAACTATAGGCGTGAGCCACCATGCTCGGCCTGGGGTACTTGTTAAAAAAGTAGGTTACAGGGCCGGGTGCGGTGGCTCACGCCTGTAATCCCAGCACTTTGGGAGGCCGAGGCGGGCAGATTATGAGGTCAGGAGATTGAGACCATCCTGGCCAACATGGTGAAACCCTGTCTCTACTGAAAATACAAAAAAATTAGCTGGGCATGGTGGCACACGCCTGTAATCCCAGCTACTCAGGAGGCTGAGTCAGGAGAATTGCTTCAACACAGGAGGTGGAGATTGCAGTGAGCTGAGATTATGCCACTGCACTCCAGCCTGGGTGACAGTTCGAGATTCCGTCTTAAAAAAAAAAAAAAAAGTAGGTTACATTCTGTTTAAACATCCAGTTAGGTTACAGTTCACTATGTGTGGAGAAACCTTTAGGCTAAACTTAAAATATGCAAGAAGGCAGCTTGAGGTTAAACAGCGTTGCACAGTTCCTCATGGGTCACACTTTTCCCATACCTCAGGGGCCTGCCGACTTGAGTCTCGTTACAGGTCGAGAAGCAAAGAGGGCAGGCGGGGAAGGGTCCTGAGGAGCATCAGCTTTGTCCTGCTCGGCAACTGCCTTGGGGAGACCATTACAGTTTCCTGGGCAATGCGGGCTTAGTCCTCTGGGATGCTTCCACTGGGAATGGGGAAGCCACTGGCAAAGAAGATCCATCAGAATTTAGGGACTCAAGGTCCCCAGCTTCATCAGGGTCTTCCCACATGTCCCTAATCCAAAGAACAAGGGTCCCACCTATTTTTTTTTTCAATCAATGCCCTCATGTTAACAGCAGAGCCTGTGAGGATAAGACTTAAAATTCAGCCATTCCTTGAGCTCATCATTTAACCATTTTGGTGACAGTAGGAGCAACCCCTCAACCTCTTTGTGAAGGCTAAAGTATCTCCATCATGGATGCTAATCTTCCATGTTAACTTCTGATTAACTCCAGTTCCAGGGATGCCTCTATGATTTTGATTTTATTTATACATTTTTTTTCTTTTTTTTTAGATGGAGTCTCGCTTTGTCACCCAGGCTGGACTGCAATGGTGTGATCTCAGCTCACTGTAACCTCTACCTCCTGGGTTCAAGCGATTCTCCTGCCTCAGCCTCCCAAGCAGCTGGGATTACAGGCACACACCACCATGACCAGCTAATTTTTTGTATTTTTTTTAGTAGAGAAGGGGCTTTGCCATGTTGGCCAGGCTGGTCTTGAACTCCTGGCCTCAGGTGATCTTCCCGCCTTGGCTTCCCAAAGTGTTGGGATTACAGGGGTGAGCCACTGCACCCAGCCGACTTTATCTATACTGTTACTATAAATTATGTTTTTGGATCAAAACAACCCTGACCATAAATCTTGCCCTTAAGCAGATTCATATAGCATTCTTGCCTTTCCCTGAGTGGTGAACTTCAATTGTTCTACATATTCCTTCCTTATGGTTTACAAGCCCTGGGGCTCAGAAGCAATGGCACAGAAATCAGTGGAAGCCATCTGAGACTATGCTTCTGTTCGGATGTCCCTTTTATTTTATTTTGAGATGGAGTTTCCCTCTGTCGCCCAGAGTGGAGTGCAGTGGTGCGATCTCGGCTTACTGTAACCTCTGCCTCCAGGGTTCCAGCAATTCTCCTGCCTCAGCCTCCTGAGTAGCTGGGATTATAGGTGCCCACCGCCACATCTGGCTAATTTTTGAATTTTTAGTAGAGATGGGGTTCCACCATGTGGGCAAGGTTGGTCTTGAACTCCTGACCTCAAGTCATCCTCCTGCCTCAGCCTCCCAAAGTGCTGAGATTACAGGCATGAGCTACTGCGCATGGCCAGATGTCCCATTTAAATGTTTCTGTCTGAGAAACTGGATTTGTCAGTCTCATTTTTTTTTTTTTTTTTTGGCTTCTCAGCTTTCTTCTTGGCCTTTGGTGATAGGTTTGCATAGATCTGCTCACCATGGGACATTCATAAAGGTTTGCAGACTGCAGGATGACCATTCTGACACTGGGAAGCATAGCCTCCAGCCAGAATCTGGAAATAGACACCTTGAGGGATGAACAAAGGGAACAGAAATTTATGCTGAGTAGGGTGGCGGAATATATGTACTCAATAAACTATAGGAAGAGTATGAATAGTTATGAAAGGAGAAACATGTGCATGTGCAATTGAGCTTCATGCTTCTACATGGGACCCATGTTCAAAAAAAATGGCAGGGTTAGTATAATCCAAGGGTGGAGTTTTCAGCCCTCTCATATCAAAAGATGAAGAAGAGGAGGTGAAAGCCCTCACTGTGCATTCTCCATAGAATGGCCAGAGCTACTTTGTGGTCAGTGGACTCTTATCAGGCAAAGAAGCAAGGGGTTGGTTGATATGTGTCTGGTTTTCCTTCCTTTTTTTTTGCTTTTTGGACGCAGTCTCATTCTATTGCCCAGGGTAGAGTGCAGTGGCGCAATTTCTGCTCACTGCAACCTCTGTCTCTCAAGTTCAAGTGATTCTCCTGCTTCAGCCCCCCGAGTAGCTGGGACTACAGGAGTGTGCCACCACACCCAGCTAATTTTTTATTTTTAGTAGAGACAGAGTTTCACCATGTTGGCCAAGTTGGTCTCTAACTCCTGATCTCAGGTGATCTGCCTGCCTTGGCCTCCCAAAATGCTGGCATTACAGGCATGAGCCACTGCGCAGGGCAGATTTTTTTTTAGTGGGGAGGGGGGCTCCTTCCTCTCCCCTCCTCTTCTTCTTCATTATTATTATTATTATTATTATTATTATTATTTTTTTTTTTTTTGGGACGGAGTTTCGCTCGTTACCCAGGCTGGAGTGCAATGGCGCGATCTCGGCTCACCGCAACCTCCGCCTCCTGGGTTCAGGCAATTCTCCTGCCTCAGCCTCCTGAGTAGCTGGGATTACAGGCACGCACCACCATGCCCAGCTAATTTTTTGTATTTTTAGTAGAGACGGGGTTTCACCATGTTGACTAGAATGGTCTCGATCTCTTGACCTCGTGATCCACCCGCCTCGGCCTCCCAAAGTGCTGGGATTACAGGCTTGAGCCACCACGCCCGGCTATTATTATTTTTGAGACAGAATCTTGCTCTGTTACCCAGGCTGGAGTGCAGTGGCATGATTTCAGCTCAGTGCAACCTCTGCCTCCTGGGCTTAAGTGATTCTCCTTCTCCTGCCTCAGCCTCCTGAAGAGCTGGGATTACAGGTGTGCGCCACCATGCCCAGCTAATTTTTGTATTTCTAGTAGAGACAGGGTTTTACTATGTTGGTCAGGCTGGTCTCGAACTCCTGACTTTGTGATCTACCTGCCTCAGCCTCCCAAAGTGCTAGGACTACAGGTGTGAGCCATGGTGTCTGGCCGTTTTATTTTTTTTATTTTTATTTTTTTTGAGACAGGGTCTCACTCCGTCGCCAGGCACCAGACTGGAGTGCAGTGGCGTGATCTCAGCTGACTGCAACCTCCACCTCCCGGGTTCAAGCAATTTTCCTGCCTCAGCCTCCCTGGCTAATTTTTGTATTTTTAGTAGAGATGGGGTTTCGCCATGTTGGCCAGGATGGTCTCGATCTCTTGACCTCGTGATCTGCACCCCTCAGCCTCCCAAAGTGCTGGGATTACAGGAGTGAGCCACTGCGCCAGGCCTGTTTTCTTTTCTTTTCTTTTTCAGACATGGTCTTGCTCTGTCACACAGTCTGGAGTACAGTGGGGTGCTCACAGCTTACTATAGCCTCAAACTCTTAGGCTCAAGTGGTTCTACAACTTCAGTCTCCTGAGTAGTTGGGACTACAGGTGTGTGCCACCATGCATGGCTAATTAAAACAATTTTTTAAATGTGGGAGTAGATGCTGGGTGTTGCTATGTTGCTTATGCTGGTCTTGAACTTGTGGCCTCAAGTAATCCTCCTGCCTCAGCCTCCCAAACTGCTAGGATTATAGGCATGAGCCACACTGCCTGGCTCTGAGAACTCAGTTTTCAAGGTTACTTTGGAGTCCCCTTGGCCAACAGATGGTCCCTTCAGTCAGTTGGAGGGCTTACAATTTACAGTGTTTTTGTACTGAATACTGTAGGTAATTGTAACACAATTATAATGGTAAGTATTTGTATATCTAAACATAGAAAAGGTACAGTAAAAATACAGTGTGAAACGGCCGGTCGAGGTGGCTTGCTCCTGTAATCTCAGCCCTTCAGGAAGCTGAGGCGGGGGAATAGCTTGAGGCCAGGAGTTTGAGACCAGCCTGGGCAACGTAGGGAGACCTCATCTCTACAAAAAAATAATAATACTAAGAAACGGTAAAAAATGATACACCTGTGTAGGACACTTACCCTGAATGGGGTTTTCAGTACTGGAAGTTGCTCTGGGTGAGTCAGTAAGGGGAGAGTGAACGTGAAGGCCTAGGACATTACTGAACAGTACAGTAAACTTTATAAACACTGTATGCTTAGGCTACACTAAATTTATAAAAAGTATTTTTCTTTACATAGTAATGACTTAGCACACATAAACTACTGTAACTTTTTTATTTTATAGACTTTTAATTTTTTTCAACTTTTTGCCTCTTTTGTAATAATACCTTAAAACACAAATGTTGACTGGCTGTACAAAAATACGTTCTTTCTTCATATCCTTGTCCCGTTTTTTTTAACTTTTAGAATTTTTTTCTTTTTAAGTTTTTTTTTTTTTTGGTTAAAATCTAAGATACAAACACTCACATTAGCCTAGGGTCAAGATCATCAATATCGGCAGGCGGGGTGGCTCACGCCTGTAATCCTAGCACTTTGGGAAGCCGAGGTGGTTGGATCACCTGAGGTCAGGAGTTCAAGATCAGCCTGGCCATCATGGTGAAACCCCATCTTAAAAAAAAAAAAAAAAAGAAAAAGAAAAACAAAAAATCATCCATATCACTGTCTTCTTTCTACCACCACGTCTTGTCCCACTGGGAGGTCTTTGGGGGCAATAACGTATGTAGAGCTGTCATCTCCTAATGATAACAATACCTTCTTTGGAAATACTTCCTGAAGGACCTGCCTGAGGCTGTTTTACAGTTAACTTAAAAAACTATATGGCCAGGCGCGGTGGCTCATCCCTGTAATCCCAGCACTTTGGGAGGCCGAGGCGGGTGGATCACCCGAGGTCAGGAGTTCGAGACCAGCCTGACCAGCATGGAGAAGCCCCGTCTCTATTAAAAATACAAAATTAGCTGGGTGTGGTGGTGCATGCCTGTAATCCTGGCTACTTGGGAGGCTGAGGCAGGAGAGTCACTTGAACTGGGGAGGCAGAGGTTGTGGTGAGTTGAGATTGTGGCACTGCAATCCAGCCTGGGCAACAGAGTGAGACTGTATCTCAATGAATAAAGTAAAATAACAATAGGCCTGTAGTCCTAGCACTTTGGGAGGCCGAGGTGGGTGGATCACCTGAGGTCAAGAGTTCAAGACCAGCCTGGCCATCATGGAGAAACCCCATCTTTAAAATAAATAAATAAATAAATAAATAAAATAACAATAAAAAATAGTATAGTAAATACATAAACCAGTAATATTGTTATTTATTATCATCAAGGATTGTGTACTGTACATAATTATATGTGCTAGACTTTTATACAACTGGAAGCACAGTAGGTTTAATTATACCAGCATCAACATAACCACATGAGTTATGCATTACTTTATGACATTAGGATGGCTAAGGTGTCACTAGGTGATAAGAATTTTTCAGGTCCATCATAACCTTATGGAACTACCACTGTATATGTGGTCTTTCACTGACCAACATGTAATTATGCAGTGTATAATAGTAATATGTATAATAATAAATTGGGGCAGGGCATGATGGCTCTTATCTGTAATCCTGGTGCTTAGGGAGGCTGAGACAGGAGGATTGCTGAGACAGGAGGATTGCTGAGACAGGAGGATTGCTGAGACAGGAGTGTGGGACCAGCCGGGGCAAGACAGCGAGACCTTGTCTCTAAGGAAAAAAAAAGAGAAATTAGGCAGGCTTGGTGGTACATGCCTGTAGTCTAGCTACTTTGGAGGCTGAGAGGCAGCAGGATCACTTGAGTCCAGCAGTTTGAGGTTACAATGAGTCACTGTACACTAGCTTGGGCAACAGAGTGAGACCCTATCTTTAAAAAAAAAGTAAGAAAGGAAAAAAAAAGAAATTGGCTCACGAAATCATGGAACTATAGGGGACAAGAAGTCCCAAGATTTGCAGTCAGAAAACTGGAGAACAGGGAAAGCTGATGGTGTAAGTTCTGGTTCAAAAGTCCAAAGGCAGGAGAATGCTGATGTTCCATCATGAAGATAGGCAGAGATAAATTCTCCTTCACTTAACCTTTTGCTCTATTCATGTCTTTGGTGGACTGGATGAACCTCACCCACACTGGAGAGGGCAATCTGCTTTACTCAGTCAACTGATTCAAGTGTGAATCTCATTGAGAAACACTCTCATAGACCCACTGAGAATAGTGTTTGGCCAAATATCGGAGCACCCCATGGCCCAGTTAAGCCGTAAAGTTAACCATTTTAGTTTATTTTTTCTGATTTGTCAATTTTGCAAACTAACAGTTGACATTGCCAGAGGAAGATGAGGAAATTAACTCTCTTTCTTTTCCTGGGACAGAGTCTCGCTCTGTCACCTAGGCTGGAGTGCAGTAGTGTGATCCTGGCTCACTGCAACCTCTGCCTCCCAGGATCAAGCCATTCTCCTGCCTCACCCTTCTGAGTAGCTGGGGTTACAGGTGCCCGTCACCAAGCCAGGGTAATTTTTTGTATTTTTAGTAGAGACGGGGTTTTGCCATGTTGGTCAGACTGGTCTCAAACTCCTGACCTCAGGTGATCCACCTGCCTTGGCCTCCCAAAGTGCTGGGATTACAGGTATGAGCCACCATGCCCCCCAAGTGTTATATTCCCATACATTTTGAGAATTCAATTGGGAATGTTTTCTGTTACCTTTTAAATGAGCAACACTTTGCCTAATTCTTGGGGTGTATTTTTTCCCACTTACTCAAAACTCTGCAAACATTCCCTCTTTGCCTTTTAGCTCTGAGTGTTCCTGTGAGGAAGCCTGAAACCTGATTTTTTTTTTTTTTTTTTTGGATGGGGTTTCGATCCCATTGTGCAGGCTGGAGTGCATTGGCGCAATCTCGGCTCACTGCACCCTTACCTCCTGGGTTCAAGTGATCAAGCGATTCTCATTCCTCAGCCTTCTGAGTAGCTGAGATGACAGGTGAGCACTACCACGCCCAGCTAATTTTTTTTTTTTGAGACAGAGTTTCGCTCTTGTTGCTCATGCTGGGGCACCCGTCACCATGCCTGGCTAATTTTTGTATTTTTATTAGAGATGGGGTTTCATCATGTTGGCCAGGCTGATCTCGAACTCCTGACCTCAGGTGATCCACCCGCTTTGGCCTCCCAAAGTGCTGGGATTACAGGTGTGAGCCATGCCCCGACTCAGCCATATCTTGGAATACTTTCCCATTCCAGTTGTTATATATATTTTTTCAAAACACAAGTAATATATCTGTTGTATCTTCTTGATCCATTTTCGTCAGGATTTCTGCAGTCACTTTTATCTCTTTGCACTTTTCCATTTTGTTTTGGGTGATTTTTTTTCAAGATTGGCCTCCATATACTATCTATGTTTTCATAGTATGTATTTGACTTCTGGCTGTTTCTATAATGAAGTTTTCATTTTTATGGTGGCTTTCCTGTTATTTCCAATTTCTCATTTAGGTTTCTAGCACATCACTTTTTTCTCTCTTTTTAAAAATATGTATCGGTTATTTTCCCATGTATCTTTTTTTGAAAAAGTCCACGCTTTCTTTAACTTTCGCAAGTATAGAAAAAATATGTCTGACATCTTTCTTCTGCTTGCTGGAATAACTTTCTAAAAATAGACTTTATTTTTATAGGACAGTTTTAGATTTACAGAAAAATTGAGCATACAGTGCAGAGAATTCCCATATAGCTCCTGCACAGCTTCCCATTATTAATGTCTACATTAGGATGGAGCATTTGTTACAATCATGGAAGTGGTAATGATACATTGCTATTAACTAAAGTCCATAATTAATTCAGATTTCCTTAGTTTTCACCTAATGTCATTTTTCTGTTCTAGAGCCTCATCCAGAACACCACATTACATTTAGTTTCGTGTCTCCTAGGCTCCTCTTGGCTGTTATAGTTTCTCAGACTTCCCTCGATTTTGATGACTTTGAAGCTCTTGAGGAGTACTGGTCAAGAATATTATAGGGTGCCCCCTGCTGGTATTCGTCAGATGTTTCTCTCATTATATGAGGATTATGGGTTTTGGAGAGAAAGATCACAGAGGTAAATGCCATTCTCATCACATTGTATTAGCATGATTTATGACTGTCGATGCTGACCTTTGATCACCTGTCCGAGGTAGTATTTATCAGATTTCCCCACGGTAAGTTTGCTCCCCCTCCCTTCCATACTGCAGTCTTAGGAAGGAAGTCATTATATGCAGCCCATGCTTAAGGAGTGGAGAGTTACGCTCCCTGTCCTTTACGGCGGGACAGCTACATAATTTATTTGGAATTCTACAGAGAATGCTGGGGTAACTTTTTCTGAAGTGTTTTTTGATCATCTGTCTTTTGTTTGCTATTATTTCTCCCTTTTCATTGGGGAATGCTTTTTGTTCATAGTATTATTTCAGACTTGTTTGTTTAATTTGCAAATTAGCTTACAAATAATTTAAGGGAAGGGATGGGTTTTTTTTTTTTTTAGAGGGAATTGGCAGTTCTGACTCAATCTTGTTGTATCTAACCAAGAACCAAGTTGACATTTCCTCTACTGGATTACTTCTCTCTCCCTCTTTTTTGCATCCTCTTTCCTCCATGACACTTTTTGGAAAAGCACCTCAGCTCCCTGTGGCTGTCAGGGCTTATATAGATTTCATTTAGATATTGCTGTTTAATTACCTGTATTCTGGCCAGGCACGGTGGCACACCTGTAATCCCAGCACTTTGGGAGACCAAGGTGGGTGGATCACGAGATCAAGAGATCAAGACCGTCCTGGCCAGCATGGTGAAACCCTGTTTCTACTAAAGATACAAAAATTAGCTGGTTTGTGTTGGCAAGCACCTGTAATCCCAGCTACTCAGGAGGCTGAGGCAGAAGAATCGCTTGAACTCAGGAGGCGGAGGTTGCGGTGAGCTGAGATCGAGCCATTGTACTCCAGCCTGGGTAAGAAGAGTGAAACTCCATCTCAAAAAAAAAAAAAAAAAAAAAAATTAAAAAAAAAAAAAGATTATCTGTATTCAAGTATTCAACTGACTCAGCAGCGGTAAAATTGATTGTATGGGCCCCCCTCTCCCCCCGTTGCCTCCTTCCAGCAATTTTCTCCAGTCTGGAATGGGGAAAATAAAGGAGGCATCCACACTCCCCTTTCATCAGCCCTATGTGCACACTGGGGCCTCGTTGAGGGGTGTTCTCTGCTTCTTCCATGACCCTCCCAAGCCCCAAGTTTTCATTGTGCTAGTAAAGGATTCTTAATTCCTTTCACTAGGTCACCTGGAACAGAGCAGGATCTACTCCAGGTGACCTCCCCTGTTTTGGTTCCAATTTTCATTACATTTTGCAGATATTTCTTATGGTCAATGATCTGGGCTGTAGCTGTTTTCTATTTTCATTGCAGATAAAGTCTTCTTTTCTACTACTCATTTTACTGTTAATTTTGGTGTATTCAGGAAAGGAATCACTAAACATACCTTTACTGTACCATTTTTTTTTTTTTTTTTAGAAAAGGTTTCGCTTTTGTCACCCAGGCTGGAGTGCAATGGCACGATCTCGGCTCACTGGAACCTCCACTTCCTGGCTTCAAGCAATTCTCCAGCCTCAGTCTCCTGAGTAGCTGGGATTATAGGCATCTACCACCATGCCCAGCTAATTTTTGTATTTTTAGTAGAGATGGGGTTTCACCATGTTGGCCAGGCTGGTCTTGAACTCCTGACCTCGTGATCTGCCTGCCCTGGCCTCCCAAAGGGCTAGGATTACAGTTGTGAGCCACCGCGCCGGCCTACTGTAACATCTTTTATGGGAACTGCTTATCCTTAATCTCTGTTTTCCCCAGCTTTGCTAGAGTGACTTACTCTTGATTTTCCTCTTACTCTTTGTGCTGTTTCTCAGGCTCCTTTTCCAGCTCCTCCACCTGCCTGTAAATTCTGACATTCCCCAGGACTCTCTCACTGGCCCCTCTCCCTGCCCACCCCACCCCTATTCTATATCAAGCCCCCACTTGACTTTGGGGCCTACAGAGGCCAGGCAGATAGTGTGATTAACTGAAGTGAAGGATCATTTGTTTTTCTTGTCACTATTAACCTTGGCAGAGTCATTTATTTTTTCATATGGTGGCTTCAATAGAAGCTTTTTTAATAAAACTCTTGTAGGAATAGTCTTTATTTCCATAAAGATATAGGTTCTCTTCAACTTTTAATTTTGTTTATGGTTTTTCACTTTTGACAGATGCAGGCCATAAACATAATTCTCTTTACTCTTTTGCTACAAAAAGCACAGTGACAAATGATAACTGTTGACCTCAGAGTCAGATTATAGGGGTGGTGGAGAGTAGGGAAAACTTTATGGCACATGCTCTGTGTAGAACTGCACACTAGATACTGTTTTCTTCAAAAGAAAATGGAAATAGACATATGTGTGTGTATAATTTTCTGTTTTTAATGTTGGCAACTAATTATACTGTGTAGCAAAAGTAAAGATGTGGACTCAACCCAGGTGCCCATCAACAGCGAACTGGATAAAGGAAATGTGGTACATATATACTATGGAATACTACGCAGTCATAGAAAAGAATGAAATCATGTCCTTTGCAGCAGTGTGGATACAGCTGGAGGCCATTATCCTAAGTAATTAACACAAACTGAAAACCAAATACTGCACGTTCTCACTTATAAGTGGGAGCTAAACAATGGGTAAACATGGACATAAAGATGGCAACAATAGATACTGGGGATGTGTTAGGCCATTATTCTTTTTTCTTTTCTTTTTGAGACAGAGTCTCGCTCTGTCACCCAGGCTGGAGTGCAGTGGCGTGATCTTGGCTCATTGCAACCTCCTCCTCCCAGGTTCAAGCAATTCTTCTGCCTCAGCCTCCTGAGTAGCTGAGATTACAGGTGTCTGCCATCACGCCTGGCTAATTTTTGTATTTTTAGTAGAGACGGGGTTTCACCATGTTGGCCAGGCTGGTCTCAAACTCCTGACCTCAGGTGATCTACCCGCCTCAGCCTCCCAAAGCTCTGTGATTACAGGCATGGGCCACCACGCCTGGCCGTGTTAGGCCATTCTTGAATTGCTATAAAGTAATACCTGAGACTGGATAATTTATAAAGGAAAGAGGTTTAATTGGCTCATGGCTGTACAGGCTGTACGGGCATGGTGCTGGTGTCTGCCCAGCTTCTGGGGAGGCCTAAGGGAACTTTTACCCATGGCAGAAGATGAAGGAGGAGTGGGCATGTCACATGACCAGAGCAGGAGCCAGAGAGTGAGAGTGGGAAGTGCCACATACTTTTCAAAAACCAGAGCTTGCCTTTCGCTCCATTTGTCACGTAGGGCCACAGCGGCAAGAGCCTGAAGTCTGCGACCCGGTTCTTAGGTCCGCCATGGAGAGTGTGCAAACCCGAGAGAACAGGACTGCATACCCATTGTAGGGTCCTGAAGATGTTCACCTCGACCCTGAAGAATTCATGTCTGGATCCCAGGCCATATGTCAAAATGCAGGAATCGTGTCACTGAAAACTCAGAAAGGCCTTGGGGGCACTTTCACGCTGCCTTGGTGCTCCCTAAAAAGAGTAACCAACAATAAAAGGAAGTGTTTTCCTCTTCTGCATTCTTTCGTCACTCTACACTGCTGTGCAGTTTTAGTCCTCATGGGCTTCTGTGCACTGCTGGGGTGCTCTGGTCCTCTCCGTAGGGTGTGTAAGGTGCTGGGTACTAGCAGACGGACGTGTTTATGAACATGAGGCTGGAGAGCCTAAGTGAGTAGAAGAAGAGAGCCAGAGAAACGTGAACAGAACCCCATGTGCACCCACGGGCTGGGAAAATATGCATGATACTTGGGGTTTGTGGAAGAGGCCACTAGCTGCTCGCCAAATCCTAATTTTCTCACGTTTCTGGGCACTCTCCCTGTGGTTAGGTGCGGCCTGTGGTTGAGTTCCAACCAAGAGAATACAAGTAGAATTTACTTGTGCCACATGCAGGCCTGGCCCATACAAACCTCCTCTCTGTGACCGTCCATGTTCTTTTCTCACCGTGACCCTGGGAGGAATTCATTTTTAAAGAATTATCTCTCATAGCCGCGTGCACTGGCTCATGCCTGTAATCCCAGCACTTTGGGGGGCTGAGGCGGGCGGATCACCTGAGGTCAGAAGTTCGAGACCAGCCTGACGAATACGGTGAAACCCCGTCTTTAAAAAAGAAAAAATAAAAATAAAAAGAATTATCTCTCATGGTTCTTGGGTGTTCACAGGCTCAGAGAGGTGGTTCTCACTTAGACTGTCTTCTGCAGCTGCAGTCAGAAGGGGCTGGAGTCATCGTGAGAAAGTCTTCACTCAGATGTCTGGTGCTGAATTAATGCTGATTGACAGCGGCAACTTCAGTGGGGGGACCCAACCAGAACCCCAGGACATGGCTTGGGCTTCCCCACAGCATGGGATCTGGGTTCCAAGAGTGAGCGTCTCAAGGGGACTGGACAGATGCAGGATCGCCTTTTCTTTCTTTCTTTTTTTTTTGAGACAGAGCCTCACTCTGTTACCCAGCCTGGAGTGCAGTGGTGCAATCTTGGCTCAGGACAACCTCTGCCTCCTGGGTTCAAGCCATTCTCCTGCCTCAGCCTCCCAGGTAGCTGGGATTACAGGTGCCTGCAACCTTTTTTTTATTAAGATAGGCTACTAATAAAGAAAAAAAGAGAGAAGATTCAAATAAACACAATTAGAAATAACAAAGGGAATGTTACCACTGACACCACAGAAATACAAACAACCAGCAAAAACTAGTACAAACATCTCTACACACACCAATTACAAAACCTAGAAAAGATTAATAAATTCCTGGACACATAAACCCTCCCAAGACTAAACCAGGAAGAAATTGATTGCCTGAACAGACCAATAATGAAATGCAAAATTGAATCAGTAATAAACAACCTACCAACTACAGAATTGCTCAGGACCAGATGTAGTAAAAAGAGCTAGTACCATGCCTACTGAAACTAACCCAAAAAACTGAGAAGGAGGGACTCCTCCCCAACTCCTTCTACGCAATCAGCATAATCCCGATAGCAATACCTGACAGAGACACAAGAAAAAATGGAAAACTTCAGGAAAGGAGAAAGGAAAGTATCCTGGATGAACATCAATGCAAAAATCCTCAACAGAATCCTTGCAAACGGAGTCCAGCCGCACATCAAAAAGCTTATCCACCATGATCAAGTGGGCTTTATCCCTAGGATGCAAGGTTGGTTCAACATACACAAATCAATAAATGTGATTCATCACATAAATAGAATTAAAAACAAAAACCACATGATCATCTCAATAGATGTAGAAAAGGCTCTTGATAAAATTCAACATCATGTTTAAAAAAAACTCTCAAGGGAAGAGGTGACATAGAGACCCCACCTCTTAATGGGAGGAGGATCAAAGCATTTTGGGACATGTTTATTTATTTATTTATTTATTTATTTATTTTTGAGACAGAGTTTCACTCTTGTTACCCAGGCTGGAGTGCAATGGCGCGATCTCGGCTCACCGCAACCTCCGCCTCCTGGGTTCAGGCAATTCTCCTGCCTCAGCCTCCTGAGTAGCTGGGATTACAAGCACGCGCCACTATGCCCAGCTAATTTTTTGTATTTTTAGTAGAGACGGGGTTTCACCATGTTGACCAGGATGGTCTTGATCTCTTGACCTCGTGATCCACCCGCCTCGGCCTCCCAAAGTGCTGGGATTACAGGCTTGAGCCACCGCGCCCGGCCAGGACATGTTTATTTTTTAAAAAAACTTTTGTTGTAGGTTCAAGGGTACATAAGCAGTTTTGTTATATAGGTAAACTTGTGTCACAGGGGTTAGTGGTATAGTTTATTTTATCACTAAGTTACTAAGCCTAGTACCCAATAGTTATTTTTTCTGCTGCTCTCCCTCCTCCCATCTCCACCCTCAAGTAGGCTCCAGTGTCTGTTCCCCTCTGAGTCCATGTGTTCTCTTCATTTAGCTCTCACTTATGTGTGGCATTTGGTTTTCTGCTCCCGTGTCAGTTTGCTAAGGATAATCGTCTCTAGCTCTAACCATGTTCCTACAAAGGACATGATCTCATTCTTTTTTATGGCTATGTCAATTTAGGTTGATTCCATGCCTTTGCTATTGTGCATAGTGCTGCAATGAACATATGTGTGCATGTGTCTTTATGGTAGAACTATTTATATTCCTCTGGGTATATACCCAGTAATGGGATTGCTGGGTTGAATGGTAGTTCTTTTATTTTTGAGACAGAGTCTCCCTTTATTGCCCAGGCCAGAGTGCAGTGGCATGATCTCAGCTCACCGCAACCTCTGCCTCCCAGATTCTAAGAGGTTCTCCTGCCTCAGCCTCCGGAGTAGTTTGGATTATAGGCAGGAACCACCACGCCTGGCTAATTTTGTATTTTTAGTAGAGACAGGGTTTCAGCATGCTGGCCAGGCTGGTCTCGAACTCCTCACCTCAAGTGATCCACCTGCATTTGCCTCCCAAAGCGCTGGGATTACAGGTTCGAGCCACTGTGTCTGGCCAGTAGTCTTCTTTTTAGCTCTCTGAAGAATTGCCACACTGCTTTGCACAGTGGTTGAACTAGTTTACGCTCCCACCAACAGCGTATAAGCCTTCTCTATTTTTCTGCAAACTTGCCAGCATCTGTTATTTTTTTGACTTTTCTTGAGATAGAGTCTTACTCTGTCACCCAGGCTGGAGTGGAGTGGCACAACCTCTGCTGGGATTACAGGCGCTTGCCACCACACCTGGCTAATTTTTTTTTTTTTTTTTTTTGGTAGAGATGGGGTTTCATCATGTGGGCCAGCCTGGTCTTAAACACCTGACCTCAAGTGATCTGCCTGCCCTGACCTCCTACAGTGCTGGGACTGCAGTTGTGAGCCACCGTGCCTTGCCTACTTTTTTAGTAATAGCCATTCTGACTGGTGTGAGATGGTATCTCATCGTGGCTTTGATTTGCATTTCTCTTTTTTTTTTTTTTTTTTTTTTTTTG
>NW_022437026.1:8480225-8487341 GCF_009761245.1 Sapajus apella
TTTTTTTTTTTTTTTTTTTTTTTGAGATGGAGTTTCACACGTGTTACCCAGGCTGGAGTGCAATGGCGTGATCTCGGCTCACCGCAACCTCCACCTCCTGGGTTCAGGCAATTCTCCTGCCTCAGCCTCCTGAGTAGCTGGGATTACAGGCGCGCGCCACCATGCCCAGCTAATTTTTTGTATTTTTAGTAGAGACGGGGTTTCACCATGTTGACCAGGATAGCCTCGATCTCTTGACCTCGTGATCCACCCGCCTCGGCCTCCCAAAGTGCTGGGATTACAGGCTTGAGCCACTGCGCCTGGCCTTGATTTGCATTTCTCTAAAGATCAGTGATATTGCGCTTTTCTTCATATGTTGTTCTGCCATGCATATGTCTTCTTTTGAAAAGTGTCTATTCATGTCTTTGCCCACTTTTTGATGGGGTTGTATTTATTGCTTATAAATTTAAGTTCGTTTTAGATGTTGGATATTAGAACTTTGTCAGATGAACGGTGTGCAAAAATTTTCTCCCATTCTTTAGGTTATGTGTTTAGTGATAGTATTTTTTGCTGTATAGAAGCTCTTAAGTTTAATTAGATCCCATGTGTCAATTTTTGCTTTTATTGTGATTGCTTTTGGCATCTTTGTCATGAAATTTTTGCCAGCTCGTGTGTCCAGAATGTTTTATTGCCTAGATTGTCTTCCAGGATTTGTATAATTTTGGGTTTTATCTTTAAGTCTTTAATCCATCTTGAGTTGATTTTTGTAAATGGCGTGAGGAAGTTTTAATCTTCTGCATATAGCTAGCTAGTTATGCCAGCATCATTTATTGAATAGGGAGTTATTTTTGCATTGCTTGTTTTTGTCAGCTTTGTGCAAGATCAGATGGTTGTAGGTTTGTGGACTTATTGCTGGGCTTTTTATTCTGTTCCGTTGGTCTACATGTCTGTTTTTGTGCCAGTACCATGCTGTTTTGGTTACTGTTACCCTATAGTATAGTTTGAAGTTGGGTAACATGGTGCCTCCTGCTTTGTTCTTTTTGCTTAGGGTTGTCTTGGCCATTTGGGCTTGTTTTGGGGTTCACATGAATTTTAAAATAGTTTTTTCTAATTCTCTACAGAATGTCATTGGTAGTTTGGTAGGAATAGCACTGACTCTGTAAATTGATTTGGGAATTATGGCCATTTTAACGATATTGAGTCCTTCTATCCATAAGAATGGAATGATTTTTCATTTGTCTGTGTCATCTCTGATTTTTTAGAGCAGTATTTTGTAATTCTCATTGAATAGATCTTTCACCTTCCTGGTTAGCTATATGCATTCCTAGGTATTATGTTCTTTTTGTGGCAATTATGAATGGGATTGCATTCCTGATTTGGCTCTTAGCTTGGCTGTTGTTTGTGTGTAGAAATGCTGGTGATTTTCATATGTTGATTTTGTAACCTGAAACTTTGCTGAAGTTATTTATAAGCTTAAGGAGTTTTGGGCTAAGACTATGGGGTTTTCTAGATATAGAATATCATCTGCAAGCAGGGATAGTTTGACTTCCTCTCTTTCTATCTGTATGCCCTTTACTTCTTTCTCTTCCCTGATTGCTCTGGCCAGGACTTCCAATACTATGTTGAATAGGAGTGGTGAGAAAGGGCATCCCTGTCTTGTGCTGGTTTTTAAGGGGAATGCTTCCAACTTTTGCTCATTCAGTATGATGTTGGCTGTGGGTTTGTCATAGATGGCTCTTATCATTTTGAGGTATGTTCCTTTGAAGTATGTTTGTAGTTTATTGTTTTTTTTTAACATGATGTTGAATTTTATCAAGAGCCTTTTCTACATCTATTGAGATGATCATGTGGTTTTTGTTTTTAATTCTATTTATGTGATGAATCACATTTATTGATTTGTGTATGTTGAACCAACCTTGCATCCTAGGGATAAAGCCCATTTGATCATGGTGGATAAGCTTTTTGATGTGCGGCTGCACTCCGTTTGCAAGGATTCTGTTGAGGATTTTTGCATTGATGTTCATCCAGGATACTTTCCTTTCTTCTTTCCTGAAGTTTTCCATTTTTTCTTGTGTCTCTGTCAGGTATTGCTATCGGGATTATGCTGATTGCGTAGAAGGAGTTGGGGAGGAGTCCCTCCTTCTCAGTTTTTTGGGTTAGTTTCAGTAGGCATGGTACTAGCTCTTTTTACTACATCTGGTCCTGAGCAATTCTGTAGTTGGTAGGTTGTTTATTACTGATTCAATTTTGCATTTCATTATTGGTCTGTTCAGGCAATCAATTTCTTCCTGGTTTAGTCTTGGGAGGGTTTATGTGTCCAGGAATTTATTAATCTTTTCTAGGTTTTGTAGTTGGTGTGTGTAGAGATGTTTGTACTAGTTTTTGCTGGTTGTTTGTATTTCTGCGGTGTCAGTGGTAACATTCCCTTTGTTATTTCTAATTGTGTTTATTTGAATCTTCTCTTTTTTTCATTAGTAGCCTATCTTAATTTAAAAAAAAAAAAACCCTCCTGGATTTGTTGATCCTTGAATGGTTTTTTATATCTCAATCTCCTTCAGTTCAGCTCTGATTCTGGTTATTTCTTGTCCTCTGCTAGCTTTGGGTTGGTCTGCTCTTGCTTCTCTGGTTCTTTCAGTTGTGATGCTAAGTTGTTAATTTGAGATCTTTCTAACTTTTTATTGTGGGCATTTAGTGTTATAAGTTTCCCTCTTAACATTGCCTTACCTGTGCCCCAGAGATTCTGGTATGTGGTATCTTTGTTCTCATTTGTTTTCAAGAACTCCTTAATATTTCCCTTAATTTTATTATTTACCCAAAAGTCATTCAGGAGCAGGTTGTTTAATTCCATGATTTTGAGCAATTCTTTAAAAGTCTTGGTTTCTATTTTTCATTGCATCATGGTCTGAGAGTGTGTTTGTTATGATTTCAGTCCTTTACCATTTGCTTAGAATTGTTCTGTGTCTGATTGTGTGGTCAATTTTAGGGTATGTGCTATGTGGCAATGAGAAGAATGTATATTTTGTTGTTTTTGGGTGAAGAGTTCTGTAGCGATCTATCAGATCCATTTGGTCCAATGCTGAGTTTAGGTCCTCAATATCTTTGTTAATTTCCTGCTTTGATGATCTGTCTAATACTGTCAGTGGAGTGTTGAAACCTCCAATTATTATTGTGTCTAAGTCTCTTTGTAGGTCTCTAAGAACTTGCTTTATGAATCTAAGTGCTCCTGTGTTGGGTGCATTTATATTTAGGATAGTTATGTCCTCTGGTTGAATTGAACACTTTACCATTATTCAACACCCTGGTCTTTTGATCATTGTTGGTTTAAAGTATATTTTGTCTGACATTAGGATTGCAAACCCTGATTTTTTTCTGATTTCCATTTGCTTGATAAATTTTTCTCCATCCCTTTAATTCGAAGTCTCTAGGTGTCACTATGCATAAGATGGATCTCTTGAAGACAGCTTAAGATCTTGCTTTCTTATCTAGCTTGTCACTTTGTGCCTTTTCAACGGGGGTATTTAACTCATTTACAGTATTAATATGTGTAGAATTGATCCTGTTTGGCTAACTGATTATTATGCTGGTTTGTTTGTTTCTTTTTTTAAAAATTTTTTTTAAAAAATAAAGACGAGGTTTCACCATGTTGGTCAGGCTGGTCTTGAACTCCTGACCTCAGGTGATCCGCCCACCTTGGCTTCCAAAGTGCTTGGATTACAGGCGTGAGCCACTGCGCCCGGCCTACGCTGGTTTGTTTGTGTGTTGCTTTATAGTGCCGCTAGTCTGTACACTTAAGTGTGTTTTTGTATTGACTGGTAGTGGTCTTTCCTTTGCATATTTAGTGTTCCCTTGAGGATACCTTGTAAGGCAGGTCCGGTGGTAACAAACTCCCTCAGCATTTGCTGATCTGAAAAGGATCTTACTTCTCCTTTGCTTAGGAAGCTTAGTTTGGCTGGATATGAAATTCTTGGTTGAAGATTTTTTTTTCCTTTAAGAATGTTGAATATAGGCCTCCGATCTCTTCTGGCTTGTAGGGTTTCTGCTGAGAGATCCACTGTTAGCCTGATGGGGCTCCCTCTGTAGGTGACCTCCCCTTTCTCTCTAGCTGCTTTTAACCTTCTTTCTTTCATTTTGACCTTGGAAAATCTGATGATTATATGCCTTGGGGATGATCTTCTTGTGTAGAATATTGCAGGGGTTCTCTGTATTGACTGAATTTGACTGCTGACCTCTCTAGCAAGGTTGGGAAAATTTTCATGGACAATATCCTGAAATATGTTTTCCAAGTTGTTTGCTTTATCTCCATCCCTTTCAGGGATGCCAGTGATTTGTAAATTTGGCCTCTTCACATAATCCTATATTTCTCAGGGGTTTTGTCATTCTTTTTCATTCCTTTTTCTTTTCTTTTCTTTCTTTTCTTTTTTTTTTTTAAACAAAGATGGGGTTTCACCATGATGGCCAGGCTGGTCTTGAACTCCTGACCTCAGGTGATCCACCCACCTCAGCCTCCCAAAGTGCTAGGATTACAGGCATGAGCCACTGTGCCTGGCTCATTCTTTTTTCTTTTCTTTTCTTTTTTTTTTTTTGTCTTCTTTCTTGCTTTCTTTCCTTTTTTAAGACGGGGTTTCACCATGTTGGTCAGGCTGGTCTTGAACTCCTGACTTCAGGTGATCTGCCCGCCTTGGCCTCCAAAGTGCTTGGATTACAGGCATGAGCCACCACGCCCGGCCTCTTTTTTCTTTACTTTTGTCTTGCTATCTTATTTCAGAATGCCAGTTTTCAAGTTCTGCAATTCTTTCCTCAGTTTGGTCTATTCTTCTGTTAATACTTGTGATTGCATTGTGAAATTCTTTTATTATTTATTATTATTTTTTTGAGACAAAGTCTCACTCTGTTGCCCAGACAGGAGTGCAGTGGCATGATCTTGGCTCACTGCAACCTCTACCTCCCAGGTTCAAATGATTCTCATGTCTCAGCCACCTCAGTTGCTGGAATTACAGGTGTATGCCACCATGCCTGGCTAATTTTTGCATTTTTAGTAGAAATGGTTTCATCATGTTGGCCAGACTGGTCTTGAACTCTTGGCCTTAAGTGACCTGCCCACATCAGTCTCCCAAAGTGTTGGGTTTACAGGCATGAACCACTGCTCCTGGCTGCATTGCAAAATTCTTGTAATGTGTTTTTCAGCTCTATCAGATCAGTTAGGTTCTCTTTTATACTGGTTATTTCATCCGTCAGCTTCTGCATCTTTTTTTTTGTGATTCTTAGTTTTTTTGGATTGCGTTTTGCCATCCTCCCTAATCTTGATGATATTCATTCCTATCCATATTCTGAATTCTATTTCTGTCATTTCAGCCAACTCAACCTCATTAAGAACCCTTGTTGGAGAACTAGTGAGGTTGTTTGGAGGACACAGGACACTCTGGCTATTTGAGTTGCTGGAGTTCTTGCATTGGTTCTTTCTCTTCTCTGTGTGTGGGTGTTCTGTTAACTGTTGGGCTGCCTCTGATTGAAGGGGCCAGGTAGGGGCAGAGTAATTGTGCTGGAATCCCAGGTCAGACAGCCCTTGCCAGTGAGCAGAAGTGAGGACGGCAACTCGTGTGGAGAAAAGTCTGGCTACCTTTCTGTGAAATGGGTGCTCTGTGCTAGAGGTCTGGACCAGCCCCTGGTCCTCATGGACTCTTTAGAGCCTGGAGACAGCAAGGAGGAAGGCTGCAAGAGAGCAAAAATGGCTACCTGGCCCTCGCACTGGGAGCTCTGTCCAGGGAGTTGCAGAGCTGCTATTGGCTCCATTGCCCCAGTTGGGGGTGGCTGGAGACCCAGACTGGGAGGACCTAACCAGTCCCACATAACAAACAGTCTGACCACCTTTTCTTCGGGCTGCTGTGGTATGCTGGGGGTCTGCATCAGTTCCTAGTCACCTCGGATTTTCCAGCACCTGAGGCTTCAACAGTGAAAGCTGCGAAACAGCCAAGATGGTGGCCTGCCCTTCCCTCTGGGAGCCCGTCCCGGGGAGTTGTGGACCTGTTGCTGGCCCCAACAAACCAGCAGGAGGTGGCTGGAGACCCCATTCCAGAGAGTGAGGAGGCATGGGATCTGGGAACTGCATAAAAAAGCGGTCTGGCCACTTTTCCACCGGCAGCTGTGCTTTGTTGCAGTCTCTAAAGTCTTAAGGCAACAATGGCTAAGGCTGCTAGACAGCAAAGACGATGGCCTGTCTCCCTCTGGGAGCTTCGTCCCAGGGAGCTTTGGAACTGCTGCTAGCCACACAGCACCCCTCGGGGAGGCTGGCTACCTCGGTGGGGAGTTCCTGCCCAGTGAGGAGGAATGGGATCTGGGACCCACGTGAAACGCAGGCTCATCACTTCTCTGCAGACCTGCTGCACTGTGTCGGGGACGGCTCCAGTCTCTAGCTACCTCCTACTCCCCAGAGCTCAAAGGCAACAACAGCTAAGGCTGTGAAACCGCAAAGATGGCAGCCTGTCCCTCCCCTGAGAGCGCGATCTCAGGTAGGTTCAGACCACTGCCAGCTGGAAAACACTGGTGAGGCTGGAAAGCACTGGAAAACACCGGTTAGGAGTCCCACCCAGTGAAGAGAAGCAGGTCAGAGACCCTCATAAAGAAGTGGCCTGGCCACTTTTTTGTAGAGTGGCAGCACTGAAGGTGACAATGGCTAAGGCTGCAAAACAGCAAAGGCCCACCCCGGGCCCACCCTCCCCTGGGAACTCCATCGCAGGGAGGAGTAACATTGCTATTCGTGGCTGGCTGGTGTTCCTAGCTAGTGGGTCTTATCCTTCAAGGAGCTGTGGAAGCAGGGCCTGTAGACCATCACTGCTCAGCCCCCTGGATTCAGCCCCTTTTTTAGGAGTACGTATGGGGGTCTAACCTCACGCTTTGCTGGAGTTGCAGCTGCTTTTGCCGGGAAGCCCAGGTATCTAAACCTCCTGGGGCTCTATGTGTGCTGAGTTGCTGCTCTGCCAAGACTCCACAGAGCTCTGTGTGTCAGACTGCAGGTCCTGTGGAGTGGGTTCATGAGGAGATCTCCTGACCTGAGAGTTGCAAAATCTGTGGAGGCAGCATGGTTCCCCAGGGTGGCTCCCTCACGCACTGTCTCCCTGTTGCTGTGGGTGGGGGGGGGGG